>NC_066534.1:10260933-10283433 GCF_024679095.1 Eriocheir sinensis | reverse complement strand
GATCCGTTATGATATTTGAACTGTAATCTATTAGTGATCTAGTTAGGGAGAGCTTCAGCCTCCTTGGAACAGGCTGAGACGGACCTAGACTACCTCTCTTGGAAGGAATAGTCAAGACTAACAGTTCTGCCTTAATAATGCAATTGAATCAGTTTTCCCGTTACGTACCCATAATGTGTAGCCTTATTTTGGGTATGTTTGAGACTGCTCAGAGATTTCCCCCCGCTGTTGTATGACTTCTGTAATGACGTTTCTTGTGCAGTATCTTTCTTTTCCCAAGAGATATAATAATCCAAATAGAATTACATAATCTCTCCGGTTGTTGAAGTGAGCTGATAAGCCATCTTGTAACCCTTACTGTCATCAGCATAAATGTTCACAATAAATCCTTTTAGCTCATAGGACACACACACACACACACACACACACACACACACACACACACACACACGGTCTGACAGGGCGGTTCGAGCCCGCTCAGGCCGGATTCTTTCCGTTGACTAGGAGTGGTTACTGTCCCCACTTGAGCAAGGGGGATGGGGTGTGTGGTGTGTGAGGTCCTGGCAGTACCCATAGATCGATGATAAAGAACACTTGCTTACCTGCTGGCGAGTACGAGTCCAACACGTGATCAGGCCGTACTGAATTACACACACACACACACACACACACACACACACACACACACACACACACACAGAGAGAGAGAGCTCTGTAGTGCAGTGATTTGCTCGCTCGGCTCATAACCAAGAGGTTCCGGGAATGACTCCCGGAGACGGATGGAGTCTCCACTGCCCACCCAGCAATGAAAGTTGTATCCCGGCTCCCGAGGGTGGGTGGGGATGTGAAGTATTGGCCGTACCCAAAGATGTCACTTGAGGTCCAAGCTCATTCTGGGAAGGTTCTCTGGCCAGCAATAAGGAGTCCATCGCGTGATCAGACCACGGTGAATGACACACACACACACACACACACACACACATCATACTAATTACGCAGTCACTGCCGGGAGTGCGGCGTAGTGTTGCCTGCGTTGTTCATGCATACTCTTGTCATTCTGCCAGAGGAAATGTCCGGCGTAGTTAGTCAGAGCGTGTGTTGTTTGTCCACAACCGATAAACATGTGCAACTGACACACAGACAAGACCCTCAAGGTCATCTGATTGCGCCATCTAGGCTATGGCGACAAGGAATCGTCCACACTGTCACAGGGGAACTTAATTCGAGCAGGTCACAAGGTTTTTATGTGTACCGTTGAATAAAACAACGACATGAAAGGAACAATATAGTAGAATTCAAATGTAAAAATAAAATATCTGAGAAAGGGACAAAATCGACCCCTTGACGAAAAGAAAACCTAGAAGCCACGCGTCACAGGGGCGGCCGACACACGCTCTTGCTCTTTTTCTTGTTTCAAGCTGCCTCGGAGGTGCAGTACCAGTGTTTAGAGTATACCGCAGCTTTTTATATTTGTATATTTTTGCTATGCCGTGAACAGGATTTTTTCTTAATTTTCCTTAAGAGGAAGCACAACAGCGGCTCTCCGATGCGCCTCGACTACATTGCCCCGTGCATGGACTGACTTATTGGTGAAAGCAAGAGAAAGGCCATTGAAAGCTGTCACCTCCAAGTTAAGCTATGGAACGTTTCTCTTTCAGCGAGAAATGCAGCTCAACAAATAAGGGCATCCCGAAAAAGAACGCTAAAACACTGGGATGAAACCTACAGCATGGATCTTTTTCCTCGAACGCTTCTTGTATGGTTCGAGTTTTGGTTGCAGCGGAGAAAGGGTCACAAGACAGTATGCCTCACCCACAATGAACCGGCGCCCTTCTCTACGGCACAGTACACCATGACTGCTCTTCGGAGGGACTGACTGTCTCGAGATCCGCTGATCGAGGTGGCTGCCCCTTCACTCCTCTTCCTCGCGATCTCCATGCAGCACCTTCCCTTCACCTTGCGGTAAAACTTTCTCCCTTCTCCCAGAGCACTTTCATTTATAAATGCGTGGCCGAGATGAATGCCAGATAAGAATGATGTAAGACTGTGGCCTTTCTTTCTCACACACAGTCCACCCTGCCTCGATTCCATATGTCCTTGGTGAAAACATTTATAATACTTTAACGGAGGATTTGGAAGGGTAAAGTAGGAGAATATGTAAGACCAGATGTGGGTAGGTATTCCGATTAATAAGCAAATAGAAAGCTAAACTAGATGACTATTCGGATATGTGAGAAGGTATTTTGGAAACGCGAAAGGAGAGGAGTGTTGTAAAAGAAACTACCGACTATACTTTCAAATAATTTATCATCGAGTGTTGAGACTGTAACTGTGTAACTATTGGATACCACGAAAAGAAAAGAATTGAAAGGTTGTGCAATGGTGATGTCGCACACACACACACACACATACACACACACACACACATACACACACACACACACACACACACACACACACACACCTAATATGACAGCAGACAAAAAAGGAGGCGGGGAGCACGCTCTGAAGACATGGTTTACCCCAAGGACGTATTGTAATGCGGGACTGCGAGGCAAGTAAAAGCACTTCGAGCTAGCTGGCCAAGCTGGGCGGAGAAAGTGAATAACATATGTAAAGTGAACACGCTGGAGAGGACTTTTACCCGGAATGATAATGTATCAATCAATCACTAGGGGTATAAACCGGGAGGTTGCGTCGCCTTGCTCACCTTATGACGCCATTTCCGCGTTGTGTTGGGGGTCCTCTTGACAAATCTCCATGCATACCAATTTCCTATCATCAGTACCACATGGCAGAATCCATCGACTTGCTCAAGCCACGAGCTCTGTGGGCATCCCCTTGGCCTCCTCCACTCGATATACTGTATCTTACAGAAACAACCCAGGTCCGAGTTATGGGTAGCGTGCCACATACCCGCATAGCCGGAGTTGGTTTTCACGGATTATGCAGGTAATAGGCCTCGATTCAGTCTCACGGAGTGATCATTGTCTTTACACAAAATTGATTACAGTAGTACTATGATTCTGCATAGGCATTTATTACCAAAGGCATAATTATGTATACTGACACTCTAAGTACCCTCTACCTACGACATGTAAGTTAATCTAGAATATAAAGACTGGATTTTATCGGAACGGGGCGAAGCTGATTAGCAAAGTTAGGGCAGGGCATCATCACTTCAGTCTGCTTCGGGCGATTCATTCCCCAACGACTAATCGCTTCTCATTTCTTCCCTTCCATCCGTTCCTCTTTCTCTCCCCTCTTCTTTTCCCATACCTTCTCATTTCTTCCCTTCCATCCGTTCCTCTTTCTCTCCCCTCTTCTTTTCCCATACCTTCTCATTTCTTCCCTTCCATCCGTTCCTCTTTCTCTCCCCTCTTCTTTTCCCATACCTTCTCATTTCTTCCCTTCCATCTGTTCCTCTTTCTCTCCCCTTTTCCTATCCCATACCTTCTTATTTCTTCCCTTCCATCCGGTCCTCTTTCTCTCTCCTCTTCCTTTCCCATACCTTCCAATCTTTAGGCCTACCGATCCATTACTTTTCCTTCCCTTCTATTCCTTTCCCTTTCTCTCCTCGTCCCTTCCCTTCCATACCTTGGCCCTTTCTTACCTTTTAACGTGCAATTGTTTTTTCTGTTTGCTGTCCTTGATGTTAGTGGTGGTGCATGGTATTTTGTCGTAGTAGTAGTAGTAATTTGGGGAGGCGGTGGCTGAGTCGTTAGAGTGACGGCGCCGCGTTCAGGAGGACGCGAGTTCAATCCCCGCCACCAAGCTGGGATTTTTCAGCCGCCGCCGAGTGGCTTAAAACTATCCACATGCTGTCCAGAAGACCACCTATCAACCCAGACTCTAGATTCTAGGATTAAAGATGAGCTCCGGGAGGGCAGCATGAGCCAATGCAAGATGGCGCCACTATAAACACTCGCCTGCGCCAGAACGGGCTGGGCCGACCATCAGGGCCCACCGGGAAGAAGCCTTGGGCCGACCGGCCCCACCGGGAAGAAGACTTGGGCCGACCATCAGGCCCCACCGGGAAGAAGCCTTGGGCGGACCATCAGGCCCCACCGGGAAGAAGCCTTGGGCCAACCATCAGGATCCACCGGGAAGAAGCCTTGGGTGGACCATCAGGCCCCACCGGGAAGAAGCCTTGGGCGGACCGTCAGGCCGTAAAGTTTGGTTGGAGTAGTTTAAATATGCTCCCCCACCCAAATACACCGAGTTCACGCAGGTCCCCCAAGATCGTTGGGGAAGGGGATTAATTCGGCTTCTTTGCTTGCTAACCAAGGGGCGCAGCCCCCCTCTTAAAGGTGCGTGTTCTAATAAAAAAAAGTAATAACCACGCGTGGTGGACCTGATGCGTGGGCTAATGGCTAACTAAGCGTACCATCGCTAACCTAGCGTACCATCGGAAACGGTATTAGGTAAAGGTGCGTGTTCCAAAAAAAAATAATAATAAATAACCACGCGTGGTGGACCTGGTCTCACATGCGTGGGCTAATGGCTAACTAAGTGTACCATCGCTAACCTAACGTACCATCGGAAATAGTATTAGGTAAAGGTGCGTGTTCCAAAAAAAATAAATAATAAATAAATAACCACGCGTGGTGGACCTGGTCTCACCTAGCGTTTCATTGCTAACCGGATCGTTGGCAACGCTGCTCATATTGCAATGGCGTCGCCATGTAAACACATCGTCCGTATGTATAATATGCCCTTAAGTACAATATGGAGGCGTAATATCGTATTTTCGAGGTGCGGAGTGATTTTCAATATTTACCTTGCCTGGTTTCCGTACGTTGTAAAAAAAAAACCGGAATGTATGAAATTTCCCTACATCTAAGTAATTGTAAGGAATTTCCCTACATCTAGGGTATTTTTCAACCAATCATAACTCAAAAACTATGCATTTGCGACGCATTTCATGTTTACCACCGCACTCCCCGAAGTCTCAATGGCCCCCTAGCCATTTTTGGTTGCGAGGGGTGAGTATGGGCAAACACTAGAATAATACCCACATACCACCCTTTTGGCCTTCTCCTTCCTTCCTCTCTTCATACACCCTGCCACAGTCAATCCCCCACAACGCAGCTTCAAAAGTGTTTACTGCTGCATGTTGGCCTTGGTCTGGCCGACGCCCAGCTTCCCATCTCTCAGGCTTGCCTTTGGCGCACCTGAAAGGGGCGATGTCGCTCGTGAGAATCCCAGTCTCAGTTATAGTATTATAGCCAAAGTGAGTTGAACACCGTGAACGGCTCTTTCCTCACCTGAAAGGGGCGATGTCGACCATGAGAATGAGCTCGCTCCCACAACCTAGGGCGAGGAAGGGGCGTTAGTCTCGGCCCCAAAACGTCTTGGTGTGACGTCACGGAATGACAAACTGATCGCAGGTTAGGCCTGCTTGAGACCTGAGATTTCCTTGGTAGGCCTCCAATATCAATATAAGGTCACTGGTATTTTATTTCCATTATAAATATTTACCGTTCTCCCGCAATAATTAAAAGAAGGCAGATTGACCACTTTTGGCAACGATACCTTGTTTTGACCCCTGACACCTCTGAATTTTGTTGACACGACAGATTGTAGGGGAGATATGGGAGCACAACAGGCCTCTTTGTTTCAACATCCATCTCTTCCCTCTCGCTCTCTCTCTCTCTCCCTTCTCTCTCAAACTTCTCTCTTTCTTCTTGAAGCGAATTGAAAATTTTTTCGCGGGATGGAAGACGTGTCTCAGAAAGTCGTTCCATCGAATCCATATAGTCATAACAAAAAAAAATGCTTTCCCTTGATCAATAATGGTAACGCAGGTGCTGGCACATCTTTCAACATCTGTTATGTGTATATGGGTTCGTTCCCATTGCTGATGAACTGGTTCGCTAAAGCCGCGAGTGAACCAGACATAGAGACATACGAGTCAATAAATCTCAAGTCATTTATGATGACTTCATGGTATTTGTGAATTGAATGTTTTGGTCTTAGTTTGATTTTCAAGTCAGGTAGCGTTAATTCACGCAGGACTAACAACATGTCGTAATCCGCATTATGTGCAATGAGAGTGAGCTGCAATTTGTGATTTTTCATTTAAAGGTTGCATCTATTACAATAAGCTCCAATGTAATTGTTTCCTGATTTTTCATGGTCATGATGTTTTACTCCTTTACCTTTTGAAAACCCGTATTTACAGAGAAGACAGTGAGTTTGTTCATTGTGACGTGCCGTATCTTCATCGGTCATATTGATTTTATTGTAGCCTTTAGAAAAATTTTACTTCTTCCATGAACGCTGCATTGTAAGAATAAAATGGTTTACAGCATTACTTCCACAATAGGATCCGCTTTCTACTGTTTCTCCGTTTCTATTCACTATAATGTAAGCATACGCTATGGCAAAGTGATGTCTCTTTACACTCGTTCGAAGAAGGCTCTACGAGAATACTCTCAAAGTCATGGAATGGTAAATAAGATGGCTCCTATGCTTTAGCATGGTTAATAAATTTCACAGTATATCCCGCGGGTGGGAATCTTAGTCTTGTGATCATCATTGGGTGCTCAGCAAGCATTGCCTTGTTCTCACAGGCACACAAATATCCATGCAGTTTTTCCATGCTGCATGGTTCTTTTTCATTTCCTGCCGCAGGATAGTTTCATTAAGCAGTTAATTAGAACACCAACGAGGGAAGAAAATATTTTTGATTTGTTGTTAACTAATAGAGAGGACATAATAAGCAACATTGAGGTTGGGGATTCATCAGGTAACAGTGATCATAAGGAGATTAGATTTAATATTAAATGGGAGGATAGAGTCGGCAGAAACAACACTTAATACCTGACTTCAGGAAGGCGGACTTCGAAGGGTTAAGAAAGCAGCTGCAAAGGTTTAAGAGAGTAAGATCAGAAGTAGCTGAGAGCTTAAACCATAGGGTTCGTTATGTTGGGAGTATAGAACGTGTAGGAGTTCCTTTTTCCTGGAGTTCACCATTGGAATACGCGTTCGCCTGGGGGCTCTCCAACAATGTTTGAGCGAAACTGTAGGGATTCAGGAGTATTTATACCCAAATCAACAAGAAGATATCCATAAGGACGCCAATATACAGCATATTTATATATATCTACAAACTGGTATGCCTTCTCTTTTCCGAATATTTGTCTGCCCAGAGTGTGAATTTGAGATAAATCTGACTTATTTAATAACACGAGGGAAGGAAAGGGAAGGAGAGGGAGGGAGGGGGGAGGAGAGAGAAGAGGGAGGGAGAAAGGTATGATGGAAGGGAGAGTTGAGCGAAACTAGGGATTCAGGAGTATTTATACCCAAATCAACAAGAAGATATCCATAAGGACGTGAATATACAGCATATATATATATATATATATATATATATATATATATATATATATATATATATATATATATATATATATATATATATATATATATATATATATATATATATATATATATATATATATATATATATATATATATATATATATATATATATATATATAAATATATATATATATATATATATATATATATATATATATATATATATATATATACAAACTGGTTTGCCTTCTCTTTTCCGAATATTTGTCTGCCCAGACAGTGAATTTGAGATAAATCTGACTTATTTAACCCTCTCGCGCACGATGACACATTTCGTGTCATCAAGGGTAAAAGGTTCTGGCGGACGATGACGCGAAACGCGTCCTAAAAGTAAAAAAAAAAAATTAAAAAAAATTAAAAGTAAAGTTTTCGATGAAATTGCGTCAAATTAGGGAGCGTCAGTTGTTGGGATAAGTTTCTTAATAGTAACATATGGCATGGCAACCTTTCTAAGGAACGTAGATGAGGAGCTTTGAGCGATTTTTATTTGTTAGGCTACTCTGACGAGAGAAAAAAAAATACAGTTTTCTCGGTGTAACTCGGGAACTAAAAGACGTATGAGGATTTTGAAGATACCATAAAAATCCGTTTAAATTCCGTTTCGGAACATATATTCGGCTAAAAACGTTGGCCCACAAAATTTCGAGCTAGCGAGTGGGGAAGAGTTAGTACCTCGGATTTATTGTCTACAATACTCTATACGGAGACTTGTAACAGAGAGAGAGAGAGAGGTCAGAGTAACAAGGGTGAGCAAGGAAACCACAATACCAGCGGGAATAGTGATTATTATCCACAGCCAGAGTAGGAACAAGGACTGTCTTCCTCATGCCTTCCCATTGTCCACGCCGCACCCACCCATAGCCAGTCCCATGCGTTCTGAGGGGGGCGGGGGGGATGAGGGAGCCTCCTCTCGCCACTGAAGGCCGACGTGAACCTACCTTCCCACCTACCTTCCCACTTACCTACCGACCTACCCACCTACCTACCTACCCACCCACCTACATACCCACCCACCTACATACATACATACATACATACATACATACATATAAACATACACCTACCGAACGGGCGCAAGCCACTCCCGGTGAGGTATATATGGGAGGTGAGAAGGGAGCTGAAGCCCTCCAAAGACCCTTCCCATGTCCTCACTAACCGTTTCCCTATTGTCTCACCAACACCGGAGAGTAGTTCAGCATGCTCTCTAAAGACAGATCCTCTCTTTATCCACACCACACTACATTCACACAACATATACACCTTCTCCCAAAATTAAAATTTCAAAATGGCGCACATACACCAAGCCTCGGAGTCCCCGACTGGGGGGGGGACCACAAATTCCCCCAGGGAGGACTCCCCTTCTGGCTGCCGACCCGAGAGGTGTCTTGATAACTCCTCGAACCTCTTTCTTCTCAATTTCTGCAACATTCTCGGTCTTCGCTCTAATTTTCATTCTGTGGAACATCATCTCTCCTCCTCTAAACCTCACCTTCTCTTCCTTACTGAAACACAGGTTTCTGAGGCTACTGACAGCAATCTCTACTCTGTTCCCTCCTACTATCTCTATCCTAAATTTCAATCCAAAGCTGGATGTTGCGCCTACGTGCGCAACGACATCACTTGCTCTCGTGCCCACAACCTTGACTCTTCTGAATTTTCCACCATCTGGCTAAGACTTCATTGTCATTCTATTACTAAATACATCTGTGCTGTTTATCTCTCACCTAACTCGACCAACTATGTAAAATTCTTTGACTATCTGAATTCTAAAATGGAGCACATCTTGACCCACTCTCCCTTCGCTGAAATCTCCATCCTAGGAGATTTCAATGTTCACCACCAGCTTTGGCTTTCATCCTCTTTCACTGACCATCCTGGTGAACAAGCCTACAACTTTGCTATCCTCAACGACCTAGAGCAGTTGGTCCAGCACCCTACACGTATTCCCGACCGTCTTGGAGATCGGCCCAACATTCTAGACCTCTTCCTTACCTCAAACCCTTCTGCTTATTCTGTCAAACTGTTCTCTCCGTTGGGCTCCTCCGATCACAATCTTATTTCTGCATCCTGTCCTATCGCTCCTGTACACCTTCTGGACCCACCGAAGAGGCGATGCTTCTGGCATTTTGCTTCAGCTCGGTGGAACGACCTGAGGATGTACTTTTCCGATTTCCTGTGGAATGATTATTGCTTCCAGGATAGAGACCCCTCTGTGTGTGCTCAGCGTATCACAGAGGTGATTGTCTCTGGAATGGAGGCATACATTCCTCGTTCTTTCTCTACTCCTCACGATAAAAAGCCTTGGTTTAATCACGCTTGTTCTCGTGCTGTCAATGATAGAGAGGTAGCTCACAAAAGGTACCAGAGCCTTCAAACTAATGCTAATTATGAACTTTACATTTCTACCCGAAATCGTGCCAAATCTATTCTCCGACTAACCAAAAATTCTTTCATTAATAGAAAATGTCAAAACCTTGCTTTCTCTAACTCTTCCCGTGACTTCTGGCATCTAGCCAAAAACATCTCCTCCAACTTCACTTCTTCATCTTTCCCTCCACTCCTCAGTCCTGACGGCAACACTGCCGTCTCATCTATCTCTAAGGCTGAACTCTTCTCTCAAACTTTTTTTTAAAACTCCACTCTGGACGATTCTGGGCATTTTCCTCCTACTCATCCCCCCTCTGACTCCTTTATGCCTGTTATAAAGATTCTTCAAAATGATGTTTTCTATGCCCTCTCTGGCCTCAATCCTCAGAAGGCTTATGGACCTGATGGAGTGCCTCCTATTGTCCTTAAAAACTGTGCCTCCGTACTGTCACCCTGCCTGGTCAAACTCTTTCGCCTCTGCCTGTCAACATCTACCTTTCCTTCTTGCTGGAAGTATGCCTTCATACAGCCTGTGCCTAAGAAGGGTGACCGCTCCAATCCCTCAAACTACCGTCCTATAGCTTTACTTTCTTGTCTATCTAAAGCTTTTGAATCAATCCTTAACCGGAAGATTCAAAAGCACCTTTCCACTTCTGACCTTCTATCTGATCGCCAGTATGGGTTCCGCAAGGGGCGTTCTACTGGTGATCTCCTAGCCTTCTTAATTGACTCTTGGTCATCCTCTCTTAGCCGTTTCGGTGAAACTTTTGCTATTGCGCTGGACATATCAAAAGCTTTTGATAGGGTCTGGCACAAATCTTCGCTTTCTAAACTACCCTCCTACGGTTTCTATCCTTCTCTCTGTACCTTTATCTCCAGTTTCCTTTCTGACCGTTCTATTTCTGCCGTGGTAGGCGATCACTGTTCTTCCCCTAAATCTATTAACAGTGGTGTCCCACAGGGTTCTGTCCTATCTCCCACTCTTTTTCTGTTGTTCATTGATGATCTTCTTTCCAAAACGAACTGTCCTATCCATTCCTACGCCGATGATTCCACTCTGCATTACTCAACTTCTTTTAATAGAAGACCCACCCTTCAGGAACTTAACGACTCAAGGCTGGAGGCTACAGAACGCTTAGCCTCAGACCTTACTATTATTTCCGATTGGGGCAAGAAGAACCTGGTGTCCTTCAACGCCTCAAAAACACAGTTTCTCCACCTATCCACTCGACACAATCTTCCAAACAACTATCCCCTATTCTTTGACAACACAAAAGCTATCACCTTCCTCAACACTAAACATCCTCGGTCTATCTATCCTTAACTCAAAATCTCAACTGGAAACTTCAAACTTCATATCTCATCTCTTACTAAATCAGCTTCCTCGAGGCTGGGCGTTCTGTACCGTCTCCGCCAGTTCTTCTCCCCTGCACAGTTGCTGTCCATATACAGGGGCCTTGTCCGCCCTCGTATGGAGTATGCATCTCATGTGTGGGGGGGCTCCACTCACACAGCTCTTCTGGACAGAGTGGAGGCTAAGGCTCTTCGTCTCATCAGCACTCCTCCTCATACTGATAGTCTTCTACCTCTTAAATTCCGCCGCAATGTTGCCTCTCTTTCTATCTTCTATCGATATTTCCACGCTGACTGCTCTTCTGAACTTGCTAACTGCATGCCTCCCCCCCTCCCGCGGCCCCGCTGCACTCGACTTTCTACTCATGCTCATCCCTATACTGTCCAAACCCCTTATGCAAGAGTTAACCAGCATCTTCACTCTTTCATCCCTCAAGCTGGTAAACTCTGGAACAATCTTCCTTCATCTGTATTTCCTCCTGCCTACGACTTGAACTCTTTCAAGAGGAGGGTATCAGGACACCTCTCCTCCTGTATTTGATCTTCCTTTCTGCCACCTCTTTTGTTTTACTTTAGGAGCAGCGAGTAGCGGGCTTTTTTATTATTATTTTATTATTTTTTTTGTGGGCCCTTGAGCTGCCTCCTTTGTTGTAAAAAAAAATATACATATATATACATACATATATATACATACATATATATATATATATATATATATATATATATATATATATATATATATATATATATATATATATATATACATACATATCAAAGTCTTCCTATAATCTGTCTGTCGATGTCTCCCTCTGCAACAAGGGTGTAGGGAACGAAACACATTCTCATGCCACACGCCATGACAACCACAACCGCGTGCAGTGACAATCAATGGAGACACTGGTTTTATCGCGAGGCTACACTTTACATGCCAATGCGGCGGTGGCAGGAGGGTATATGTGGCGGGGCAGCGGCGGGGCAGGCACATTTCTCTCTCCGTCAGTCTCCGCGGTGGTCGTGATGGTCAGCTCCACACAAGTAAGTGATTGGTTCGCGAACTCCACGGCTTCAAGCCTGTTGCATCCATCTGAATGAGCGGGTTTATTGAGTGTGTGTTTCGTTTTTTAGTAGCAACCATTCTGAGTTACTTATGAGTGACCATTCATCGAATGTGTGTGTTGCTGATATTCAACAGCTTATTGTGCTGTTGCTTTCGAGACGCGTTTATCCTTACGACGCGATATACTCTTGATCGCCAACCTTCCCTGAGTGAGCTTGGAGCTCACAAGTGACGGATCTTTGACTGAAGCCTCCAGCTAACCCACACCCGGGAGGCGGGACACAACTCCCGGCTGACACCCGACACCCAGTCACTGCTAAGTGGACAGGGGCACGGATTAAAGGATATTGCCCATTCGTCTCCACTCCGCCCGGGAATCGAGCCCGGGACCTCTTGGTTGCGAGTCGAGCGCGCTAACCTCTACGGAGCTCCCCATATGTGTGTGTGTGTGTGTAGGTGTGGGCGGGGGATGCTTAGCTTCAGCTCTTATCAAAAGTCGTTCCTTGAGTTTCTTATATTACGGATTGTCGACAGTTTATCCCCCCCCCCCTCCCTCATCAATGTGTGATATTATTATTATTATTATTATTATTATTATTATTATTATTATTATTATTATTATTATTATTATTATCATTATTATTATTATTACCATTATCATCATCATTATCATCATTGTTGGTGATGGAGTTCTAAGTTTTAGCAGTAAGCTCAGTTGAAAGTACCAGTGTAGTTTCAAAATCGTCACTATAGATGTGTTGAAGCTATGATAGGAGCGTGACGGTGAGCGAAGATGAATTGCAAGCCTTTACTAATGGGAGAATTAATATACGAGACAGGTAGTTATAAAGGAAGGCTTTTGATTAACTATGAGTCCAAAGATCGATTCAATACACGAATATAATTGTGATTCAAAAGCTCGAGTTAAATACCTTGAGTGTGTGTGTGTGTGTATATATATATATATATATATATATATATATATATATATATATATATATATATATATATATATATATATATATAAATATATATATATATATATATATATATATATATATATATATATATATATATAATTTTATCATAGACCTTTTCTTTATTTTCTTCGAAACTCAATTTTTTTACGAAGATCAGTGCTTCCAAGGGATATTTTTAAAGGGTTTTCAAACACCCAAATCCGTTGTGAAATGAGGTAGAGTAGTAATACCGTTTCAGCTTCTGTGATGAGAAGATGAAGTGGCGGGGGTGTCTGTCTGTGTTACTTGGCAAGACTGTGATAGTGCTACTGAGGGGGGGGGAAATCAGAGCGCACACACACACACACACACACACCTCTTCGTGACGCAACAAGTAGAGCGCTGCGCGCTGCCAGGCTTCACGGTCTGCCAGGGCAGCGGTATTCAGCTGACCAGGAGTGGTTACTGGATGGGGTGTGGGGTGTGTGAGGTCCTGGCAGTACCCAGAGATCGACTAAATGAACACTTGCTCTGTCGGGAGGGTACCTGCTGGCGATTACGAGTCCAACTCGCGATCAGGCCGTGGTGAATTTTACACACACACACACACACACACACACACACACACACACACGGTATAAAGTAAACTATTACTGATGATGACTTTGCTGTAGAGCAGGGGTTCCCAACCTTTTTGTTCCTCTGTACCCCTTGGGCATTTTTATAGGTTCCCGTGTACCCCTAAAAAATTAGGATAGAAAAAAAACGATGAAATTGTAATATTTTGATATTAGTTTATAATGAAATCTGTATGTATAGACTTATGATATAATTTAAATAACAGTTTTGCTTACTAGAATGAGGAAATTGAAAAAAAAAACACTGGGGGTACATGTACCCCAGGCCCAACCCCTGCTGTAGTTAATACAATTTACTGCTCCTAACCAAAACAAAAGCTGTATGGCCAGTGTTTCGCCTCTTCTCAATATCATCATGCGTTACACCACTGGGTCACAAAAAAAGCAACAACAAAACGATAGAAAATAACAACTACAACAACAACAAGAACAACAAAAAGATTAATAATAGCAACAACAAAACAAAACAACAAAAAGAATAACAATAGCAACAACAAAAACAACAACAGCAACTAATACTAATTATTTTACTATTATTTTCCACAGGCCGTGGTGGTGGTGGTAGCGATAGCAGTGGTGGTGGTGGCTCTACTACCGGAGACCGCCACCGGTATGCCCCAGCTGAGGAGTAAGAGGCGTAAACTCAGCCCCTACCCCCTCAGGAAGACTTATGATAATGTGAGTCACCTTCCGGAACAATACAGTTGGTTTCGTTATTCTCAGACGCTTCCGACTCTTATAACAGATATCTCCCAAGGCCGGAGAGAAGATTAGTCTGTTTCTCAGGAGTTGTTGTTTTTTCCGAAGCCTGGTCTTGTTAATCTGTTACTAGGCTCATAAGACTAGCCATGGAAATACGCACAACCTTTATGAAAGCCTTCCAAATGTCCGTGAGTGTGTAAGCCCCGATATATTTGAGAATTAGGGCCTCAACACCCATACTACTACTACTACTACTACTACTACTACTACTACTACTCCTACTACTATTTTTCAAAATTTCACTACTGCCTCCATCCATTAGAGTTGCGTTGTGAGAGGTATCTTTTCTCATAGTCTTTCACAAAGCAATTCATTGGCCCCAGCCCGCCAATGACTGTGGCCGACAACCATCTTTATTTAGTATTACAAACATTATTAAACAAATTGTTCTTAAGCTAACAAAGCTTGTGGTTGATACGACTATCAACCACCGTCGCCTCAAAGTCCAGGTCAGCAATGTGGGTGGTTTTGGGTGCAGGTGACCTGGTTCCTCTCAGGCAGACCAAGGCTGATCTCAGGAGGGAGGACAGCCTACATCTGATCCAGGCGACCACATAGCTTCTCGGCTGCTGTTTCTTATCCGCCACTGTTTCGGCGAGTCTTGCGGAAGCTCTGCGACCTTGGTCCCATCCCTCCCGACGTCGTGAATACTAACTATACTTCCTTCTTCATACGTTCTGTTTTCTCTTGTTCATTTCTTCTGTGGGATGCATCGAGGATCAGGCCTCTGTGGCCATAGGATCAAAGAACTACTACTAGGTACTACTACTACTACTACTACTACTACTACTATAACCGCTGCTGCTGCTATTGCTGATCAGAATTAAGCAAGGTGCCTCTTTTACAGTTCGCCTTGAAGGGCTTCCTCCCCCACCGTGTCCCTTGCTGTTGGTATGGCTACGACGCTGAAGGCTACTCCAGGTGAGTCTTTTGAGCTAACTGAGAGAGAGAGAGAGAGAGAGAGAGAGAGAGAGAGAGAGAGAGAGAGAGAGAGAGAGAGAGAGAGAGAGAGAGAGAGAGAGAGAGACTCATTGCTGTCAATATACTTTTTTTCCTGAATGAGCATTTCTCCAAAATATGCATGTTCTTGCGTGTTCTTCCTTATTCCGAAACATACCCCAAAACATTCTTACAGAGGGCACATCTGCTTCCAGTAATGACGGTGTTTCATTTCCAGGAACGGGCGGGACGTGTCGAAGCTCATCCCCAAAATAGAGGAGATTCCAACAATGTAATACTTGGTGAGTCTCTCCTCTCCAGACGCCATCCCTGTAATATGAAGCAGTACTCGACTCTCTAACTCGACCATGTCAATACCAAAGAATGATGCAGTAAGGTCTCACATCTAACGAGCAACAGGCACCAAAAACACGCGTTAGATGAGAATCAGTTAGATGTGATCTCGTTAAATTACTATAGGTATACTTTCCTTTACATTAACACAAGAGAAGATGGCGCCACTATAAACACCTGCCTGCGCCAATACGAGCTGGGGCCGACTACCATCCAGACCCCTCAAGCAAGCCTACCGGCGCTATAGGCGTAGACGTAAAAAAAAAAAATGCATGCAGAAACTAACGAAAACTATAAAAGCACCTATTCAGATTCATATATAATTATACAATGCTAATTCATAGGAACAGTTTTTTAGTAGTTCCTTCTTTTCATATTCAGCCTTTATAGAAATTCAGTAACTCATATTTACCTGCTTCCTTCTTTTTTCAGACTCGGCCTCGTCCCTCATGAGAACGCCAGCACCACAGGGAGGACCCTTCCGTCTGTGGTCAAGACGAGGCTGGTTTATTTTATAGTGAAACCAAATTGTCGAGTCCGTTTTGGCGTTGGCTCCCGCGGGTCCATTTCTCCCACAGTCCCAACACCTATTTTTTCCTCTCATATGTTACCTATAGCTTACATATGAGAGGAAGAGATAGGTGTTGGGACTGTGTGGCAGAGCAGAGGGGAGGAAAGGACCCGCGGGAGCCTACGCCAGACCGGCCTCGACATATTTGGAAGACTATAGTATACTCTTATATTTAAGGGTTTAAAGTTATGAATGCACCTATTTTTATGTCAAATAAATTAATAACATTTATATAATGATGCAGAAAATATTACTGACCTTAAGACTGAAACCAAACTATTTAAAAACTGAAATGGTCACTACATTAAAATGACAGAGTATTTACTTGCTCCGTGAGTTAGGGAAAAGGATACCCATATAACACAGGAATCACGAGCAAAAAGTTGAGGAAATGTGAATGAAAATGATGGATCCCCATTGCGTCATATCATAAAAGTTCAGCCTCCCCTTATTGTGCAGCCCCCTAGCTTAGGCACTGGCCGTCGCTGGCATGAAACGGGAAGGAAGGAGCCTAGATGATGACTAGGTAAAGTTGGGGGCGTATGCCAAGATGCGCGTGACCTCGGTGGTTGTCTCCGTCACGTCAGCCTGTGTTGGGACATAGGGCAAGTGTGACATCTGGATTGCCAAAGTTTACCTCTCCTAGGTTTCCTTAGCTACACATTTATTGACCGGCCCAAATGGAAGTATGAATTAACAGCTGCCATGGGTGGACTGCATGTTGACTGCCCAAGCCGAGATCGAAGCCCGACCCTCGAGTTCGTAGCTAGCCAGGCTAAACACTACACCACGGAGGCACTTTATTTTTATTATTATTATTATTATTATTATTATTATTATTATTATTATTATTAGTAGTAGTAGTAGTAGTAGTATCATTAATTTTGTTATTATTATTATTATTTTATTACCATTATTACATTAGTAGCGGCAGCAGTAGTAGATACAATAGTAGCAGAAGGTTAATAATAGTTGTAGTAGCAGAAGTAGCAACAGTAGTAGTAGCATTTTTCTTTATTAAAGGAGGCTTAAAACTAAGCCCACACGTGCCTCAAACTATTACTACTACTACTACTACTACTACTACTACTAACTACTATTTCTACCACTATTTCACGTCGCCTAACTGGAGTCATGAGTCAGGGAGGCCTGAGGTTTGGGGTGTAATACTCGACACCATTCCTGAGGTCACGCCGGTGACCTCGGCACTGGGGTTCGAACTTCGAACCGCCTCGCCCTGGCTCGTTACTGCCAACCACCACCTCCAAGGATAATCTGCTCAACCACCGAGCCCCTAAACGACTCAACCTAAACACCCAATTTTAGGTCTATTTCGGGGCACGAACGTCTGCATTTTAAACAGCTGTAGTCAGTATCTACCTCCCCCCCCCCCCCTTCCCATGGTCAGCGTGCGGGAGTGGTCACTAGTGGCAGCAGGGTCCCGCGCCAGAATTGGATAATCTTTTGTTTCTATAATAAAGGAAGAAGCTCAAGGGCAAGAATAAATAAAACAAAACAAAACGTCCCGCTATGCCCCTCTCCTGTGAATGAATGTAGAGATGAGTGGCCAAAAGAGAGGTTGCCAACCCAGCTTAATGAAAGTAAAATCAGGTAAGTATGTAATATGCCCGTATTTTTACACATACAAAAAAAAACTTGGACAAGACTTAGTAAATTAGCACCGCTCTGGCAGAACTCAGAACCTCCTTGGCGTACATTGGAATATCATTCGATGGGGTAAACAGACGCCCACCGAAGAAACCAATGAAGATTGTGGAAACTGTGGGGTATAAAAGGATAATAACTGTTAAGGAATAAGGTAAGTGTATTGCAAGCTATGGGTATAATGACCATGCACACCGTTCTAACAGTCCTAACCTAACTGATATAGTTACATGGCAGTTAGGACATTGTGCATGGCAGTGAGGACCTTATAGAAATATCCTTAACAATTCACTTTCATACGCCACAATTTACACAACCTTAAATTCATATGTTTCCTCGGGCGTGTCTTTTTACCCGAATGTGCTCGAATGATACCCCATTGTACCCAAATGATACCCCAGTGTATCCCAATGAGTAGCTTTGTTGGTTGTAGCGAGTGTTCTCAAGTGCTAATAGGTTTCCGGATAGAGAAACTCAATATCCATCTGGAGTGGGGGGTTGGGTAGGGGGGGGGGGGGAGATTGCTCCCTCTTGCAAGAGGAAGCACAAAACATACACAGCTCATTACGACAAGGACAACACATAGAATAGGTTTTTGTTTGTGTATGCGTTTGTGTGGATGCTGTACTTTGTGGATGATATAAGTGTTGATGTGTGTGTGTGGAACAATGTGTAAAAAGAATGTATAGCAGGACGAGGACGGACAGTAGAAGATTAACGAGAACAAGAAAAGTTAACAATGAAGACGCGATACAAGACAACGGAATACAATAACAAAATACATAGCTTGTGCTTCCGCACTCGTTTTCTTGGTGTCACTGAGGGGAAGAAGCACGAAGTTTCGAGCGGCGACTGCTACAAATATCCCCCCCCCCCCAACCCCCCCCAGTGACTTCAAAGAAGGAACGATATCTTCCTAGTGCGGGGATGCTGAGACGCAGACGGTGTTGTTTCGGCGACGGAGAGATGGGGCGCCTGGTCTGGGGCCAGCAGGTACGCCGGCTTGACCCAGTCTATGGAGACCGCGTCCTGAGAACCATGTTTGTCGATCGTGACAGTCTCTCTGGTCCGTCTCAGGACGCGGTAGGGTCCTTGGTAGGGCTGCTGCAAGGGCCGCCGGATATCATCCACGTGCACGAAGACGTGGGTGCAAGTGTCGAGGTCCTGGTTGACAAAGGTCTTCTTCGGGGAAGAGCGAGGCTGCACCGGCTGGAGGCTCCTCATGGCACCTTTGAGGCGGGCGGCGAAGTCCTGGACGCCGCAGGGGGCGGTGTCAGGTGTGGGCGCCAGAAGTTCGCCTGGGAGCCGGATGTTGGTGCCGTACACTAGTTCAGCCGAGGAGTGGTGCAGGTCTTCCTTCAGGGAGGACCTGATGCCGAGGAGGACCAAGGGAAGAGCCAGGGACCAGTTGTCGCGTTGGGTGGAGGCCATGAGGGAGGATTTCAGCTGCCGATGGAAGCGTTCGACCATGCCGTTAGCCTGCGGGTGATAGCTTGACGTTCTGTAGCGGCGGATGCCGAGGAGGGTCATAACTTTGTTCCACACGTTAGCCTCGAACTGGCCGCCGCGGTCTGAGGTGAGGCTGAGAGGGACGCCGAACCTGGAGACCCAAGTAGCGATGAAGGCGTGGGCGACGGCGTCCGTAGTGATATCAGCGATGGGGGCGGCTTCGGGCCAGCGTGTGAAACGATCCACGCAGGTGAGGATGTAGCGGTGGCCTGCGGAGGGTGGCAGGGGACCAACAAGGTCGATGTGGACATGGTCGAACTTCTCCGTGACGGGCGTGAAGGTGCCGGGTGGAGAGTGAGTGTGTCGCGTTACCTTGGAGGCTTGGCAGTCAGTGCAGGTTTTGGACCATAGTCTGACATCTTTGTTAATTCCCTCCCAAATGAAGCGGGACGTCATCAGGCGCTGCGAGGCTCGAATGCCAGGATGAGAGAGGTCGTGAAGCTGACGGAAGGCCTGGTAGCGGTGTCGCTGTGGCAGGTAGGGACGGATGGTGGCCGTGGAGACGTCAGTGTAGAGAGTGACCTTGGTGCCTGGGAGTGTGATTTTCTTCACTTTAAGCGTCGGGTTGTCCAGAAGCTTCTCCAGCTCTGCGTCGCCGGACTGATCGGCGGCTATGGCGGCGTAATCAAGTGAAGAGGACGGCACAGCGGTAATGTTGCGGGAGAGGGCGTCAGCTGGAGCGTTGTCTGCACCTTTGATGTACCGGATGTCAGTGGTGAACTGCGAGATGTAGTCCATGTGGCGAAGTTGGCGTGGAAGGTTGTAGTGAGGGGCTTGTGGTCGGTGAACATGTGGAAACGACGGCCTTCAATGAAGTAGCGGAAACGTTTGACAGCCTTGAAGATGGCGAGAAGTTCCCGGTCGTAAGCGCTGTACTTGGCTTCAGATTTGGAGAGCTTACGGGAGAAGAAGGCGATCGGCTTCCAGGCGTTGTCGACAAACTATTGTAGGACAGCACCAGTCCCAGTGTCGGAGGCGTCTGTTGCTATGGAGATCTCCGCGTCATGGGCAGGGAAGGACAGCATGACTGTGTCGCTGAGAGCCTTCTTAGCATCGAGGAAGGCGGCGTCAGCGTCCGGAGTCCAGGCAAGAGTGACAGACTGGCCACGCTTGCAGGGCTTCACCATGGCGTAGAGGGGCTGGAGCATGAGAGAGCAGTGTGGGACGATGCGGTTGTACAAGTTAACCATACCCAGGAATTCCTTGAGTTGGCGCTGGGTGGACGGCTTCGGGAACTACTGGATGGCTTCAGTTCTTGAGTTGAGTGGAGCGATGCCCTCTGGAGTAACAGTGTGGCCCAGGAAGGTATGGGAAGTAACACCGAGCTCAGACTTGTCCACGTTGATCTGTACTCCGTAGTCTTGCAAGCGGGTGAGGACCTGGTGAAGGTGCTGTTTGTGAGAGGCTTCATCCGGGCTAGCGATGAGTAGATCCTCTATGTAGGCGAAGCAGAAGGGTAAGCCGCGGAGAACTTCGTCGATGAAGCGTTGAAAGGTCTGGGCCGCATTCATGAGTCCAAACGGCATCCTGACGTATTCAAAGAGACCGAAGGGCGTGATGACGGCAGTCTTCGGTATGTCGTCAGGATGGACTGGAATCTGGTGAAAGGCCTTGACGAGGTCCACACGTGAAAAGATGGTGGAACCGGCAAGTTGGGACGAGAATTCCTGGATATTTGGCGCCGGGTATCTGTCCATCTTAGTGCGCGAGTCAAGGGCTCGGTAGTCTCCACAGGGACGTATGACGCCGTTCTTCTTGTGGACGACGTGGAGGGCTGATGACCAGTTGCTGCTGCTGGGCCGTACAATACCTTGACGCAACAGAGACTCGAACTCGGCCTTGGCTTGACGGTAGCGTTCAGGAGCTAAGCGACGGGCCTTGGCGTGTACTGGAGGTCCTGTAGTCTCGATGTGATGCGTAACGTGGTGTTTGACGGGCACGCTGGCTGAATAGGGCTGTGTCAGCGTGGGAAAGGACTTGAGCAGGGCAGCGAACTGGTGGTCCTTGTGAACGACGGCGAGTTGCGAGCTGTCACCTGGTTCTGGTTGAGCATTGGAGAAGATGGAAGTGAGCGGGTCAACCTACCTCCGTCCTTTGACGTCGACTAAGAGGTTGAAGTGCCTTAGGAAGTCAGCTCCGAGGATTGCCTGCGAGACGTTCCCGACGTAGAAGGTCCATTCAAAGCAACGTCGTAGGTAAAGATCCACTTGCATGGTGTGTCGCGAGTAGACAGGTATTTTGGTACCGTTGGCGGCGTACAGGTGCAAGAGTGGAGGTAGAGTTTGCTGACTGGCGGTTGCTGGGATAATATTGACATCAGCGCCGGTGTCAATCAGGAACTTAGTGTTGGAACGGCAATCATGAAGGTGGAGCAGCGCCGAGGGTTGGTGACGAGCGCTATGCTGCACTAGTGCTCGTCCTTGGAGTTTGACGCCTTGTAAGTGCACGGGGTGGTACACCTCGTGGCTTTCTCGCCGAAGTTGTTGTGGTACCAACAGAGTCCTGGGCTTCTCGAACGGGAGCGGCGCCGACGTCGGTGAGGAGTGGGGGAGCGAGAGCGGCGGCGATCGAGCCGCTCCTCAAGAGAGGTGACTTTCGTCGCGAACAGGGAGACTTGCTTGACGAGTTCGTCAAATTGAGTGGTCCTTTCGGAGGCGACGGAAGACACTGAAGAATTTAGTGGTCCAGGTAGAGTTGCCATGAATTCGTCTGCTAATTTGGCAATGGCGTCGGGCTTCAGGTCGTCCTTAACGCTAAAGAGGCTGCGCTGGACAGCAGGGGGCAGACGTTGGTAAAACAGCTGTCTGAACAAGACAGGGTCGAAAGACTGGTACTTGTCGCCGAGCAGCTGCTTCATGCAGCGTAGGAGGTCCGTCGGTTTCTCATTACCCAACTCTTCTTTGGAGAGAAGTTCACGGAGGCGGGTGGCAACAGAAGACT
>NC_066534.1:10243433-10255933 GCF_024679095.1 Eriocheir sinensis | reverse complement strand
CAGTAATCGCAGTTTTTAAGTGTGTGGACTGTAGAGCGTTACAAAAAAGAAGCACCGCAGAAGAAAGGCGGCGCCACACGGAGCATCGAAACGGATTACTTGAGATATTAAAATATGCACCTCAAAAAAGTTTATACCCGAGTTATTTGTTCGTGCCCATCTTCCCTTTGGATGGAAAGAGCATACGGTCTATCTTGAAATTCTTGTCTTCTTAAAGCTGGTGGGCACAACACATTCTTTACTATTAGTACATAAGAATAGGTACAGGACATCAAGTTCTTGGTGATACGCAGGAAGTACGTCCTTCGATGTGCCATTTTGTCCGTGTAGCTACTGCTAAACACCAAATGTGTCCAATAATCCTCTAACTGGTGGGTGACAAACATTTGCTTAGAATGAAAACTATCTCCTCGGGTTGACCATCTTATGTGAAGAGAGACCATGATTTGTAGAGATTCTCCTTGTTATCCCCTGGGAGCCAGAGGTGGCAGCCATACCTCATTCTCGCAAAGTTATGTTCCGAACTCCTTGGATTGCTTTTTTTTCTTTACTATTTCAAAAGCCTTAAATTTTGTTTTGCTGAGATCCGTTATGATATTTGAACTGTAATCTATTAGTGATCTAGTTAGGGAGAGCTTCAGCCTCCTTGGAACAGGCTGAGACGGACACACGACTCCTAGACTACCTCTCTTGGAAGGAATAGTCAAGACTAACAGTTCTGCCTTAATAATGCAATTGAATCAGTTTTCCCGTTACGTACCCATAATATGTAGCCTTATTTTGGGTATGTTTGAGACTGCTCAGAGATTTCCCCCCGCTGTTGTATGACTTCTGTAATGACGTTTCTTGTGCAGTATCTTTCTTTTCCCAAGAGATATAATAATCCAAATAGAATTACATAATCTCTCCGGTTGTTGAAGTGAGCTGATAAGCCATCTTGTAACCCTTACTGTCATCAGCATAAATGTTCACAATAAATCCTTTTAGCTCATAGGACACACACACACACACACACACACACACACACACACACACACACACACACACACACACACGGTCTGACAGGGCGGTTCGAGCCCGCTCAGGCCGGATTCTTTCCGTTGACTAGGAGTGGTTACTGTCCCCACTTGAGCAAGGGGGATGGGGTGTGTGGTGTGTGAGGTCCTGGCAGTACCCATAGATCGATGATAAAGAGCACTTGCTTACCTGCTGGCGAGTACGAGTCCAACACGTGATCAGGCCGTAGTGAATTACACACACACACACACACACACACACACACACACACACACACAGAGCTCCGTAGTGCAGTGATTTGCTCGCTCGGCTCATAACCAAGAGGTTCCGGGAATGACTCCCGGAGACGGATGGAGTCTCCACTGCCCACCCAGCAATGAAAGTTGTATCCCGGCTCCCGAGGGTGGGTGGGGATGTGAAGTATTGGCCGTACCCAAAGATGTCACTTGAGGTCCAAGTTCATTCTGGGAAGGTACTGGCCAGCAATAAGGAGTCCATCGCGTGATCAGACCACGGTGAATGACACACACACACACACACACACACACACACACACACACATCATACTAATTACGCAGTCACTGCCGGGAGTGCGGCGTAGTGTTGCCTGCGTTGTTCATGCATACTCTTGTCATTCTGCCAGAGGAAATGTTCGGCGTAGTTAGTCAGAGCGTGTGTTGTTTGTCCACAACCGATAAACATGTGCAACTGACACACAGACAAGACCCTCAAGGTCATCTGATTGCACCATGTAGGCTATGGCGACAAGGAATCGTCCACACTGTCACAGGGGAACTTAATTCGAGCAGGTCACAAGGTTTTTATGTGTACCGTTAAATAAAACAACGACATGAAAGGAACAATATAGTAGAATTCAAATGTAAAAATAAAATATCTGAGAAAGGGACAAAATCGACCCCTTGACGAAAAGAAAACCTAGAAGCCACGCGTCACAGGGGCGGCCGACACACGCTCTTGCTCTTTTTCTTGTTTCAAGCTGCCTCGGAGGTGCAGTACCAGTGTTTAGAGTATACCGCAGCTTTTTATATTTGTATATTTTTGCTATGCCGTGAACAGGATTTTTTCTTAATTTTCCATAAGAGGAAGCACAACAGCGGCTCTCCGATGCGCCTCGACTACATTGCCCCGTGCATGGACTGACTTATTGGTGAAAGCAAGAGAAAGGCCATTGAAAGCTGTCACCTCCAAGTTAAGCTATGGAACGTTTCTCTTTCAGCGAGAAATGCAGCTCAACAAATGAGGGCATCCCGAAAAAGAACGCTGAAACACTGGGATGAAACCTACAGCATGGATCTTTTTCCTCGAACGCTTCTTGTATGGTTCGAGTTTTGGTTGCAGCAGAGAAAGGGTCACAAGACAGTATGCCTCACCCACAATGAACCGGCGCCCTTCTCTACGGCACAGTACACCATGACTGCTCTTCGGAGGGACTGACTGTCTCGAGATCCGCTGATCGAGGTGGCTGCCCCTTCACTCCTCTTCCTCGCGATCTCCCTGCAGCACCTTCCCTTCACCTTGCGGTAAAACTTTCTCCCTTCTCCCAGAGCACTTTCATTTATAAATGCGTGGCCGAGATGAATGCCAGATAAGAATGATGTAAGACTGTGGCCTTTCTTTCTCACACACAGTCCACCCTGCCTCGATTCCATATGTCCTTGGTGAAAACATTTATAATACTTTAACGGAGGATTTGGAAGGGTAAAGTAGGAGAATATGTAAGACCAGATGTGGGTAGGTATTCCGATTAATAAACAAATGGAAAGCTAGACTAGATGACTATTCGGATATGTGAGAAGGTATTTTGGAAACGCGAAAGGAGAGGAGTGTTGTAAAAGAAACTACCAACTATACTTTCAAATAATTTATCATCGAGTGTTGAGACTGTAACTGTGTAACTATTGGATACCACGAAAAGAAAAGAATTGAAAGGTTGTGCAATGGTGATGTCGCACACACACACACACACACATACATACACACACACACACACACACACACACACACACACACACACACACACACACACACACACACACACACACACATACACACACACACACACACACACACACACACACCTAATATGACAGCAGACAACAAAGGAGGCGGGGAGTACCCTCTGAAGACATGGTTTACCCCAAGGACGTATTGTAATGCGGGACGGCGAGGCAAGTAAAAGCACTTCGAGCTAGCTGGCCGAGCTGGGCGGAGAAAGTGAATAACATATGTAAAGTGAACACGCTGGCGAGGACTTTTACCCGGAATGATAATGTATCAATCAATCACTAGGGGTATAAACCGGGAGGTTGCGTCGCCTTGCTCACCTTATGACGCCATTTCCGCGTTGTGTTGGGGGTCCTCTTGACAAATCTCCATGCATACCAATTTCCTATCATCAGTACCACATGGCAGAATCCATCGACTTGCTCAAGCCACGAGCTCTGTGGGCATCCCCTTGGCCTCCTCCACTCGATATACTGTATCTTACAGAAACAACCCAGGTCCGAGTTATGGGTAGCGTGCCACATACCCGCATAGCCGGAGTTGGTTTTCACGGATTATGCAGGTAATAGGCCTCGATTCAGTCTCACGGAGTGATCATTGTCTTGACACAAAATTGATTACAGTAGTATACTATGATTCTGCATAGGCATTTATTACCAAAGGCATAATTATGTATACTGACACTCTAAGTACCCTCTACCTACGACATGTAAGTTAATCTAGAATATAAAGACTGGATTTTATCGGAACGGGGCGAAGCTGATTAGCAAAGTTAGGGAAGGGCATCATCACTTCAGTCTGCTTCGGGCGATTCATTCTCCAACGACTAATCGCTTCTCATTTCTTCCTTACATCCGTTCCTCTTTCTCTCCCCTCTTCCTATTCCATACCTTCTCATTTCTTCCCTTCCATCCGTTCCTCTTTCTCTCCCCTCTTCTTTTCCCATACCTTCTCATTTCTTCCCTTCCATCCGTTCCTCTTTCTCTCCCCTCTTCTTTTCCCATACCTTCTCATTTCTTCCCTTCCATCCGTTCCTCTTTCTCTCCCCTCTTCTTTTCCCATACCTTCTCATTTCTTCCCTTCCATCTGTTCCTCTTTCTCTCCCCTTTTCCTATCCCATACCTTCTTATTTCTTCCCTTCCATCCGGTCCTCTTTCTCTCTCCTCTTCCTTTCCCATACCTTCCAATCTTTAGGCCTACCGATCCATTACTTTTCCTTCCCTTCTATTCCTTTCCCTTTCTCTCCTCGTCCCTTCCCTTCCATACCTTAGCCCTTTCTTACCTTTTAACGTGCAATTGTTTTTTCTGTTTGCTGTCCTTGATGTTGGTGATGGTGCATGGTATTTTGTCGTCGTCGTCGTAGTAGTAGTAGTAATTTGGGGAGGCGGTAGCTGAGTCGTTAGAGTGACGGCGCCGCGTTCAGGAGGACGCGAGTTCAATCCCCGCCACCAAGCTGGGATTTTTCAGCCGCCGCCGAGTGGCTTAAAACTATCCACATGCTGTCCAGAAGACCACCTATCAACCCAGACTCTAGATTCTAGGATTAAAGATGAGCTCCGGGAGGGCAGCATGAGCCAATGCAAGATGGCGCCACCATAAACACTCGCCTGCGCCAGAACGGGCTGGGCCGACCATCAGGGCCCACCGGGAAGAAGCCTTGGGCCGACCGGCCCCACCGGGAAGAAGACTTGGGCCGACCATCAGGCCCCACCGGGAAGAAGCCTTGGGCGGACCATCAGGCCCCACCGGGAAGAAGCCTTGGGCCAACCATCAGGATCCACCGGGAAGAAGCCTTGGGTGGACCATCAGGCCCCACCAGGAAGAAGCCTTGGGCGGACCGTCAGGCCGTAAAGTTTGGTTGGAGTAGTTTAAATATGCTCCCCCACCCAAATACACCGAGTTCACGCAGGTCCCCCAAGATCGTTGGGGGAAGGGGATTAATTCGGCTTCTTTACTTGCTAACCAAGGGGGGCCCCCCCTGAACCCCCCCCCCCTCTTAAAGGTGCGTGTTCTAATAAAATAAAAAAATAACCACGCGTGGTGGACCTGATGCGTGGGCTAATGGCTAACTAAGCGTACCATCGCTAACCTAGCGTACCATCGGTAATGGTATTAGGTAAAGGTGCGTGTTCCAAAAAAAAAAAATAATAAATAACCACGCGTGGTGGACCTGGTCTCACATGCGTGGGCTAACGGCTAACTAAGCGTACCATCGCTAACCAAACGTACCATCGGTAATAGTATTAGGTAAAGGTGCGTGTTCTAAAAAAAAAATAACCACGCGTGGTGGACCTGGTCTCACATGCGTGGGCTAATGGCTAACTAAGTGTAACATCGCTAACCTAGCGTACCATCGGAAATAGTATTAGGTAAAGGTGCGTGTTCCAAAAAAAAAAAATAATAATAATAAATAACCACGCGTGGTGGACCTGGTCTCACATGCGTGGGCTAATGGCTAACTAAGTGTACCATCGCTAACCTAACGTACCATCGGAAATAGTATTAGGTAAAGGTGCGTGTTCCAAAAAAAATTAAAAAAATAAAATAACCACGCGTGGTGGACCTGGTCTCACCTAGCGTTTCATTGCTAACCGGATCGTTGGCAACGCTGCTCATATTGCAATGGCGTTGCCATGTAAACACATCGTCCGTATGTATAATATGCCCTTAAGTACAATATGGAGGCGTAATATCGTATTTTCGAGGTGCGGAGTGATTTTCAATAATTACCTTGCGTGGTTTCCGTACGTTGTAAAAAAAACCCGGAATGTATGAAATTTCCCTACATCTAAGTAATTGTAAGGAATTTCCCTACATCTAGGGTATTTTTCAACCCCTCATAACTCAAAAACTATGCATTTGCGACGCATTTCATGTTTACCACCGCACTCCCCGAAGTCTCAATGGCCCCCTAGCCATTTTTGGTTGCGAGGGGTGAGTATGGGCAAACACTAGAATAATACCCACATACCACCCTTTTGGCCTTCTCCTTCCTTCCTCTCTTCTTACACCCTGCCACAGTCAATCCCCCACAACGCAGCTTCAAAAGTGTTTACTGCTGCATGTTGGCCTTGGTCTGGCCGACGCCCAGTTTCCCATCTCTCAGGCTTGCCTTTGGCGCACCTGAAAGGGGCGATGTCTCTCGTGAGAATCCCAGTCTCAGTTATAGTATTATAGCCAAAGTGAGTTGAACACCGTGAACGGCTCTTTCCTCACCTGAAAGGGGCGATGTCGACCATGAGAATGAGCTCGCTCCCACAACCTAGGGCGAGGAAGGGGCGTTAGTCTCGGCCCCAAAACGTCTTGGTGTGACGTCACGGAATGACAAACTGATCGCAGGTTAGGCCTGCTTGAGACCTGAGATTTCCTTGGTAGGCCTCCAATATCAATATAAGGTCACTGGTATTTTATTTCCATTATAAATATTTACCGTTCTCCCGCAATAATTAAAAGAAGGCAGATTGACCACTTTTGGCAACGATACCTTGTTTTGACCCCTGACACCTCTGAATTTTGTTGACACGACAGATTGTAGGGGAGATATGGGAGCACAACAGGCCTCTTTGTTTCAACATCCATCTCTTCCCTCTCGCTCTCTCTCTCTCTCCCTTCTCTCTCAAACTTCTCTCTTCTTGAAGCGAATTGAAAATTTTTTCGCGGGATGGAAGACGTGTCTCAGAAAGTCGTTCCATCGAATCCATATAGTCATAACAAAAAAAACTGCTTTCCCTTGATCAATAATGGTAACGCAGGTGCTGGCACATCTTTCAACATCTGTTATGTGTATATGGGTTCGTTCCCATTGCTGATGAACTGGTTCGCTAAAGCCGCGAGTGAACCAGACATAAAGACATACGAGTCAATAAATCTCAAGTCATTTATGATGACTTCATGGTATTTGTGAATTGAATGTTTTGGTCTTAGTTTGATTTTCAAGTCAGGTAGCGTTAATTCACGCAGGACTAACATGTCGTAATCCGCATTATGTGCAATGAGAGTGAGCTTCAATTTGTGATTTTTCATTTAAAGGTTGCATCTATTACAATAAGCTCCAATGTAATTGTTTCCTGATTTTTCATGGTCATGATGTTTTACTCCTTTACCTTTTAAAAACCCGTATTTACAGAGAAGACAGTGAGTTTGTTCATTGTGACGTGCCGTATCTTCATCGGTCATATTGATTTTATTGTAGCCTTTAGAAAAATTTTACTTCTTCCATGAACGCTGCATTGTATGAATAAAATGGTTTACAGCATTACTTCCACAATAGGATCCGCTTTCTACTGTTTCTCCGTTTCTATTCACTATAATGTAAGCATACGCTATGGCAAAGTGATGTCTCTTTACACCCGTTCGAAGAAGGCTCTACGAGAATACTCTCAAAGTCATGGAATGGTAAATAAGATGGCTCCTATGCTTTAGCATGGTTAATAAATTTCACAGTATATCCCGCGGGTGGGAATCTTAGTCTTGTGATCATCATTGGGTGCTCAGCAAGCATTGCCTTGTTCTCACAGGCACACAAATTTCCATGCAGTTTTTCCATGCTGCATGGTTCTTTTTCATTTCCTGCCGCAGGATAGTTTCCTTAAGCAGTTAATTAGAACACCAACGAGGGAAGAAAATATTTCTGATTTGTTGTTAACTAATAGAGAGGACATAATAAGCAACATTGAGGTTGGGGATTCATCAGGTTACAGTGATCATCAGGAGATTAGATTTAATATTAAATGGGAGGATAGAGTCGGCAGAAACAACACTTAATACCTGACTTCAGGAAGGCGGACTTCGAGGGGTTAAGAAAGCAGCTGCAAAGGTTTAAGAGAGTAAGATCAGAAGTAGCTGAGAGCTTAAACCATAGGGTTCGTTATGTTGGGAGTATAGAACGTGTAGGAGTTCCTTTTCCCTGGAGTTCACCATTGGAATACGCGTTCGCCTGGGGGCTCTCCAACAATGTTTGAGCGAAACTACAGGGATTCAGGAGTATTTATACCCAAATCAACAAGAAGATATCCATAAGGACGCCAATATACAGCATATTTATATATATCTACAAACTGGTATGCCTCCTCTTTTCCGAATATTTGTCTGCCCAGAGTGTGAATTTGAGATAAATCTGACTTATTTAATAACACGAGGGAAGGAAAGGGAAGGAGAGGGAGGGAGGGGGGAGGAGAGAGAAGAGGGAGGGAGAAAGGTATGATGGAAGGGAGAGTTGAGCGAAACTATAGGGATTCAGGAGTATTTACACCCAAATCAACAAGAAGATATCCATAAGGACGTGAATATACAGCATATTTATATATATATATATATATATATATATATATATATATATATATATATATATATATATATATATATATATATATATATATATATATACAAACTGTAGGGATTCAGGTATTTATACCCTAATCAACAAGAAGATATCCATAAGGACGTGAATATACGGCATATTTATATATATCTACAAACTGGTTTGCCTTCTCTCTTCCGAATATTTGTCTGCCCAGACAGTGAATTTGAGATAAATCTGACTTATTTAACCCTCTCGCGCACGATGACACATTTCGTGTCATCAAGGGTAAAAGGTTCTGGCGGACGATGACGCGAAACGCGTCATAAAAGTAAAAAAAAAAAAAAAAAAAAAAAAAAAAAATTAAAAGTAAAGTTTTCGATGGAATTGCGTCAAATTTGGGAGCGTCAGTTGTTGGGGTAAGTTTCTTAATAGTAACATATGGCAACCTTTCTAAGGAACGTAGATGAGGAGCTATGAGCGATTTTTATTTGTTAGGCTACTCTGACGAGAGAGAAAAAAAATACAGTTTTCTCGGTGTAACTCGGGAACTAAAAGACGTATCAGGATTTTGAAGATACCATAAAAATCCGATTAAATTCCGTTTCGGAACATATATTCGGCTAAAAACGTTGGCCCACAAAATTTCGAGCTAGCGAGTGGGGAAGAGTTAGTACCTCGGATTTATTGTCTACAATACTCTATACGGAGACTTGTAACAGAGAGAGAGAGAGAGAGAGAGAGAGAGAGAGAGAGAGAGAGAGAGAGAGGTCAGAGTAACAAGGGTGAGCAAGGAAACCACAATACCAGCGGGAATAGTGATTATTATCCACAGCCAGAGTAGGAACAAGGACTGTCTTCCTCATGCCTTCCCATTGTCCACGCCGCACCCACCCATAGCCAGTCCCATGCGTTCTGAGGGGGGCGGGGGGGATGAGGGAGCCTCCTCTCGCCACTGAAGGCCGACGTGAACCTACCTACCCACCTACCTTCCCACTTACCTACCGACCTACCCACCTACCTACCTACCCACCCACCTACATACCCACCCACCTACATACATACATACATACATACATACATACATATAAACATACACCTACCGAACGGGCGCAAGCCACTCCCGGTGAGGTATATATGGGAGGTGAAAAGGGAGCTGAAGCCCTCCAAAGACCCTTCCCATGTCCTCACTAACCGTTTCCCTATTGTCTCACCAACACCGGAGAGTAGTTCAGCATGCTCTCTAAAGACAGATCCTCTCTTTATCCACACCACACTACATTCACACAACATATACACCTTTTCCCAAAATTAAAATTTCAAAATGGCGCACATACACCAAGCCTCGGAGTCCCCGACTGGGGGGGGGACCACAAATTCCCCCAGGGAGGACTCCCCTTCTGGCTGCCGACCCGAGAGGTGTCTTGATAACTCCTCGAACCTCTTTCTTCTCAATTTCTGCAACATTCGCGGTCTTCGCTCTAATTTTCATTCTGTGGAACATCAATTCTCCTCCTCTAAACCTCACCTTCTCTTCCTTACCGAAACACAGTTTCTGAGGCTACTGACAGCAATCTCTACTCTGTTCCCTCCTACTTTCTCTATCCTAAATTTCAATCCAAAGCTGGATGTTGCGCCTACGTGCGCAACGACATCACTTGCTCTCGTGCCCACAACCTTGACTCTTCTGAATTTTCTACCATCTGGCTAAGACTTCATTGTCATTCTATTACTAAATACATCTGTGCTGTTTATCTCTCACCTAACTCTACCAACTATGTAAAATTCTTTGACTATTTGAATTCTAAAGTGGAGCACATCTTGATCCACTCTCCCTTCGCTGAAATCTCCATCCTAGGAGATTTCAATGTTCACCACCAGCTTTGGCTTTCATCCTCTTTCACTGACCATCCTGGTGAACAAGCCTACAACTTTGCTATCCTCAACGACCTAGAGCAGTTGGTCCAGCACCCTACACGTATTCCCGACCGTCTTGGAGATCGGCCCAACATTCTAGACCTCTTCCTTACCTCAAACCCTTCTGCTTATTCTGTCAAACTGTTCTCTCCGTTGGGCTCCTCCGATCACAATCTTATTTCTGCATCCTGTCCTATCGCTCCTGTACACCTTCTGGACCCACCGAAGAGGCGATGCTTCTGGCATTTTGCTTCAGCTCGGTGGGACGACCTGAGGATGTACTTTTCCGATTTCCTGTGGAATGATTATTGCTTCCAGGATAGAGACCCCTCTGTGTGTGCTCAGCGCATCACAGAGGTGATTGTCTCTGGAATGGAGGCATACATTCCTCGTTCTTTCTCTACTCCTCACGCTAAAAAGCCTTGGTTTAATCACGCTTGTTCTCGTGCTGTCAATGATAGAGAGGTAGCTCACAAAAGGTACCAGAGCCTTCAAACTAATGCTAATTATGAACTTTACATTTCTACCCGAAATCGTGCCAAATCTATTCTCCGACTAACCAAAAATTCTTTCATTAATAGGAAATGTCAAAACTTTGCTTTCTCTAACTCTTCCCGTGACTTCTGGCATCTAGCCAAAAACATCTCATCCAACTTCACTTCTTCATCTTTCCCTCCACTCCTCAGTCCTGACGGCAACACTGCCGTCTCATCTATATCTAAGGCTGAACTCTTCTCTCAAACTTTTTCTAAAAACTCCACTCTGGACGATTCTGGGCATATTCCTCCTACTCATCCCCCCTCTGACTCCTTTATGCCTGTTATAAAGATTCTTCAAAATGATGTTTTCTATGCCCTCTCTGGCCTCAATCCTCAGAAGGCTTATGGACCTGATGGAGTGCCTCCTATTGTCCTTAAAAACTGTGCCTCCGTACTGTCACCCTGCCTGGTCAAACTCTTTCGCCTCTGCCTGTCAACATCTACCTTTCCTTCTTGCTGGAAGTATGCCTTCATACAGCCTGTGCCTAAGAAGGGTGACCTCAAACTACCGTCCTATAGCTTTACTTTCTTGTCTATCTAAAGCTTTTGAATCAATCCTTAACCGGAAGATTCAAAAGCACCTTTCCACTTCTGACCTTCTATCTGATCGCCAGTATGGGTTCCGCAAGGGGCGTTCTACTGGTGATCTCCTAGCCTTCTTAACTGACTCTTGGTCATCCTCTCTTAGCCGTTTCGGTGAAACTTTTGCTATTGCGCTGGACATATCAAAAGCTTTTGATAGGGTCTGGCACAAATCTTTGCTTTCTAAACTACCCTCCTACGGTTTCTATCCTTCTCTCTGTACCTTTATCTCCAGTTTCCTTTCTGACCGTTCTATTTCTGCCGTGGTAGGCGGTCACTGTTCTTCCCCTAAATCTATTAACAGTGGTGTCCCACAGGGTTCTGTCCTATCTCCCACTCTTTTTTCTGTTGTTCATTGATGATCTTCTTTCCAAAACGAACTGTCCTATCCATTCCTACGCCGATGATTCCACTCTGCATTACTCAACTTCTTTTAATAGAAGACCCACCCTTCAGGAACTTAACGACTCAAGGCTGGAGGCTACAGAACGCTTAGCCTCAGACCTTACTATTATTTCCGATTGGGGCAAGAAGAACCTGGTGTCCTTCAACGCCTCAAAAACACAGTTTCTCCACCTATCCACTCGACACAATCTTCCAAACAACTATCCCCTATTCTTTGACAACACCCAGCTATCACCTTCCTCAACACTAAACATCCTCGGTCTATCTATCCTTAACTCAAAATCTCAACTGGAAACTTCATATCTCATCTCTTACTAAATCAGCTTCCTCGAGGCTGGGCGTTCTGTACCGTCTCCGCCAGTTCTTCTCCCCTGCACAGTTGCTGTCCATATACAGGGGCCTTGTCCGCCCTCGTATGGAGTATGCATCTCATGTGTGGGGCTCCACTCACAGCTCTTCTGGACAGAGTGGAGGCTAAGGCTCTTCGTCTCATCAGCACTCCTCCTCATACTGATAGTCTTCTACCTCTTAAATTCCGCCGCAATGTTGCCTCTTTCTATCTTCTATCGATATTTCCACGCTGACTGCTCTTCTGAACTTGCTAACTGCATGCTTCCCCCTCCTGGCCCCGCTGCACTCGACTTTCTACTCATGCTCATCCCTATACTGTCCAAACCCTTATGCAAGAGTTAACCAGCATCTTCACTCTTTCATCC
>NC_066534.1:10235933-10240933 GCF_024679095.1 Eriocheir sinensis | reverse complement strand
ACCCCTAAAAAATTAGGATAAAAAAAAAAAGATGAAATTTTAATATTTTGATATTAGTTTATAATGAAATCTGTATGTGTAGACTTATGATATAATTTAAATAACAGTTTTGCTTACTAGAATGAGGAAATTGAAAAAAAAACACTGGGGGTACATGTACCCCAGGTTGGGAACCCCTGGACTGTAGATAATACAATTTACTGCTCCTAACCAAAACAAAAGCTGTATGGCCAGTGTTTCGCCTCTTCTCAATATCATCATGCGTTACACCACTGGGTCACAAAAAACGCAACAACAAAACGATAGAAAATAACAACAACAACAACAACAACAACAACAACAACAAAAAGATTAATAATAGCAACAACAAAACAAAACAACAAAAAGAATAACAATAGCAACAACAAAAACAACAACAACTAATACTAATTATTTTACTATTATTTTCCACAGGCCGTGGTGGTGGTGGTAGCGATAGCAGTGGTGGTGGTGGCTCTACTACCGGAGACCGCCACCTGTATGCCCCAGCTGAAGAGTAAGAGGCGTAAACTCAGCCCCTACCCCCTCAGGAAGACTTATGATAATGTGAGTCACCTTCCGGAACAATACAGTTGGTTTCGTTATTCTCAGACGCTTCCGACTCTTATAACAGATATCTCCCAAGGCCGGAGAGATGATTAGTCTGTTTCTCAGGAGTTGGGTTTTTTTTCCGCTTTCATGGTGCGGAAGCCTGGTCTTGTTAATCCGTCACTAGGCTCATAAGACTAGCCATGGAAATACGCACAACCTTTATGAAAGCCTTCCAAATGTCCGTGAGTGTGTAAGCCCCGATATATTTGAGAATTAGGGCCTCAACACCCATACTACTACTACTACTACTAATACTACTATTTTTCAAAATTTTACTACTGCCTCCATCCATTAGAGTTGCGTTGTGAGAGGTATCTTTTCTTATAGTCTTTCACAAAGCAATTCATTGGCCCCAGCCCGCCAATGACTGTGGCCGACAACCATCTTTATTTAGTATTTCAAACATTATTAAACAAATTGTTCTTAAGCTAACAAAGCTTGTGGTTAATACGACTATCAACCACCGTCGCCTCAAAGTCCAGGTCAGCAATGTGGGTGGTTTTGGGTGCAGGTGACCTGGCTGATCTCAGGAGGGAGGACAGCCTACATCTCATCCAGGCGACCACATAGCTTCTCGGCTGCTGTTTCTTATCCGCCACTGTTTCGGCGAGTCTTGCGGAAGCTCTGCGACCTTGGTCCCATCCCTCCCGACGTCGTGAATACTAACTATACTTCCTTCTTCATACGTTCTGTTTTCTCTTGTTCATTTCTTCTGTGGGATGCATCGAGGATCAGGTCTCTGTGGCAACAGGCCATGGGATCAAAGAACTACTACTAGGTACTACTACTACTACTACTACTACTACTACTACTATAACCGCTGCTGCTGCTATTGCTGATCAGAATTAAGCAAGGTGCCTCTTTTACAGTTCGCCTTGAAGGGCTTCCTCCCCCACCGTGTCCCTTGCTGTTGGTATGGCTACGACGCTGAAGGCTACTCCAGGTGAGTCTTTTGAGCTAACTGAGAGAGAGAGAGAGAGAGAGAGAGAGAGAGAGAGAGAGAGAGAGAGAGAGAGAGAGAGAGAGAGACTCATTGCTGTCAATATACTTTTTTTCCTGAATGAGCATTTCCCCAAAATATGTATGTTCTTGCGTGCTCTTCCTTATTCCGAAACATACCCCAAAACATTCCTACAGAGGGCACATCTGCTTCCAGTAATGACGGTGTTTCATTTCCAGGAACGGGCGGGACGTGTCGAAGCTCATCCCCAAAATAGAGGAGATTCCAACAATGTAATACTTGGTGAGTCTCTCCTCTCCAGACGCCATCCCTGTAATGTGACGCAGTACTCGACTGTCTAACTCGACCATGTCAATACCAAAGAATGATGCAGTAAGGTCTCACATCTAACGAGCAACAGGCACCAAAAACACGCGTTAGATGAGAATCAGTTAGATGTGAACTCGTTAAATTACTATAGGTATACTTTCCTTTACATTAACACAAGAGAAGATGGCGCCACTATAAACACCTGCCTGCGCCAATACGAGCTGGGGCCGACTACCATCCAGACCCCTCAAGCAAGCCTACCGGCGCTATAGGCGTAGACGTAAAAAAAAAAAAATGCATGCAGAAACTAACGAAAACTATAAAAGCACCTATTCAGATTCATATATAATTATACAATGCTAATTCATAGGAACAGTTTTTTAGTAGTTCCTTCTTTTCATATTCAGCCTTTATAGAAATTCAGTAACTCATATTTACCTGCTTCCTTCTTTTTTCAGACTCGGCCTCGTCCCTCATGAGAACGCCAGCACCACAGGGAGGACCCTTCCGTCTGTGGTCAAGACGAGGCTGGTTTATTTTATAGTGAAACCAAATTGTCGAGTCCGTTTTGGCGTTGGCTCCCGCGGGTCCATTTCTCCCCTCTGCTCTGCCACACAGTCCCAACACCTATTTTTTTTCCTCTCATATGTTACCTATAGCCTACATATGAGAGGAAGGGATAGGTGTTGGGACTGTGTGGCAGAGCAGAGGAGAGGAAAGGACCCGCGGGAGCCTACGCCAGACCGGCCTCGACATATTTGGAAGACTAAAGTATACTCTTATATTTAAGGGTTTAAAGTTATGAATGCACCTATTTTTATGTCAAATAAATTAATAACATTTATATAATGATGCAGAAAATATTACTGACCTTAAGACTGAAACCAAACTATTTAAAAACTGAAATGGTCACTACATTAAAATGACAAAGTATTTACTTGCTCCGTGAGTTAGGGAAAAGGATACCCATATAACACAGGAATCACGAGCAAAAAGTTGAGGAAATGTGAATGAAAATGATGTATCCCCATTGGATCATATCATAAAAGTTCAGCCCCCCCTTATTGTGCAGCCCCCTAGCTTAGGCACTGGCCGTCGCTGGCATGAAACGGGAAGGAAGGAGCCTAGATGATGACTAGGTAAAGTTGGGGGCGTATGCCAAGATGCGCGTGACTACTACTGTAACGGTCCGAATGTGAGTGAACGAGAATGTGAGTAAGTCAGTGAGTAACAGTGAGTAAGTGTGAGTGCATGAATGAACGAGAGAATGTAAGTCGGTGAGTGACAGTAAGTGTGAGCGAGTGGGAGCGTGAATGAGTGAGTGAATGAGTGAAAGAATGAATGGGTGGCTGAGGAATTAAGTGCGTAAAAGGTTATGAGAAGATAACACGGCGAGCGAATGAGCGAATATATGAACGAGTTACTGAAATCCCTCATCTCAAAGCCTCGAACCCCTCCAAGAAACCAATAACTAGTTAGTTAGGTAGGGTTTGATTGTAATGCCGAGAGGGAGTCACGTGAAGAAGGGGGAGGAGCTTAGCGAGGAGCAGAGGCGAGAAGGCGAGGGCAAGGAGACCCACGGGTGAGTGAGGAGACAAGCACCACTGCAGCAAAGCAGAAGCTTGGGAGACGCGAGGAGACGAACACCCCAACAGCAAGGAAAGGCAGCGAGAAAACACAGAGCTGCGGGCTGGTCAGAGAGGTGTCCATCTCTCCACTCAGCCCCCGACCTACACACCACCCACGGCCTGCTGTGTGAGGCGGGCTAGTGAAGAGACGAGCAGCAGCACTAGCAAGGAAAGGCAGCGAGTTGGAGTTGAGTGAGAGAGTGTCCATCTCTCCACTGGGCCCCCCCCGAAAAAAACACCCACGGCCTGCGGGGTGAGACTGACTACAGGATGGGAACTTGTATGGCGGAGTAACATGCTCCTCGACGGCCCTGGGGGCCGAAATACCACTGCCCAAGCTGCTCCCTACATCAAAGGGCGCCCGCCTCTTCACACCACCCGAGCCGCTCCATCTCCACATCAAGCGGCGCCCGTCTGTCCATCACCAGGACCGCCCATTCCCATCGTAAACGTCCCCTGCCTAGCCCGACACTCACGCCAGCTCCTCCTTCTCTGCATCCAGCAACTAGAGCTAAGCATTCTGTGTATTCCCCAAATCTCCCTTGTGCCGGTAGCTAGCTAGATTAGAGGCTTCCAGCCTGTCGGTCATTCATTTTTTTCTTATTTTTATTAGTACTCTGCTAACCTTTGCAAAAGGAAACCAAATACATATTTATATACAACCTTACTGAGTGTTATTTGGAGCCTGTTTTGCTGCTCATTTGAGATTACTGAACCATACACACATCCCTCCCCCATAGTACATTATCACCATTCAGTTTCTTAATGCTGTCTCAAAAGTGGTTCCCACGGAAATCCTCCCACCTTCCATAGTTCATCACACAAGTAACGCCCTTCTGGTCACAAACCTCGGCACGAGTGTTCACTTGTCCTGAGGCCTTAACATCCGGGACCAGCGCTCGACGACTACCACGCTACCACATACCATCATAACCCTAGTGGTCCTTAAAAAGGGGATGTAGCTTTATTTTTTCTTTCCACGCTACACTACTACTACTACTACTACTAACTACTATTTCTACCACTACTTCACGTCGCCTAACTGGAGTCATGAGTCGGAGGCCTGAGGTTTGGGGTGTAATACTTGACACCATTCCTGAGGTCACGCCGGTGACCTCGGCACTGGGGTTCGAACTTCGAACCGCTTCGCCCTGGCTCGTTACTGCCAACCACCACCTCCAAGGATAATCTGCTCAACCACCGAGCCCCTAAACGACTCAACCTAAACACCCAATTTTAGGTCTATTTCGGGGCACGAACGTCTGCATTTTAAACAGCTGTAGTCAGTATCTACTCCCCCTCTTCCCATGGTCAGCGTGCGGGAGTGGTCACTAGTGGCAGCAGGGTCCCGCGCCAGAATTGGATAATCTTTTGTTTCTATAATAAATGAAGAAGCTCAAGGGCAAGAATAAATAAAACTAAACAAAACGTCCCGCTATGCCCCTCTCCTGTGAATGAATGTAGAGATGAGT
>NC_066534.1:10213433-10230933 GCF_024679095.1 Eriocheir sinensis | reverse complement strand
ACCCATAATGTGTAGCCTTATTTTGGGTATGTTTGAGACTGCTCAGAGATTTCCCCCCGCTGTTGTATGACTTCTGTAATGACGTTTCTTGTACAGTATCTTTCTTTTCCCAAGAGATATAATCATCCAAATAGAATTACATAATCTCCGGTTGTTGAAGTGAGCTGATAAGCCATCTTGTAACCCTTACTGTCATCAGCATAACTGTTCACAATAAATCCTTTGAGCTCATAGGACACACACACACACACACACACACACACACACACACACACACGGTCTGACAGGGCGGTTCGAGCCCGCTCAGGCCGGATTCTTTCCGTTGACTAGGAGTGGTTACTGTCCCCACTTGAGCAAGGGGGATGGGGTATGTGGTGTGTGAGGTCCTGGCAGTACCCATAGATCGATGATAAAGAACACTTGCTTACCTGCTGGCGAGTACGAGTCCAACACGTGATCAGGCCGTAGTGAATTACACACACACACACACACACACACACACACACACAGAGAGAGAGAGAGAGAGAGAGAGAGAGAGAGAGAGCTCCGTAGTGCAGTGATTTGTTCGCTCGGCTCATAACCAAGAGGTTCCGGGAATGACTCCCGGAGACGGATGGAGTCTCCACTGCCCACCCAGCAATGAAAGTTGTATCCCGGCTCCCGAGGGTGGGTGGGGATGTGAAGCATTGGCCGTACCCAAAGATGTCACTTGAGGTCCAAGTTCATTCTGGAAAGGTACTGGCCAGCAATAAGGAGTCCATCGCGTGATCAGACCACGGTGAATGACACACACACACACACACACACATCATACTAATTATACAATCACTGCCGGGAGTGCGGCGTAGTGTTGCCTGCGTTGTTCATGCATACTCTTGTCATTCTGCCAGAGGAAATGTGCGGCGTAGTTAGTCAGAGCGTGTGTTGTTTGTCCACAACCGATAAACATGTGCAACTGACACACAGACAAGACCCTCAAGGTCATCTGATTGCACCATGTAGGCTATGGCGACAAGGAATCGTCCACACTGTCACAGGGGAACTTAATTCGAGCAGGTCACAAGGTTTTTATGTGTACGGTTAAATAAAACAACGACTACATTGCCCCGTGCATGGACTGACTTATTGGTGAAAGCAAGAGAAAGGCCATTGAAAGCTGTCACCTCCAAGTTAAGCTATGGAACGTTTCTCTTTCAGCGAGAAATGCAGCTCAACAAATGAGGGCATCCCGAAAAAGAACGCTGAAACACTGGGATGAAACCTACAGCATGAATCTTTTTCCTCGAACGCTTCTTGTATGGTTCGAGTTTTGGTTGCAGCAGAGAAAGGATCACAAGACAGTATGCCTCACCCACAATGAACCGGCGCCCTTCTCTACGGCACAGTACACCATGACTGCTCTTCGGAGGGACTGACTGTCTCGAGATCCGCTGATCGAGGTGGCTGCCCCTTCACTCCTCTTCCTCGCGATCTCCCTGCAGCACCTTCCCTTCACCTTGCCGTAAATCTTTCTCCCTTCTCCCAGAGCACTTTCATTTATAAATGCGTGGCCGAGATGAATGCCAGATAAGAATGATGTAAGACTGTGGCCTTTCTTTCTCACACACAGTCCACCCTGCCTCGATTCCATATGTCCTTGGTGAAAACATTTATAATACTTTAACGGAGGATTTGGAAGGGTAAAGTAGGAGAATATGTAAGACCAGATGTGGGTAGGTATTCCGATTAATAAGCAAATAGAAAGCTAGACTAGATGACTATTCGGATATGTGAGAAGGTATTTTGGAAACGCGAAAGGAGAGGAGTGTTGTAAAAGAAACTACCAACTATACTTTCAAATAATTTATCATCGAGTGTTGAGACTGTAACTGTGTAACTATTGGATACCACGAAAAGAAAATAATTGAAAGGTTGTGCAATGGTGATGTCGCACACACACACACACACACACACACACACACACACACACACACACACACCTAATATGACAGCAGACAACAAAGGAGGCGGGGAGTACCCTCTGAAGACATGGTTTACCCCAAGGACGTATTGTAATGCGGGACGGCGAGGCAAGTAAAACCACTTCGAGCTAGCTGGCCGAGCTGGGCGGAGAAAGTGAATAACATATGTAAAGTGAACACGCTGGAGAGGACTTTTACCCGGGATGGTAATGTATCAATCAATCACTAGGGGTATAAACCGGGGGGTTGCGTCGCCTTGCTCACCTTATGACGCCATTTCCGCGTTGTGTTGGGGGTCCTCTTGACAAATCTCCTTGCATACCAATTTCCTATCATCAGTACCACATGGCAGAATCCATCGACTTCCTCAAGCCACGAGCTCTGTGGGCATCCCCTTGGCCTCCTCCACTCGATATACTGTATCTTACAGAAACAACCCAGGTCCGAGTTATGGGTAGCGTGCCACATGCCCGCATAGCCGGAGTTGGTTTTCACGGATTATGCAGGTAATAGGCCTCGATTCAGTCTCACGGAGTGATCATTGTCTTGACACAAAATTGATTACAGTAGTACTATGATTATGCATAGGCATTTATTACCAAAGGCATAATTATGTATACTGACACTCTAAGTACCCTCTACCTACGACATGTAAGTTAATCTAGAATATAAAAACTGGATTTTATCGGAACGGGGCGAAGCTGATTAGCAAAGTTAGGGAAGGGCATCATCACTTCAGTCTGCTTCTGGCGATTCATTCTCCAACGACTAATCGCTTCTCATTTCTTCCTTACATCCGTTCCTCTTTCTCCCCTCTTCCTATTCCGTACATTATCATTTCTTCCCTTCCATCCGTTCCTCTTTCTCTCCCCTCTTCTTTTCCCATACCTTCTCATTTCTTCCCTTCCATCCGTTCCTCTTTCTCTCCCCTCTTCTTTTCCCATACCTTCTCATTTCTTCCCTTCCATCCGTTCCTCTTTCTCTCCCCTCTTCTTTTCCCATACCTTTTAATTTCTTCCCTTCCATCCGTTCCTCTTTCTCTCCCCTCTTCTTTTCCCATACCTTTTCATTTCTTCCCTTCCATCCGTTCCTCTTTCTCTCCCCTCTTCTTTTCCCATACCTTCTCATTTCTTCCCTTCCATCCGTTCCTCTTTCTCTCTCCTCTTCCTTTCCTATACCTTCCAATCTTTAGGCCTACCGATCCATTACTTTTCCTTCCCTTCTATTCCTTTCCCTTTCTCTCCTCGTCCCTTCCCTTCCATACCTTGGCCCTTTCTTACCTTTTAACGTGCAATTGTTTTTTTCTGTTTGCTGTCCTTGATGTTGGTGGTGGTGCATGGTATTTTGTCGTCGTCGTCGTAGTAGTAGTAGTAATTTGGGGAGGCGGTGGCTGAGTCGTTAGAGTGACGGCGCCGCGTTCAGGAGGACGCGAGTTCAATCCCCGCCACCAAGCTGGGATTTTTCAGCCGCCGCCGAGTGGCTTAAAACTATCCACATGCTGTCCAGAAGACCACCTATCAACCCAGACTCTAGATTCTAGGATTAAAGATGAGCTCCGGGAGGGCAGCATGAGCCAATGCAAGATGGCGCCACTATAAACACTCGCCTGCGCCAGAACGGGCTGGGCCGACCATCAGGGCCCACCGGGAAGAAGCCTTGGGCCGACCGGCCCCACCGGGAAGAAGACTTGGGCCGACCATCAGGCCCCACCGGGAAGAAGCCTTGGGCGGACCATCAGGCCCCACCGGGAAGAAGCCTTGGGCCAACCATCAGGATCCACCGGGAAGAAGCCTTGGGTGGACCATCAGGCCCCACCGGGAAGAAGCCTTGGGCGGACCGTCAGGCCGTAAAGTTTGGTTGGAGTAGTTTAAATATGCTCCCCCACCCAAATACACCGAGTTCACGCAGGTCCCCCAAGATCGTTGGGGGAAGGGGATTAATTCGGCTTCTTTACTTGCTAACCAAGGGGGGGCTGCGCCCCCCCTGAACCCCCCCCCCTCTTAAAGGTGCGTGTTCTAATAAAATAAAAAAATAACCACGCGTGGTGGACCTGATGCGTGGGCTAATGGCTAACTAAGCGTACCATCGCTAACCTAGCGTACCATCGGAAACGGTATTAGGTAAAGGTGCGTGTTCCAAAAAAAAATAATAATAAATAACCACGCGTGGTGGACCTGGTCTCACATGCGTGGGCTAACGGCTAACTAAGCGTACCATCGCTAACCAAACGTACCATCGGTAATAGTATTAGGTAAAGGTGCGTGTTCTAAAAAAAAATAACCACGCGTGGTGGACCTGGTCTCACATGCGTGGGCTAATGGCTAACTAAGTGTACCATCGCTAACCTAACGTACCATCTGAAATAGTATTAGGTAAAGGTGCGTGTTCCAAAAAAATAAATAAATAAATAAATAACCACGCGTGGTGGACCTGGTCTCACCTAGCGTTTCATTGCTAACCGGATCGTTGGCAACGCTGCTCATATTGCAATGGCGTCGCCATGTAAACACATCGTCCGTATGTATAATATGCCCTTAAGTACAATATGGAGGCGTAATATCGTATTTTCGAGGTGAGGAGTGATTTTCAATAATTACCTTGCCTGGTTTCCGTACGTTGTAAAAAAAAACCCGGAACGTATGAAATTTCCCTACATCTAAGTAATTGTAAGGAATTTCCCTACATCTAGGGTATTTTTCAACCAATCATAACTCAAAAACTATGCATTTGCGACGCATTTCATGTTTACCACCGCACTCACCGAAGACTCAATGGCCCCTAGCCATTTTTGGTTGCGAGGGGTGAGTATGGGCAAACACTAGAATAATACCCACATACCACCCTTTTGGCCTTCTCCTTCCTTCCTCTCTTCATACACCCTGCCACAGTCAATCCCCCACAACGCAGCTTCAAAAGTGTTTACTGCTGCATGTTGGCCTTGGTCTGGCCGACGCCCAGCTTCCCATCTCTCAGGTTTGCCTTTGGCGCACCTGAAAGGGGCGATGTCGCTCGTGAGAATCCCAGTCTCAGTTATAGTATTATAGCCAAAGTGAGTTGAACACCGTGAACGGCTCTTTCCTCACCTGAAAGGGGCGATGTCGACCATGAGAATGAGCTCGCTCCCACAACCTAGGGCGAGGAAGGGGCGTTAGTCTCGGCCCCAAAACGTCTTGGTGTGACGTCACGGAATGACAAACTGATCGCAGGTTAGGCCTGCTTGAGACCTGAGATTTCCTTGGTAGGCCTCCAATATCAATATAAGGTCACTGGTATTTTATTTCCATTATAAATATTTACCGTTCTCCCGCAATAATTAAAAGAAGGCAGATTGACCACTTTTGGCAACGATACCTTGTTTTGACCCCTGACACCTCTGAATTTTGTTGACACGACAGATTGTAGGGGAGATATGGGAGCACAACAGGCCTCTTTGTTTCAACATCCATCTCTTCCCTCTCGCTCTCTCGCTCTCTCCCTTCTCTCTCAAACTTCTCTCTTTCTTCTTGAAGCGAATTGAAATTTTTTTTCGCGGGATGGAAGACGTGTCTCAGAAAGTCGTTCCATCGAATCCATATAGTCATAACAAAAAAACTGCTTTCCCTTGATCAATAATGGTAACGCAGGTGCTGGCACATCTTTCAACATCTGTTATGTGTATATGGGTTCGTTCCCATTGCTGATGAACTGGTTCGCTAAAGCCGCGAGTGAACCAGACATAGAGACATACGAGTCAATAAATCTCAAGTCATTTATGATGACTTCATGGTATTTGTGAATTGAATGTTTTGGTCTTAGTTTGATTTTCAAGTCAGGTAGCGTTAATTCACGCAGGATTAACAACATGTCGTAATCCGCATTATGTGCAATGAGAGTGAGCTGCAATTTGTGATTTTTCATTTAAAGGTTGCATCTATTACAATAAGCTCCAATGTAATTGTTTCCTGATTTTTCATGGTCATGATGTTTTACTCCTTTACCTTTTGAAAACCCGTATTTACAGAGAAGACAGTGAGTTTGTTCATTGTGACGTGCCGTATCTTCATCGGTCATATTGATTTTATTGTAGCCTTTAGAAAAATTTTACCTCTTCCATGAACGCTGCATTGTATGAATAAAATGGTTTACAGCATTACTTCCACAATAGGATCCGCTTTCTACTGTTTCTCCGTTTCTATTCACTATAATGTAAGCATACGCTATGGCAAAGTGATGTCTCTTTACACTCGTTCGAAGAAGGCTCTACTCTCAAAGTCATGGAATGGTAAATAAGATGGCTCCTATGCCTTAGCATGGTTAATAAATTTCACAGTATATCCCGCGGGTGGGAATCTTAGTCTTGTGATCATCATTGGGTGCTCAACAAGCATTGTCTTGTTCTCACAGGCACACAAATTTCCATGCAGTTTTTCCATGCTGCATGGTTCTTTTTCATTTCCTGCCGCAGGATAGTTTCCTTAATCAGTTAATTAGAACACCAACGAGGGAAGAAAATATTTTTGATTTGTTGTTAACTAATAGAGAGGACATAATAAGCAACATTGAGGTTGGGGATTCATCAGGTTACAGTGATCATCAGGAGATTAGATTTAATATTAAATGGGAGGATAGAGTCGGCAGAAACAACACTTAATACCTGACTTCAGGAAGGCGGACTTCGAGGGGTTAAGAAAGCAGCTGCAAAGGTTTAAGAAAGTAAGATCAGAAGTAGCTGAGAGCTTAAACCATAGGGTTCGTTATGTTGGGAGTATAGAACGTGTAGGAGTTCCTTTTCCCTGGAGTTCACCATTGGAATACGCGTTCGCCTGGGAGCTCTCCAACAATGTTTGAGCGAAACTATAGGGATTCAGGAGTATTTATACCCAAATCAACAAGAAGATATCCATAAGGACGCCAATATACAGCATATTTATATATATCTACAAACTGGTTTGCCTTCTCTTTTCCGAATATTTGTCTGCCCAGAGTGTGAATTTGAGATAAATCTGACTTATTTAATAACACGAGGGAAGGAAAGGGAAGGAGAGGGAGGGAGGGGGGAGGAGAGAGAAGAGGGAGGGAGAAAGGTATGATGGAAGGGAGAGTTGAGCGAAACTATAGGGATTCAGGAGTATTTACCCAAATCAACAAGAAGATATCCATAAGGACGTGAATATACATATATATATATATATATATATATATATAGATATATATATAGAGATAGATAGATATATATATATATAGATATTGATATATATATATATATATATATATATACAAACTGGTTTGCCTTCTCTTTTCCGAATATTTGTCTGCCCAGACAGTGAATTTGAGATAAATCTGACTTATCTAACCCTCTCGCGCACGATGACACATTTCGTGTCATCAAGGGTAAAAGGTTCTGGCGGACGATGACGCGAAACGCGTCATAAAAGTAAAAAAAAATAAAATAAATAAAAGTAAAGTTTTCGATGAAATTGCGTCAAATTTGGGAGCGTCAGTTGTTGGGATAAGTTTCTTAATAGTAACATATGGCAACCTTTCTAAGGAACGTAGATGAGGAGCTATGAGCGATTTTTATTTGCTAGGCTACTCTGACGAGAGAAAAAAAAAATACAGTTTTCTCGGTGTAACTCGGGAACTAAAAGACGTATGAGGATTTTGAAGATACCATAAAAATCCGTTTAAATTCCGTTTCGGAACATATATTCGGCTAAAAACGTTGGCCCACAAAATTTCGAGCTAGCGAGTGGGGAAGAGTTAGTACCTCGGATTTATTGTCTACAATACTCTATACGGAGACTTGTAACAGAGAGAGAGAGAGAGAGAGAGAGAGAGAGAGAGAGGTCAGAGTAACAAGGGTGAGCAAGGAAACCACAATACCAGCGAGAATAGTGATTATTATCCACAGCCAGAGTAGGAACAAGGACTGTCTTCCTCATGCCTTCCCATCGTCCACGCCGCACCCACCCATAGCCAGTCCCATGCGTTCTGAGGGGGGCGGGGTGGATGAGGGAGCCTCCTCTCGCCACTGAAGGCCGACGTGAACCTACCTACCCACCTACCTTCCCACTTACCTACCGACCTACCCACCTACCTACCTACCCACCCACCTACATACCCACCCACCTACATACATACATACATACATACATACATATAAACATAAACCTACCGAACGGGCGCAAGCCACTCCCGGTGAGGTATATATGGGAGGTGAGAAGGGAGCTGAAGCCCTCCAAAGACCCTTCCCATGTCCTCACTAACCGTTTCCCTTTTGTCTCACCAACACCGGAGAGTAGTTCAGCATGCTCTCTAAAGACAGATCCTCTCTTTACCCACACGACACTACATTCTCACAACATATACACCTTTTCCCAAAATTAAAATTTCAAAATGGCGCACATACACCAAGCCTCGGAGTCCCTGACTGGGGGACCACAAATTCCCCAGGAGGACTCCCCTTCTGGCTGCCGACCCGAGAGGTGTCTTGATAACTCCTCGAACCTCTTTCTTCTCAATTTCTGCAACATTCGCGGTCTTCGCTCTAATTTTCATTCTGTGGAACATCATCTCTCCTCCTCTAAACCTCACCTTCTCTTCCTTACCGAAACACAGGTTTCTGAGGCTACTGACAGCAATCTCTACTCTGTTCCCTCCTACTATCTCTATCCTAAATTTCAATCCAAAGCTGGATGTTGCGCCTACGTGCGCAACGACATCAATGCTCTCGTGCCCACAACCTTGACTCTTCTGAATTTTCCACCATCTGGCTAAGACTTCATTGTCATTCTATTACTAAATACATCTGTGCTGTTTATCTCTCACCTAACTCTACCAACTATGTAAAATTCTTTGACTATTTGAATTCTAAAGTGAAGCACATCTTGACCCACTCTCCCTTCGCTGAAATCTCCATCCTAGGAGATTTCAATGTTCACCACCAGCTTTGGCTTTCATCCTCTTTCACTGACCATCCTGGTGAACAAGCCTACAACTTTGCTATCCTCAACGACCTAGAGCAGTTGGTCCAGCACCCTACACGTATTCCCGACCGTCTTGGAGATCGGCCCAACATTCTAGACTTCTTCCTTACCTCAAACCCTTCTGCTTATTCTGTCAAACTGTTCTCTCCGTTGGGCTCCTCCGATCACAATCTTATTTCTGCATCCTGTCCTATCGCTCCTGTACACCTTCTGGACCCACCGAAGAGGCGATGCTTCTGGCATTTTGCTTCAGCTCGGTGGGACGACCTGAGGATGTACTTTTCCGATTTCCTGTGGAATGATTATTGCTTCCAGGATAGAGACCCCTCTGTGTTCTCAGCGCATCACAGAGGTGATTGTCTCTGGAATGGAGGCATACATTCCTCGTTCTTTCTCTACTCCTCACGCTAAAAAGCCTTGGTTTAATCACGCTTGTTCTCGTGCTGTCAATGATAGAGAGGTAGCTCACAAAAGGTACCAGAGCCTTCAAACTAATGCTAATTATGAACTTTACATTTCTACCCGAAATCGTGCCAAATCTATTCTCCGACTAACCAAAAATTCTTTCATTAATAGAAAATGTCAAAACCTTGCTTTCTCTAACTCTACCCGTGACTTCTGGCATCTAGCCAAAAACATCTCCTCCAACTTCACTTCTTCATATTTACCACCACTCCTCAGTCCTGACAACACTGCCGTCTCATCTATCTCTAAGGCTGAACTCTTCTCTCAAACTTTTTTTTCTAAAAACTCCACTCTGGACGATTCTGGGCATATTCCTCCTACTCATCCCCCCTCTGACTCCTTTATGCCTGTTATAAAGATTCTTCAAAATGATGTTTTCTATGCCCTCTCTGGCCTCAATCCTCAGAAGGCTTATGGACCTGATGGAGTGCCTCCTATTGTCCTTAAAAACTGTGCCTCCGTACTGTCACCCTGCCTGGTCAAACTCTTTCGCCTCTGCCTGTCAACATCTACCTTTCCTTCTTGCTGGAAGTATGCCTTCATACAGCCTGTGCCTAAGAAGGGTGACCGCTCCAATCCCTCAAACTACCGTCCTATAGCTTTACTTTCTTGTCTATCTAAAGCTTTTGAATCAATCCTTAACCGGAAGATTCAAAAGCACCTTTCCACTTCTGACCTTCTATCTGATCGCCAGTATGGGTTCCGCAAGGGGCGTTCTACTGGTGATCTCCTAGCCTTCTTAACTGACTCTTGGTCATCCTCTCTTAGCCGTTTCGGTGAAACTTTTGCTATTGCGCTGGACATATCAAAAGCTTTTGATAGGGTCTGGCACAAATCTTTGCTTTCTAAACTACCCTCCTACGGTTTCTATCCTTCTCTCTGTACCTTTATCTCCAGTTTCCTTTCTGACCGTTCTATTTCTGCCGTGGTAGGCGGTCACTGTTCTATCCCTACATCTATTAACAGTGGTGTCCCACAGGGTTCTGTCCTATCTCCCACTCTTTTTCTGTTGTTCATTGATGATCTTCTTTCCAAAACGAACTGTCCTATCCATTCCTACGCCGATGATTCCACTCTGCATTACTCAACTTCTTTTAATAGAAGACCCACCCTTCAGGAACTTAACGACTCAAGGCTGGAGGCTACAGAACGCTTAGCCTCAGACCTTACTATTATTTCCGATTGGGGCAAGAAGAACCTGGTGTCCTTCAACGCCTCAAAAACACAGTTTCTCCACCTATCCACTCGACACAATCTTCCAAACAACTATCCCCTATTCTTTGACAACACCCAGCTATCACCTTCCTCAACACTAAACATCCTCGGTCTATCTATCCTTAACTCAAAATCTCAACTGGAAACTTCATATCTCATCTCTTACTAAATCAGCTTCCTCGAGGCTGGGCGTTCTGTACCGTCTCCGCCAGTTCTCCTCCCCTGCACAGTTGCTGTCCATATACAGGGGCCTTGTCCGCCCTCGTATGGAGTATGCATCTCATGTGTGGGGGGGCTCCACTCACACAGCTCTTCTGGACAGAGTGGAGGCTAAGGCTCTTCGTCTCATCAGCACTCCTCCTCATACTGATAGTCTTCTACCTCTTAAATTCCGCCGCAATGTTGCCTCTTTTTCTATCTTCTATCGATATTTCCACGCTGACTGCTCTTCTGAACTTGCTAACTGCATGCTTCCCCCCCTCCCGCGGCCCCGCTGCACTCGACTTTCTACTCATGCTCATCCCTATACTGTCCAAACCCCTTATGCAAGAGTTAACCAGCATCTTCACTCTTTCATCCCTCACGCTGGTAAACTCTGGAACAATCTTCCTTCATCTGTATTTCCTCCTGCCTACGACTTGAACTCTTTCAAGAGGAGGGTATCAGGACACCTCTCCTCCTGTATTTGATCTTCCTTTCGGCCACCTCTATTGTTTTACTTTAGGAGCAGCGAGTAGCGGGCTTTTTTTTATTATTGTTTTCTTTTTTTGTGTGCCCTTGAGCTGCCTCCTTTGTTGTAAAAAAAAAAAATACATATAAACATACATACATACATATAAACATACATACATATATATATACTATATATATATATATATATATATATATATATATATATATATATATATATATATATATATATATATATATATATATATATATATATATATATATATATATATATATATATATATATATATATATATATATATATATATATATATATATATATATATATATATATATATATATATATATATATATATATATATATATATATATATATATATATATATATATATATACATATCAAAGTCTTCCTATAATCTGTCTGTCGATGTCTCCCTCTGCAACAAGGGTGTAGGGAACGAAACACATTCTCATGCCACACGCCATGACAACCGCGTGCAGTGACAATCAATGGAGACACTGGTTTTATCGCGAGGCTACACTTTACATGCCAATGCGGCGGTGGCAGGAGGGTATATGTGGCGGGGCAGCGGCGGGGCAGGCACATTTCTCTCTCCGTCAGTCTCCGCGGTGGTCGTGATGGTCAGCTCCACACAAGTAAGTGATTGGTTCGCGATCTCCACGGCTTCACGCCTGTTGCATCCATCTGAATGAGCGGGTTTATTGAGTGTGTGTTTCGTTTTTTATTAGCAACCATTCTGAATTACTTATGAGTGACCATTCATCGAATGTGTGTGTTGCTAATATTCAACAGCTTATTGTGCTGTTGCTTTCGAGACGCGTTTATCCTTACGACGCGATATACTCTTGATCGCCAACCTTCTCTGAGTGAGCTTGGAGCTCACAAGTGACGGATCTTTGACTCAAACCTCCAGCCCACCCACACACGGGAGGCGGGACACAACCCCCGGCTGACACCCGACACCCAGTCACTGCTAAGTGGACAGGGGCACGGATTAAAGGATATTGCCCATTCGTCTCCACTCCGCCCGGGAATCGAGCCCGGGACCTCTTGGTTGCGAGTCGAGCGCGCTAACCTCTACGGAGCTCCCCATCTGTGTGTGTGTGTGTGTGTGTGTAGGTGTGGGCGGGGGATGCTTAGCTTCAGCTCTTATCAAAAGTCGTTCCTTGAGCTTCTTATATTACGGATTGTCGACAGTTTATCCCCCCCCCCCTCCCTCATCGATGTGTGATATTATTATTATTATTATTATTATTATTATTATTATTATTATTATTATTATCATTATTATCATTATTATCATTATTATTATTATTATTATTACCATTATCATCATCATTATCATCATTGTTGGTGATGGAGTTCTAAGTTTTAGCAGTAAGCTCAGTTGAAAGTACCAGTGTAGTTTCAAAATCGTCACTATAGATGTGTTGAAGCTATGATAGGAGCGTGACGGTGAGCGAAGATGAATTGCAAGCCTTTACTAATGGGAGAATTAATACACGAGACAGGTAGTTATAAAGGAAGGCTTTTTATTAACTATGAGTCCAAAGATCGATTCAATACACGAATATAATTGTGGTTCAAAAGCTCGAGTTAAATACCTTGAGTGTGTGTGTGTGTGTGTGTATATATATATATATATATATATATATATATATATATATATATATATATATATATATATATATATATATATATATATATATATATATATATATATATATATATATATATATATATATATATATATATATATATATATATATATATATATATATATATATATATATATATATATATATATATATATATATATATATATATATATATATATATATATATATATATATATATATATATATATATATATATATATATATATATATATATATATATATATATATATATATAATTTTATCATATAACTTTTCTTTATTTTCTGCGAAACTCAATTTTTTTTACGAAGATCAGTGCTTCCAAGGGATATTTTTAAAGGGTTTTCAAACACCCAAATCCGTTGTGAAATGAGGTAGAGTAGTAATACCGTTTCAGCATCTGTGATGAGAAGATGAAGTGGCGGGGGTGTCTGTCTGTGTTACTTGGCAAGACTGTGATAGTGCTACTGAGGGGGGTGGAAATCAGAGCGCACACACACACACACACACACACACACACACACACCTCTTCGTGACGCAACAGGTAGAGCGCTGCGCGCTGCCAGGCTTCACGGTCTGCCAGGGTAGCGGTTCGAGCCAGCTCAGGTGGTATTCAGCTGACCAGGAGTGGTTGCTGGATGGGGTGTGGGGTGTGTGAGGTCCTGGCAGTACCCAGAGATCGACTAAATGAACACTTGCTCTGTCGGGAGGGTACCTGCTGGCGATTACGAGTCCAACTCGCGATCAGGCCGTGATGAATTTTACACACACACACACACACACACACACACACACACACGGTATAAAGTAAACTATTACTGATGATGACTTTGCTGTAGATCAGGGGTCCCCAACCTTTTTGTTCCTCTGTACCCCTTGGGCATTTTTATAGGTTCCCGTGTACCACTAAAAAATTAGGATAAAAAAAAATTGAAACTGTAATATTTTGATATTAGTTTATAATGAAATCTGTATGTGTAGACTTATGATATAATTTAAATAACAGTTTTGCTTACTAGAATGAGGAAATTGAAAAAAAAAACACTGGGGGTACATGTACCCCAGGTTGGGAACCCCTGGACTGTAGATAATACAATTTACTGCTCCTAACCAAAACAAAAGCTGTATGGCCAGTGTTTCGCCTCTTCTCAATATCATCATGCGTTACACCACTGGGTCACAAAAAACGCAACAACAAAACGATAGAAAATAACAACAACAACAACAACAAAAAGATTAATAATAGCAACAACAAAACAAAACAACAAAAAGAATAACAATAGCAACAACAAAAACAACAACAACTAATACTAATTATTTTACTATTATTTTCCACAGGCCGTGGTGGTGGTGGTAGCGATAGCAGTGGTGGTGGTGGCTCTACTACCGGAGACCGCCACCGGTATGCCCCAGCTGAAGAGTAAGAGGCGTAAACTCAGCCCCTACCCCCTCAGGAAGACGTATGATAATGTGAGTCACCTTCCGGAACAATACAGTTGGTTTCGTTATTCTCAGACGCTTCCGACTCTTATAACAGATATCTCCCAAGGCCGGAGAGAAGATTAGTCTGTTTCTCAGGAGTTGTTGTTTTTTCCGCTTTCATGGTGCGGAAGCCTGGTCTTGTTAATCTGTCACTAGGCTCATAAGACTAGCCATGGAAATACGCACAACCTTTATGAAAGCCTTCCAAATGTCCGTGAGTGTGTAAGCCCCGATATATTTGAGAATTAGGGCCTCAACACCCATACTACTACTACTACTACTACTACTACTACTACTACTATTTTTCAAAATTTTACTACTGCCTCCATCCATTAGAGTTGCGTTGTGAGAGGTATCTTTTCTTATAGTCTTTCACAAAGCAATTCATTGGCCCCAGCCCGCCATTGACTATGGCCGACAACCATCTTTATTTAGTATTTCAAACATTATTAAACAAATTGTTCTTAAGCTAACAAAGCTTGTGGTTAATACGACTATCAACCCCCGTCGCCTCAAAGTCCAGGTCAGCAATGTGGGTGGTTTTGGGTGCAGGTGACCTGGCTGATCTCAGGAGGGAGGACAGCCTACATCTCATCCAGGCGACCACATAGCTTCTCGGCTGCTGTTTCTTATCCGCCACTGTTTCGGCGAGTCTTGCGGAAGCTCTGCGACCTTGGTCCCATCCCTCCCGACGTCGTGAATACTAACTATACTTCCTTCTTCATACGTTCTGTTTTCTCTTGTTCATTTCTTCTGTGGGATGCATCGAGGATCAGGTCTCTGTGGCAACAGGCCATGGGATCAAAGAACTACTACTAGGTACTACTACTACTACTACTACTATAACCGCTGCTGCTGCTATTGCTGATCAGAATTAAGCAAGGTGCCTCTTTTACAGTTCGCCTTGAAGGGCTTCCTCCCCCACCGTGTCCCTTGCTGTTGGTATGGCTACGACGCTGAAGGCTACTCCAGGTGAGTCTTTTGAGCTAACTGAGAGAGAGAGAGAGAGAGAGAGAGAGAGAGAGAGAGAGAGAGAGAGAGAGAGAGAGAGAGAGAGAGAGAGAGAGAGAGAGACTCATTGCTGTCAATATACTTTTTTTCCTGAATGAGCATTTCTCCAAAATAATCATGTTCTTGCGTGTTCTTCCTTATTTCGAAACATACACCAAAACATTCCTACAGAGGGCACATCTGCTTCGAGTAATGACGGTGTTTCATTTCCAGGAACGGGCGGGACGTGTCGAAGCTCATCCCCAAAATAGAGGAGATTCCAACAATGTAATACTTGGTGAGTCTCTCCTCTCCAGACGCCATCCCTGTAATATGACGCAGTACTCGACTCTCTAACTCGACCATGTCAATACCAAAGAATGATGCAGTAAGGTCTCACATCTAACGAGCAACAGGCACCAAAAACACGCGTTAGATGAGAATCAGTTAGATGTGAACTCGTTAAATGCAAGATTTTACTACAGGTATACTTTCCTTTACATTAACACAAGAGAAGATGGCGCCACTATAAACACCTGCCTGCGCCAATACGAGCTGGGGCCGACTACCATCCAGACCCCTCAAGCAAGCCTACCGGCGCTATAGGCGTAGACGTAAAAAAAAAAAATGCATGCAGAAACTAACGAAAACTATAAAAGCACCTATTCAGATTCATATATAATTATACAATGCTAATTCATAGGAACAGTTTTTTAGTAGTTCCTTCTTTTCATATTCAGCCTTTATAGAAATTCAGTAACTCATATTTACCTGCTTCCTTCTTTTTTCAGACTCGGCCTCGTCCCTCATGAGAACGCCAGCACCACAGGGAGGACCCTTCCGTCTGTGGTCAAGACGAGGCTGGTTTATTTTATAGTGAAACCAAATTGTCGAGCCCGTTTTGGCGTTGGCTCCCAGGTCCATTTCTCCTCTGCTCTGCCACAGTCCCAACACCTATTTTTTCCTCTCATATGTTACCTATAGCCTACATATGAGAGGAAGGGATAGGTGTTGGGACTGTGTGGCAGAGCAGAGGAGAGGAAAGGACCCGCGGGAGCCTACGCCAGACCGGCCTCGACATATTTGGAAGACTAAAGTATACTCTTATATTTAAGGGTTTAAAGTTATGAATGCACCTATTTTTATGTCAAATAAATTAATAACATTTATATAATGATGCAAAAAATATTACTGACCTTAAGACTGAAACCAAACTATTTAAAAACTGAAATGGTCACTACATTAAAATGACAGAGTATTTACTTGCTCCGTGAGTTAGGGAAAAGGATACCCATATAACACAGGAATCACGAGCAAAAAGTTGAGGAAATGTGAATGAAAATGATGTATCCCCATTGCGTCATATCATAAAAGTTCAGCCTCCCCTTATTGTGCAGCCCCCTAGCTTAGGCACTGGCCGTCGCTGGCATGAAACGGGAAGGAAGGAGCCTAGATGATGACTAGGTAAAGTTGGGGGCGTATGCCAAGATGCGCGTGACCTCGGTGGTTGTCTCCGTCACGTCAGCCTGTGATGGGACATAGGGCAAGTGTGACATCTGGATTGCCAAAGTTTACCTCTCCTAGGTTTCCTTAGCTACACATTTATTGACCGGCCCAAATGGAAGTATGAACAGCTGGGTGGACTGCATGTTGACTGCCCAAGCCGAGATCGAGGCCGGACCCTCGAGTTCGTAGCTAGCCAGGCTAAGCACTACACCACGGAGGCACTTTATTTTTATTATTATTATTATTATTATTATTAGTAGTAGTAGTAGTAGTAGTAGTAGTAGTAGTAGTAGTAGTAGTAGTAGTAGTATCATTATTTTTGTTATTAATATCATTATTATTTTATTACCATTATTACATTAGTAGCGGCAGCAGTAGTAGATACAATAGTAGCAGAAGGTTAATAATAGTTGTAGTAGCAGAAGTAGCAACAGTAGTAGTAGCATTTTTCTTTATTAAAGGAAGCTTAAAACTAAGCCCACACGTGCCTCAAACTATTACTACTACTACTACTACTACTACTACTACTACTAACTACTATTTCTA
>NC_066534.1:10135933-10208433 GCF_024679095.1 Eriocheir sinensis | reverse complement strand
ACATTCTTTACTATTAGTACATAAGAATAGGTATAGGACATCAAGTTCTTGGTGATACGCAGGAAGTACGTCCTTCGATGTGCCATTTTGTCCGTGTAGCTACTGCTAAACACCAAATGTGTCCAATAATCCTCTAACTGGTGGGTGACAAACATTTGCTAAGAATGAAAACTATCTCCTCGGGTTGACCATCTTATGTGAAGAGAGACCATGGTTTGTAGAGATTCTCCCTGTTATCCCCTGGGAGCCAGAGGTGGCAGCCATACCTCATTCTCGCAAGGTTATGTTCCGAACTCCTTGGATTGCTTTTTTTTCTTTACTATTTCAAAGGCCTTGAATTTTGTTTTGCTGAGATCCGTTATGATATTTGAACTGTAATCTATTAGTGATCTAGTTAGGGAGAGCTTCAGCCTCCTTGGAACAGGCTGAGACGGACCTAGACTACCTCTCTTGGAAGGAATAGTCGAGACTAACAGTTCTGCCTTAATAATGCAATTGAATCAGTTTTCCCGTTACGTACCCATAATGTGTAGCCTTATTTTGGGTATGTTTGAGACTGCTCAGAGATTTCCCCCCGCTGTTGTATGACTTCTGTAATGACGTTTCTTGTACAGTATCTTTCTTTTCCCAAGAGATATAATAATCCAAATAGAATTACATAATCTCCGGTTGTTGAAGTGAGCTGATAAACCATCTTGTAACCCTTACTGTCATCAGCATAAATGTTCACAATAAATCCTTTTAGCTCATAGGACACACACACACACACACACACACACACACACACACACACGGTCTGACAGGGCGGTTCGAGCCCACTCAGGGCGGATTCTTTCCGTTGACTAGGAGTGGTTACTGTCCCCACTTGAGCAAGGGGGATGGGGTGTGTGGTGTGTGAGGTCCTGGCAGTACCCATAGATCGATGATAAAGAGCACTTGCTTACCTGCTGGCGAGTACGAGTCCAACACGTGATCAGGCCGTAGTGAATTACACACACACACACACACACACACACACACACAGAGAGAGCTCCGTAGTGCAGTGATTTGCTCGCTCGGCTCATAACCAAGAGGTTCCGGGAATAACTCCCGGAGACGGATGGAGTCTCCACTGCCCACCCAGCAATGAAAGTTGTATCCCGGCTCCCGAGGGTGGGTGGGGATGTGAAGTATTGGCCGTACCCAAAGATGTCACCTGAAGTCCAAGTTCATTCTGGAAAGGTACTGGCCAGCAATAAGGAGTCCATCGCGTGATCAGACCACGGTGAATGACGAACACACACACACACACACACACACACACATCATACTAATTACACAATCACTGCCGGGAGTGCGGCGTTGTGTTGCCTGCGTTGTTCATGCATACTCTTGTCATTCTGCCAGAGGAAATGTGCGGCGTAGTTAGTCAGAGCGTGTGTTGTTTGTCCACAACCGATAAACACGTGCAACTTACAAACAGACAAGACCCTCAAGGTCATCTGATTGCACCATATAGGCTATGGCGACAAGGAATCGTCCACACTGTCACAGGGGAACTTAATTCGAGCAGGTCACAAGGTTTTTATGTGTACCGTTAAATAAAACAACGACTACATTGCCCCGTGCATGGACTGACTTATTGGTGAAAGCAAGAGAAAGGCCATTGAAAGCTGTCACCTCCAAGTTAAGCTATGGAACGTTTCTCTTTCAGCGAGAAATGCAGCTCAACAAATAAGGGCATCCCGAAAAAGAACGCTGAAACACTGGGATGAAACCTACAGCATGGATATTTTTCCTCGAACGCTTCTTGTATGGTTCGAGTTTTGGTTGCAGCGGAGAAAGGGTCACAAGACAGTATGCCTCACCCACAATGAACCGGCGCCCTTCTCTACGGCACAGTACACCATGACTGCTCTTCGGAGGGACTGACTGTCTCGAGATCCGCTGATCGAGGTGGCTGCCCCTTCACTCCTCTTCCTCGCGATCTCCCTGCAGCACCTTCCCTTCACCTTGCCGTAAAACTTTCTCCCTTCTCCCAGAGCACTTTCATTTATAAATGCGTGGCCGAGATGAATGCCAGATAAGAATGATGTAAGACTGTGGCCTTTCTTTCTCACACACAGTCCACCCTGCCTCGATTCCATATGTCCTTGGTGAAAACATTTATAATACTTTAACGGAGGATTTGGAAGGGTAAAGTAGGAGAATATGTAAGACCAGATGTGGGTAGGTATTCCGATTAATAAACAAATGGAAAGCTAGACTAGATGACTATTCGGATATGTGAGAAGGTATTTTAGAAACGCGAAAGGAGAGGAGTGTTGTAAAAGAAACTACCGACTATACTTTCAAATAATTTATCATCGAGTGTTGAGACTGTAACTGTGTAACTATTGGATACCACGAAAAGAAAAGAATTGAAAGGTTGTGCAATGGTGATGTCGCACACACACACACACACACACACACACCTAATATGACAGCAGACAACAGAGGAGGCGGGGAGTACCCTCTGAAGACATATGGTTTACCCCAAGGACGTATTGTAATGCGGGACGGCGAGGCAAGTAAAACCACTTCGAGCTAGCTGGCCAAGCTGGGCGGAGAAAGTTAATAACATATGTAAAGTGAACACGCTGGAGAGGACTTTTACCCGGAATGATAATGTATCAATCAATCACTAGGGGTATAAACCGGGGGGCTGCGTCGCCTTGCTCACCCTATGACGCCATTTCCGCGTTGTGTTGGGGGTCCTCTTGACAAATCTCCATGCATACCAATTTCCTATCATCAGTACCGCATGGCAGAATCCATCGACTTGCTCAAGCCACGAGCTCTGTGGGCATCCCCTTGGCCTCCTCCACTCGATATAATGTATCTTACAGAAACAACCCAGGTCCGAGTTATGGGTAGCGTGCCACATACCCGCATAGCCGGAGTTGGTTTTCACGGATTATGCAGGTAATAGGCCTCGATTCAGTCTCACGGAGTGATCATTGTCTTGACACAAAATTGATTACAGTAGTACTATGATTCTGCATAGGCATTTATTACCAAAGGCATAATTATGTATACTGACACTCTAAGTACCCTCTACCTACGACATGTAAGTTAATCTAGAATATAAAGACTGGATTTTATCGGAACGGGGCGAAGATGATTAGCAAAGTTAGGGTAGGGCATCATCACTTCAGTCTGCTTCGGGCGATTCATTCCCCAACGACTAATCGCTTCTCATTTCTTCCTTACATCCGTTCCTCTTTCTCCCCTCTTCCTATTCTATACCTTCTCATTTCTTCGCTTCCATCCGTTCCTCTTTCTCTCCCCTCTTCTTTTCCCATACCTTCTCATTTCTTCCCTTCCATCCGTTCCTCTTTCTCTCCCCTCTTCTTTTCCCATACCTTCTCATTTCTTCCCTTCCATCCGTTCCTCTTTCTCTCCCCTCTTCCTTTCCCATACCTTCCAATCTTTAGGCCTACCGATTCATTACTTTTCCTTCCCTACTATTCCTTTCCCTTTCTCTCCTCGTCCCTTCCCTTCCATATCGTGGCCCTTTCTTACCCTTGAACGTGCAATTGTTTTTTTTTCTGTTTGCTGTCCTTGTTGTTGGTGGTGGTAATGGTATATTTTGTCGTCGTCGTCGTCGTAGTAGTAGTAGTAGTAGTAGTAGTAGTAGTAGTAGTAGTAGTAGTAGTAGTAGTAGTAGTAGTACCTACCTAGTAGCAGTTGATTTTTATTTTATTTTCTTATCGTTGTTGTTGTTGCTATATATTATAAATACTATATAGTCGTCATATCGTCGTCGTCGTCGTTGATTGTTGTTGTAGACGTTTGTCGTTTACTTGCAACAATAAATTATCAATCAATCAATCAATCGTTATGTCGTCGTCGTCGCCGTTGTAGTAGACATAGTAGTAGTAGTAGTAGTAGTAGTAGTAGTAGTGGCAATGCAGCTGGCGACTTGCGCAACACCATTGCAGCACTGGCAAGAAAACTCGCCTCCTCCAGCTGCCACTATGTGGACGCCCTGACGGCATGCCGCCTCATTCCCCTGGACAAGAGGCCGGGATGCAGGCCTATAGGAGTCGGAGAAGTCCTGCGGCGCATCGTAGGCAAATGCATCATGGCTGTCGTCAAAGAAGATGTGAGAATGGCAGCAGGGAACCTCCAAGTTTGTGCGGGGCAGCAGGCAGGAGGAGAAGCAGCAGTCCATGCCATGCGGGAGATATTCGACCACGTGGAGTGCGAAGCAGTGCTTCTTGTTGACGCCAAAAATGCCTTCAACACAATAAATAGAAAGACTATGGTACACAACATTAAAACCAAGTGCCCTAGCTTAGCTATGTATGTCGAAAATACCTATACATACCCGACTGACTTATACATAAATAGCCACAGTGGAAAGGTGAAAGTGTTAAAATCATCTGAGGGAACAACACAAGGTGACCCAATAGCCATGGCTATGTACGCCCTGGGCCTATCAGTCCTCCAAAATGAAATCGCGTTCGCAGAAACACGCCGGGTGAAACAGGTGGCTTATGCGGATGACCTCTCAGGTGCTGGTAAAATCTCAGACTTAAAAGGGTGGTGGGACACTGTGAACACCGCCGGCCCTGAGATAGGATACATCCCTAACGCCACCAAGTCTGTCCTTATTGTCAAACCTGAACATTATGACCATGCCGCAGAAACTTTTAGAGGAAGTGGCGTCATTGTGACAAAAGACGGACAACGACACTTAGATGCAGTGATCGGGACAGAGGTATATAAGAAGGAGTACGTGGGAGACAAAGTAGCTGAATGGGTGAAGGAAATAGAAGCTTTGTCTGCCATTGCCAAGACTGAGCCACACGCTGCCTATTCAGCGTACACCCACGGCATCCAACATCGGTGGACGTTCCTGATGCGCACCATCCCCGGCATCAGTCCACTCCTCCGACCACTGGAAAATGCCGTCAAGCAGGGACGTGCACAGGAATTTTAGAGGGCAGTTGCTCAAACCTGAAAAAAGGGCAACCCCCCCCCCCCCACACACACACACAAACTGCAACAACAGCAACAACAAAACACCCTAACAGGCTTTGCACTTTATGCACACTGTCTTTATTAGAATATTACAAATAAGCAAAAACAAAAATTCAGTACTTGAGCTCACTATTTCTAGGTAAATTGAAAGAAATAAACTTGCTTACTTCCATATACATATTTACATAAGGGATATGCTGACAGTGCAAACGTTCAAAAGAGGATATGTGATTATGAGCACTTCAGAGTAACCGTCAGCGGTTACTCTGAAGTGCTCATATCACACGGAAGGAAGCTGTTTTTTTTATTTATTATTCATCACTATAAATGCACTCTACACAATCAATTGCATATAAAACTACCACTTCTGCAAACAATTTTTTTTTCACAACACTGTGTAGTTCGAAAGCGTTTTGTAGAACCCACAGCACAGCAAAGAACAAAAAAGCAAATCGTGAGTCGGTATGAAGGGTGGGTGTTGGGCTGCGGGTGATGCAAGCAGTCCAGCCTATCATACCCAACATGCCTCACTTCACCCGGTCAACTGTATAATATGGGATTCATAGTTATCACAGCCTTCTAGGGATCCTTAACTCACTAGTTGTTATAGCAGCACATGTTATCGAAGGTTATTAACTATACAAAATACGGTGAATATGGGGGAGTTTTACCTGCGAGGGGACGTGTGTGAAGGCGTCGCGACGGTCGCGGGGGAAGTGACTGTGACGCCGCGAGGGACGCTTCAAGTACGTTTTGGCGGGAATGAATTAACTAGCTAGATAGCTAATATTATAAGTTTTCAAATGTGAGAAAATAGTTAAAATAAGTTTAGATTGATGAATACTTATATTTAAATAGGTAATTTCAGTGTAATAATGTTTTGTTGGAAGCGGAAATATCATTGGTTACTTTTGCAACAGCACTAGGGGAGGGAGGGTAAAAATAGAAAACGGGGACTATAATAACGTCCCTGGAGGAAATAATATTAGGAAAAAATACACACATTCGTAACACTATTTTTCAGAAGGGCAACATCAGCCGAGAAGGGCAAAACGGCAGTTGCTCAGACAACCTGGGCAACCTACCTGTGCACGTCCCTGCCGTCAAGAATGTATTCTTGCCGGCGCTGGTGAAATATCATGCTTTGGGGGAGGAAGAGAGGGATGTGCTAGCACTTCCCCCAAGACTGGGTGGGATGGGGATCACCAACCCTGAGAAGCTGGCAGATAAGGAGAACCAAAACTTCATCAGCCTTACCAGGTCACTCATCAACAGGATCATCGCTCAGGAGGCAGAGGGCGAGATAGACCAAACAGAAATAAGAGATATTAAAAGAAAAATCTCAGAAGAAAGGCAACAGGCCCAAAAAGACGAGCTGGACCGTCTTACACACCACCTGTCCACAGAAATGGGTAGAAAAATACACACAGCACAGGAGGCAGGCGCCTCTAACTGGCTAACGTCATTACCAATCAGAGCAAAGGGCTTCAGCCTCAACAAACAAGAATTTGTCGACGCCATTGCTCTGAGATATGGCTGGCCGATTGAGGGACTGCCTGATCTCTGTGCATGTGGATCACCAAATGATGTCACCCACACCATGACATGTAACAAAGGAGGCTTCGTCTGTATTCGACACGATGAAGTGAGGGATCTGACAGCCAGCATGCTTGGGGAGGTATGCCAAGACGTCACTACCGAGCCGGCACTGCTTCCCCTGGACGGCGAACACCTTCGGTACAGGACAGCCAATACCTCACAGGAGGCACGGGTTGATGTAAGTGCCCGCGGATTCTGGGTGCGCGGACAGCGGGCGTTCATGGACATCCGCATATTCGACCCGATGGCTGCCTGTCACCGTGAGCTGCCCCTGGAAGCCGCCCACCACAGGAACGAGCAGGAGAAGACAAGGGCATACGGTGAAAGAATCCAACATGTGGATCAGGGCAGCTTCACCCCCCTCGTCTTCACCACATCCGGCGGGATGGGTCCCAGGGCCCAATGCTTCTACACACGCCTCTCGTTCTCCCTGCTCAGGTCGGCCATCCTATGTCTCAGGGGCACCAGACACTCTGGCCCAAAAGCCACCACCATCTCCAATATGGACTATGAAGCCACAGTGGTGGAGAGTGACATTAGGGTGGGTCGGGAGTGACTTGAGTAGGGAAGGAAAGGGGGATCTAGACGTAATAGATGATAGGTGATTTAGTGTCAGGTAGTATTAGTGATATGGTTGGATGCCACAGTCATTAGCGAACAGAGTTGGGGCTAATGACCTCCAAGCTATGGAGCCCTCCATGATTATGTGTCGGGAAAATAAACATGGGTGGAGGTATCATTTATGTAGTAGTAGTAGTAGTAGTAGTAGAAGAAGTTTTTGTTGTTGTTGTTGTTATCGAGTGTTCAAGTCAATTATAACCAATTGTCAATATTTTATGGACATGTAAGGAATTATTAAGGTTACAGTAATGATTTTAGTAATTTTATTTTTATTTTGCATCCTTACGTAAATGTTTTCTCCAAGTTGTGCAAGATGTAAACAGTGAGTCTCATGGACGGTCTCCAGCGCGGGGTGAACGTTCTGTCCACGCACTGGAGAGCCCTATGTGATTGGATCATCAGCAATATTCATATATCCAAAGTATTTGAACGACTTATCTCTTTCAATTTTCAAGGTGGTACAGGAAATAATTATGTACGATATAAAACACTCAAAATACAAGATTGCCCCAGTGGTGGCCCCGACCGTCTGTTAGCTGCGGCGCCGTAGAGCAATCAACTTTTCACACCACAGAAAAAATAATAGAAGAATCACTTCTTTTTGGTGAACAAAGCATCAAAGACATACAAGAAAGAAAAGAATATATTTAAACTATCTGGAAAACAAGACACAGAAAACACAGGAACTGCAGCACAACTAAAGAAACAGCCTAGTGGGAGCCGATGTCAAGGCTTATCCCACGCCTACTACTGAACTGAGCTGAGGAGAAAAACGAGCGGTGAGTGGCGGCCGTGAAGCGCTGGCCCTGGATTTATCAACAGAACCAGACGGCACACTTTTTGGAGTACACTAATAATTCGTTGAAAATATCTGTCATTTAGTTTATCTATGTTTTCCTCACAGTCAACTTCTGCAAGTTCCTTCATGGAACTAGCAAGTACTTTAGGGTATCAGTCACTCCGGCCCCCAGTCACTCCGGCCCCCAGTCACTCCGGCCCCCAGTCACTCCGGCCCCAAGTCACTCCAGCCCCAAGTCACTCCAGCCCCAAGTCACTCCAGCCCCAAGTCACTCCAGCCCCAAGTCACTCCGGCCCCCAGTCACTCCGGCCCCCAGTCACTCCGGCCCCCAGTCACTCCGGCCCCCAGTCACTCCGGCCCCCAGTCACTCCGGCCCCCAGTCACTCTGGCCCCCACTCACTCCAGCCCTAAGTCACTCCGGCCCCCAGTCACTCTGGCCCCCAGTCACTCCGGCCCCCAGTCACTCCGGCCCCCAGTCACTCTGGCCCCCAGTCACTCCGGACCCCAGTCACTCCGGACCCCAGTCACTCCGGACCCCAGTCACTCCGGACCCCCACCCTAACCACTCCGGCCCTCCACCCTAGTCACCCCGGATGGCCTCCCACCCTAGTCACCCCGGATGGCCTCCCACCCTAGTCGGCTTTTATGATGGTCATTATAGTTGCTATACTAGTACCACCTCTGGAAGTCATCTGAGGTGCTGGCTAGAAGGGGGAATTCCCTTTCCTGCGTGCTGCCATGTAACCCACAAAACCTAAACTGTGTTTAGTATTTACCACTCCTGAATGAACGTAAAGTACTCTGTAAAGATATAACTATTTAATAAGGGTACGTTTTATATATATATATATATATATATATATATATATATATATATATATATATATATATATATATGTATATATATATGTATATATATATATATATATATATATATATATATATATATATATATATATATATATATATCTCTATATATATATATATATATATATATATATATATTTTTTTTTATAAATATGAATGATGATACTATATAAACACCACTGCACTTGGCACCATTGCTTTACAACGGTGTTTTTTTGACAGTGTACCTTCCCTAGGTTTCTCCAGGTACACATTTATCCACCAGCCTGAAAGGAAAGATGAATAGCTGGGTGAGCTCCACGCTGACTGCCCAGGTTGGGATTCGAACCCAGGACCATGGATTCGTAGTTCGGCACGCACCACTAGATCATGGAGGCATAAAAGAAATAACCACGGGGTGAGAAATTTGCTATATGAGGACGGACCTTTGCATCTAATACAGCCAATGTCAACAAGATGAGAAAGCAATTACAACAAGCAAATGAACTGAAGTTGCTAACCCATGGTTGCCCTGCACACATTCTATATGTTTTGGCTCATGATTTGGAAATTGGTAACATAGAAGAACATGTGCTTCATGTTGTAAAATACTTTTGAAACTATCACTCAACCTCAGCAAGATATCGTGAAAAAGGCGGTCAACGTCTTGTTCTTGTGACTTGACAGACCATGTGTGGCTCACTGAAGATTTATATCTATATCAGCTCAGGAAAATTTGTGAAGTTAACAGGGAAAATATTGATATCAAAGTAAGTATTTTCTTTGTTTATTTTTCCATTTTATATCGTTGCCCTTCAATAAGATCAAGATTTAAATCAATGAAATAAAAAAAATCAAATAATATAAATCTTGATTTAAATCAGTGATTTAGAAAAAAACATTTGATGTGAATCAACTTGATTTAAATCAAACAACCCTGGTTCTGGATACTACTGACTTAGGAACTAGTTTCTGTGGTGTAATGTAAGGCATCTATGAGGCTCAGTCTGCTTAGGGAACCCTCGTGAAAGAAAAACACTGGACTTAGAAATTTTCAAGGTATCGCCACATATTTAAGGCATCGACGCAGTAAATTGGTATGAATTGGTAACTAGAACCTAACAAATGTGAAGCAAATGAAGTATCCTATGCACTCTGCATGCTATTTTTTCGGTATATTAGAAGCAGTAGTTAGCTAAATTAACCAAATTCGACACAGGCAGTACAGTCTTATGAATTGAAGATTTTTTTATTTGTATCAATTTCCAAGAAAATATGATCTCTATGTTGCAAGCAGAACAAGTACAGCTTTTTTTCACACAGTGTAGCAGTGAGGTACATGATATCCGAGTATGGCAGGAAGAGGCAACCCTCGTGTGGCTATCTGTTGGCTGCGCAATGACCTAAGATACCATGATAATGAGGTGAGTTCCTAAGTCTTGAACATAAAAGATGCACAAAAGGCCTGCTTAGTGTTAATCTCTTATCATATAATGGTAGTATGAAGCAGTAATGCTGTCTGAGCTACTCTCCTGCATAAGGAGATTTGGTTGAATTTAAATACTTATTGATGTTGATATTGTCATCTTTTGTATATCAGCATGCACTTTGCAATTTATATGTGTCTTTTATTATATATATAGAATAACATGATTTTGAATTCATATAAGTAATATAACAATTTTTTTACAGATCCTTCTCAAAGCAAACAGCAATGTTGACAAAGTGCTGCCAGTGTATTGCTTTGACCCCTGCCACTTTAAGGGGACCTACCACTTTGATTTCCCCAAAACTGGTCCACATCGAGCCAAGTTTCTCCTGGAGAGCGTGGCGGACCTACGGAACACTCTGAGGAAGAAGGGCAGGTGGGATGAAGGATTTGCAATTGATTTGAAAAATATGCTCACCTCAACTTTGTATCAATACTATACCAATTATAAATCTATTTGAGAATGTTTGTCAGTCCTACCAGAGGAGGAATTACAAAAGTTGTTACCAATTATACTTGAATTTGTATAAGCTGAGAAATGCCTGGCTTCCGAATAAGATCTGTGTAACAGTGAGTATAAATGAGGCGTCTAGAGCTCAAAGGGGTGAACACGCCAACATGGTGGATTTTGAGTTTTCACTGGTTTCCATTAGATGGAAGCACTGTGCAACCCTCTGTGAATGTGAAAATGGGAAAGCAGTCTCTATGGCCCAGTAGAAGGGTGGTGAGAGTAGCGTGTTCTGCCTGTCTGCAGAGTGTATGAAGTCGGCTGTATCAGGGCTCTAAGGGCGAAGATCACTAGTAAAACACTCATAAAACACCTAAATATGGAAATTTTGTTTTGAAATTTAAACTGGCTGTTAGTTACATCATGTTCTTTTAATTTTCTGAATTTGGATTAAATCGGATAATAAACATGCATTAATAAAAAACACCCTTACATATTTGTGTTTTTTTAATAACTAACACAATTTTACACAAACACTGAGTCCATTGAATTTGTCTTGCTAAAAACTTTCTATTGATGTATGATGATATTGTTTTGTGTGTTTTTCATTATGTTTTTGCTATGCTTGACTTTGAAGGCCTGTAGCTCAAAACTAGGTAATTGGCTTGTTCGCCCCTTGAGCACTAGATGCCTCATATTTGATTGGGAGGTCAGTAGGTCATGCCTTTGATTCCTGTTTGTATATGAAGGATGATGATAGGCCCTAATGTTCCCTTTCTCTTTCAGTGATCTGGTAGTGAGGCTGGGTCAACCTGAGAATATTTTACCACTCCTGGTCAAGTCTCTAACTGACCATGAGTGTCATTTGGTGTACCAGGAAGAGGTGAGGAGTCTTCCATTTTGTTTCCTTGTCTATCTGCCCTATTCAGGAGTGATGGAAAAGAATGACTGAGGTAGCCACGTTCATTAGACAAATATCTTCAGAACCCAGGGTTGAAAAAAAATCATGATTTTTTTAAAATAAAAAAGGATTAAGAAAAGTTGACACACAAAGTTTTTAGTTATGGAGGTGGGAACATGACCTAAGTAGAAAAATTGTTTATGCGCACTTTATTCCATGTCCATAAACGGTCCTATGAATTACTATTATTATTTCTTTATTGATTCATGAAAAACTACAACAAATAAGGAAGCCATTGATATATAATGTGTGATGATAAATGAAGGTTTGGGGAAGAAAGTAGCTGAGAAACATAATTTTTCGCCGCGCTAAAAAAACTGCCTTGACCAGCGAGACCCGATGTTTGAAATGAGCGCGGAAAAGAAAACTTATTGAAACTTATGGTGTGTGAGAGGGTTAATGTAAATTGGTCTATATTTTTAAGTGATACCACAATTTAGAACCACAAACTACCTAGGGGTGTTCCAGAGGGTCTCCCCTACGACCCTATCAAGTCAAACCTTATCTGTAGGGGGTGTTGAACGATATCCTTTATTTGGCCTCTTACAGGAAGTAGCTGCTGGACTATTTGCCCTCTGCTCATTACCCAATCAGCTCATTAATCTTTATCACTCCTATGGGCCATCAATTGACCTAAGCCCCATGCCTTCACAGGGGCAATCACATATCATAATCATATATTCTGTGTAGTAACCTTTTTTTGTTTGTTCTGTTTTGTGGGAGCCTCCGCCCAAACGGACTCGACAATTTGGTTTCACTATAGTACCTACTTTCAAATTTCACTCTCCTTCACGCATGCACTATAATAATTTTATGAAACTTTTTCTGCCTTTCATAGATTCATCACAACAAGTTGAATCCATCACTGTCAGCCCTATTATTAATTTTATTTATTTATTTACTTTTTAATTAATGTCCTAAGCAGTCTATTTCATGAGAATGACAAATGTCACTGACAAAACCAACAAAATATTGATAATAGTCTAAGTCTGATACAGATATTGATAACAGTGAAAGTGTATTTATGCTCTATAGGTGACCAAAGAGGAGACTGATGTAGAAAAGAGAGTAAAGGAAAACTGTCACCAACATGGGGTACAGATCCACCCTCTGTGGGGCATGACCCTCTACCACAAGGCTGATCTTCCATTTCCAATCACCAGGTAGGTCAAGAATTAATTTTCTTACCTTCAGAAAAATAAAAACATTTACTCTTCCTTGAAGGAATAGACTTAGTGTTTTCTATGTTGGACTAAACCCTTATTTTGACCCTATTTTCATTCATTATGTGAGTTATTATCATTAATTTGTCATATAATCATGCACAGGGATATAAAATGTAAAATAAACAAGTAATGTGGTTAACCTGTGAGTGATGAATGTGGTGCATGGGGAAGATGAAAGGTGGTATCTGAGGTGTGCAGGGAGGTTACTGGCCTACTCCTCCTCCCTCCTCACCACTGCCACCCCCCCTCCTCTCACTCCCATGCCTCTCAGGATGCCTCTCCAAGACTTGTTATCTTTTCTTCCCTAAGAAATCCAGAAAAATCATGAGCAATGCCACCCCCCATTACCACTTTCCCTACTACTTGAGGGTTAGACTGAAATCACATGAGGCCTAAACCACAGCCAGCTGCATGTTAGATTGGAAGTTAGGCTACTTAAAGCAGCAAGAGGCAAGGACTTAGGGATGATGTGAAGGAGGGTGGTCATAGATAATTTGCATCGCACTACTGTACCCTCCCAAGTTTCGCACTTGCTTTCTTCCTAATGTATAGCACTAAACTTGACTGTATATATAGTCAATGGAAGCTTAAGTCATCTCCAGGCTAGGTATGGCTGTTTAATCTCTTGTATTAATAATCAGTTTTTTTTGTAATTCATCATATTAAACCCTTAATTATATTATTTGTCCTTTTCAATCACCATTTATTGTCAGTTTTAATGTTTTGATAGATTGGCCGGACGACACATGGCAAAACTAGCCTCACGTCCTCCCCCCCCCATAACACGCTCCAGCGCTACCCAAGAATTTCTCTAGTTTCTCACCCAACGTGATTGAATGTAGTTTATTTTCTTTTTTTCTCCCCATCGAGCTGGTGTTCGATCAACAGATCTTTGGGGCAGTGGCAGCCTACCTAGTCACACTCAGTCATGGGGGAGTGAGTTAAATCATTCCAAGTTTCACTGTTTCATTTCATTCAATTCTCAATACCGTCACAAAATAAGGAGCAGTACCCCCCGTGCGACCCTCGGGGCATTACAACAAAGCCATGTCGATCCAGGGCGACTGCTTTGTTTACGTTGTGAATACGGACAACCGACCTTGGCCGTGATTGACGCACACCCAGAAAAGTTGGAGTTGCCAGTTACCCCTATCGCCAACATGGTTGTAGGAAAAAGGCCCAGTGTGACAACAGCAGCTTAAAGGGACTCGCACATGTTCCCAGTCACGGTCCCGATCTTCCCCGATCATTCCCAATCAGCAAGTCACCAATGCACCGCCAGTAAACCCTGAAGACCATAGACGCTGCCGAGCACCGTTGGTGAACTTCAAAATTTTTAAAAATATTAATCATTGGCGGTGAACTTCAGAATTTTCAAAAATATCGGGGATGCTTCCGGTTGACTGGCGGTCTTGAAAAAAACCTGCTACTGACTGGTGGTACAACTGCAATTGCCGGTGGTCAACTGCTGACAACAGGCGGCAAACCACAGGCAGCCGGCAGCAGACCAGCAGTAGACTGCGCGTTAACACCTGTGTTTGACCTGGAGATTAGCAAGGTGTGGCATGCAATTAGGTGGATGGGCTCAATTAAAACACCATCTAGTGTGACTCTGTTCAGTACCTTCTGGAACATGTCCCTGTCCATATGCATTAGATTTTTCTTCTCTGCATCCATGTTCTTACTCACGTTGCCCTACATCTTTTCTTTTTTATTCTTTTCAATCGTCTATTTTCCAGCAGGTAAACGAGCATCAACAAACTTTGGTCACTGTCCACGTCAAATGTAAAGAAGTCAATCTCACATTCACAAGAGCTGAGGAAAGCCATGGTGATGTCAAACACATAAATGATCAAAAACACCTGGTGGTGTGTTTATTATACATACCCTACACACCAGGTGTAGCGAAGACCGTGTTTGATCGCTGACGTGCAGCAGGCAGTACACAGGTCTGCTGCCTGTCTGTCTGCGGTAAACAGGCGGCCTACCGCAGGCTGACCTGCGGTTGTCGTGGATCAGTCACTGGTCGAAGAAATAAAAATTCGTACATGGTCACCGGTTTACAGGCGATAAGCCGCCAGTCTGCCTGCGGTACACAGGCGGAAAACTGCAGGTGTGCCACCTATCAAACCACCAACCAGGAATACTGCCAATCTTGCCAGCGATCAGGCCCTGAGTGGCAAACCAAGGGTGATCAGGGAAACTGGGAATTTGATCGGGAATGTGTGCGAGCCCCTTTTGGCTCCCTTAGTTGGCTGATCGTGTTCACACGTGCTGGGGCAGGATTTACAGAGATGCAGGCTAATGGCCCACAGTAAAAACTTCAAACTAGTGATTTAACTATCAACGTTCACAAAGCTTTTGTTTAGCCATAGTTAGAGGCCGCTGATTGGGTGAGCGCCGTCAATGACATCATTGGACTTATAGCAAATCACAAGCGTGTTTTCAGAACTTTCAGCCAATTGTAAGGCAGCCGCCTTCAGCTGCGGCTTCAAAACACCCCATTCTCTCTTTACACTTTCTGCCTTTTTCCAAGGTACGTATTTTGAGATAACAAGGGAGTAAAGTGGGGAAAAAGTCAGCTTCTCCACGGGCTGTAACAAATAAGCACTTTTTCAGTGTTTTCAATACCCCGAGTTTGGCGATCCTCTTGTGTGAGCATGGGTTCCCTTTATTTGCCGCAGGACAAGAGCGCTCAAAGGGGAAAACAATGAGAATAGGGTCTCAATCTGAGTTGTACACTCACAGAGGTAGCACCCGTGCGCTCATGTCCGCTTACATTTGTGCTCTTGTGGGCGATCTTGTGTTTTCAGCACTACAGTGTTCGTTCATTTTGGTTTACAAGTTTTGATTTGCAAGCGAAATTCTGGAACAAATTAAGCTCGTAAACCAAGGTATGACCGTAAAATATTCATCTTGGAAAGTAAAGGTTCAAATTATAATATCTTAATGATCAGGAAAATAAAGGTTTAAGTGAAGTGAATTATTTAGGAGCACAAAAGGAAGGTTTACAAATCAATAGTATTTTTTTATCAGGGTCATGTTCAATTTAATTTTTAATTTTTTGATTTTCTTTATATATATATATATATATATATATATATATATATATATATATATATATATATTTTTTTTTTTTTTTTTTTTTTTTTTTTTTAATGCATTGCCTGAATAATTATTTGTCTTCAGAGTGCCTGACACATACACAAACTTTCGCAAGGCAGTGGAGGCTCAGAGTCGTGTGAGGGCACCAGTAGTGATGCCAGACTGCCTGAAGCCACTCCCATCAGATGTAGACCCAGGCCAGCTGCCATCCCTCGCCCAGCTGGGAGTGAAAGGTGTGCCACTTTTCTAGGGTGTGAGGAAGTCAACTTTTTGTCAGACATCACTTACAGCTTAACCCTTTCACGCACCATGACGCGATTCATGTCAAAACGGAATGGTCTACATCTGAGCTTTTGACTCGAATCGCGTCATAGAACTTTTAAAAGTTCGCAAAAAATAAAGTATCTTTCAGAATCGCATCAAAATTTTTTGCTTCAAAGATCCAAGCTAGACCTATAAAATAAACTAGTCATCAACTTTCTCGTGCTGTTGGATTTGAAGTGATAATTGCCCGTGGCTTTGTTGCCTCTCAGCAGGCAGTCTGTGAGCATGGGCTGTCGTCCCTTTAAATTGTGTCTGGAGCCTGGTAAGCCTAGATTATAGTAAGTTGTCAGACGAAATTGGTGAAATTTATTCTTACTTCCGATGTAAATTGATCATCCCATGATACAATATTTTGTTTTATATTTGCAGGGACCAGTAACTGTTAGTATTAGAAAATATGGCTAAGAAATTATCAAGTGAAGAGATTTTGATGCTAATTTGTACAGAGCATGGTGATGATTCTTATGAAAGTGATGGTGATGATGGAAAAAGTGAAAAAAAACTAGCAGAGAGTGTTAAGGAGAGACTTAATGGTATTTATTATGATTATTATTGTGCCAAAATTAACTCTACTTTGACTGCCTTGACCTGCCCATTGTGTTTTGTTTGCTGCCCTTGAGCTGTTTCTTCTACTGGAGAGAACAGAATAGATAGAAAAATATAGTTTTCCTCAATTTTCTCAACAATTGGTCGTATGAAAATTCCAGTGATAGCGTTGGAATTCTCATAAAAGTCTCCTTTTATTGGCATATAAATCATAAAAAGTTGACTCAGGAAGTTTCGAGCTATGAGGTGGTGAATGTAAACATTTTTTATTTATCTTTAATCAATGTTTTTCCAGAGTTGGTGAACTTCACTATTTATTTGCATTTCTTGATATTTTTTTCTTCCTTAAGGCAGAATAATCTCTTCCAAAACCAATGATATATAATAATGCCAGGAAAAAAGAATGCTCGTGGGTGAAATTGAAATTGACAACATGAAAAAAAAAAATTGCCACATGGTCAGGCCATTCTGTGAGGCCCCATAGGGAGCCCCTGACGGATGTGTGAAAAGGTTAATTTTATTATGTTATACATCTAAAAAGACTATAAAGTCTTCTCATTCCTTTGGTAACATACACAAAAAATTAGAGCTGTCAAAATAGCCTTCCTCTTTTAACAGTTTAAAAAATGTCATAAAGAAGTCTTTTCTCAAGAATACTGTCATAAATGAAAGGATATTCATTGTTAGGCCAGCATGACGTAGCTTTATTTCTAGGGAAGCAAAACTGAAATGAAATAAGGTGTGAGAAGAATAGAAAATAACTTGTTTAGCACCTGCAAGAATGTCCTGCCTTTTGTGGATGCAGGTTTCACACTTTTCTGTAGAACCAATTACATAAGTGCAAAATTCAGTCCACTGCAGTGTAACATCAATTAGATGTGATTTTTTCATGTGGCTTTTGTGGAAATTGAAGAGTGATGTTTACTTACAATGCAAACAAATGTTACAAATATCATGAACACCCATGTCATCAAAGTTAAGCATGCAGCTAAGGGACAACTAAAAAATGTTGAGTACTGAAGCTGGATATCATGGAGAAAAATACTTAAGAACACAATTCATGTAATGAAAAGGGAGTGTTAGCTTTAAATACTTTAGCTTACTCTCCTACTTCAAAACAAAAGTTAAAGAATACAAAGTGGTGATGTGATCCTTTTACAGAGCAACCCACAAACAAGAGAACTGCTTTCCCTTACTCTGGAGGCGAGTCACATGGTTTGAACCATGTGAAGCAGTACTTGTGGGAAACCGATAATGTGGCCACCTATAAAGAAACCAGAAATGGGTTGCTGGGTTCAGAGTACTCAACAAAATTTAGCCCTTGGTAAGATATTTGTGTTAAATTTGTTTATCATGTTTTTTGAGTTTGGATCTGACAATTGTTATTCATAATACCATAATACTGACCACTGGTTCCTCTCCAGCTTTCCCTTTCATATTTCCCAATACAGTAATTTTGTATATAATATTTAAGCAACTAGCATTGACACACACTCGCAGAACAGAGACCTTTAGAGTGTAGACATCATGGGTTGACACACAAAAGACTTTCATTATCTTAGACTATTCTTCATTTAAAAGTAAAGTCACAGCTCTATTGGCTCCTTTCTGACAGGCTAGCTCATGGTTGCTTGTCCCCACGCTACATCCAGGCTGAAGTTGCTCGATATGAGAAGGAGCGTCAGGCTAACCAGAGTACATACTGGGTCCTCTTTGAAATGATCTGGAGGGACTACTTCAAGTAAGTATAGCTATTTGAGACAAAACATGCATTCGCTTTTATAAGCAACTGTGTATATCTGCAGGTAATAGCTACCTGCATTTTATATGAGTGAAGATAGTAAGTTCAAGAAAGTCAGGAGAAAGTTGTTATTATTATTATTATTTTTTTTTTTTTTATGTTCCCATTTGTGATAGCCACAATGAGTCTTCTATTTCCATCCTTTCCATCCTTTTCATCTTCTTCTGTCACACCAACTGCCTGCATGTTCCTACTCACCACATCTTTAACCCGTACAGCCCTGCTGTCGGCTATAGCCAACACTGCATTTGTACACCGAGGGCCTGGCCTGCTGCCGTCTATATCCGACACCAACTTCTCCCTTTTCTTTTGTGGCTTGTATGGTAGCCAAGGGTTTCCAAATTGGACACGTGGTAGCTATCTTTCTTTTTGAGAGAGAGAGAGAGAGAGAGAGAGAGAGCGTTGCCCTACTTCCGCCACACCCAGCCACAGCCATAGTGAACTCAGCACTCCAGGTGGTGGTGAGGCAAAAGTTACATACGCGTATATTCCTCATCTGGCCACGGCCAAACCATTCACTCTATGAACTTTGGGTCTTTTGCATATTCAAGAGGAGAGATTGGTGAGTCTATTGCTGTAAAGTTTTACCCAATGGGTGCATGTATAGCTGCACAATTAGGAGGTAAAAATGAAGAATTTTGGGCAAAAATAAGAAATTGCAACTCATCCACTCTACCCAGGCACTGCAATGATGGAATCCTTGTCAGTAGTCAAGATAATAATGAGTGACAGTAAGATCGACAGACGCAACAATAAAAATTAATGTATGGTATAAATTTACACACACAAATAGTATATATTTAGTAATTACTATAAATTTTACACAGTTGTGCATTTACATAGTCAGAGACAATCATGCTGCTTACAAACATCACTAAAGCAAGAATAATACACCGCGCAAGATGATAGAGGTTGGCAGCCGGGCGGGAGGATGCACCGTAGTGCTCTCCATAACCATCCCCCATAGGGTCAAAATAAGCTGATATGAGTGTTATTACACCTTTTCCCTTTAGTTTTAGATCATTTGCAATTGATTTATGCTATTAAAAAAAATTTATAAGGGCTTGGGATTAAGGTGAAAAAAAGCTCAAAATAGCGCGGGGCTGTACAGGTTAAAGCCTCCTCTTCTGTCTTCCTCTTTTCTTTTTTCCTGGCAATTTTTCTCCAGCATCCTTCTGGTATACCCAGCATCTATCCTCAGTGCATTGCCAAACAATTTCAACCTCGACTGCCTCACTTTGTGTCCAAACCATTTAAGCTGAACTGTCCCTCTAATACATTCATTTCTAGTCCAGTCCATCTTTGTAACTTCCAACAATATCTAAGCATATTCAGCTAAGTCACTTCCTGCTCCACCTCCTGTCTTATAATCACTGCTACCATCTCCAAACTATACAGCTTATCTGGCTTCACTATAATCTCGTAAACTTTTCCATTCACTCATGCTGGTACCCTTCCATTGCAAAATACTCCTGAGACTCTTCACCCACTCCACCCTATCTGCTCACTGTTCTTCACCTCTCTTCTGCATTCCCTGTTATTTTATACAGTTGACTTTAAGAGCTGATTTCACAGTCCAACACAGTGTCTTCGTAACAGCCCGAACCAAACTATAGAATCCCATACAATCCAAACTGGGGAGGTCTTTGATGCCACGCTAAATACACAAGACTTTTCTAATATAGTTTTATCAAATTTGTGAACTTAAATATAAACACCAGACACTATACAAGGAAATTTCGAAGGCTCTGGTATTGGTTTGGGAGCTTACTAACCCATCATGGGGAACTGTGAAACTAGCCCTAAGTCTTTAAGCTAATCCAATTTTGCTACCTCTACTCCTTACATCCTTACTTCTCCACTCTCCCTCCTATTCACACATGTATGTTTTTTGTCGTACTGACTTGTTCCTGTGCTCTCCAGTGCATACTTTGCCTATCCAGGCTCTCCTCACTACAAGTCAAAATGTTATCCTTGAACATCATACTCCACAGAGACTCCTGCCTGATCCCATCTATCAACTTGTCCATCACCTTTGCAAACATGGGCTCAAAGCAAATCCTTAATATAATCTCACCTCCAACATGAACCCATCTGTCATTTCTACCACAGACCTCACCCCTGCACACTGAATTCATATATATCTTGTACCACTCTTGCATGTTTCTCTTCTACTCCTGACTTCCTCATACATAACCACACCTCTTCTCTCAGTACCCTTGCATATGGTTTCTCTAAATCAACAAAACACATACTACTCCTAACCTTTATACTACTCCATCAACATTCTCAGAGCAAACATCACATCTGTAGTGTTCTTTTCCTAGCATAAAACCACACTGCTGCTCACTAATCATCACCTCTCCTCTTAACCTACATAACTTCCACTATTCTTTCCCATAACTTGTTGCTGTGCCTAATCCATTCCCTGGGCATCCTTTCACTTTCCAGGAGTGTGTTAAATGTGTAAATCTAGTTCAAACATCCACTGCTTTCTCTCCTAAATGTCTCCATGCCTCCACAGGTATGCCATCTGGACTAATCAGCCTTTCACTCATCATCCTCTACACAACTTAATGTTGAATTTACAGGATATTTAAATTAGATGATCCTTTCAGGAGCCTAACCTTCACGGTAAATGAGAATTTCCTGTATTTGTTGCCCTGAATTCCCCCAACTATTTAATACCTATAATTTGTAGTACTTACCAAAAAAACTTAATTATACATTAATTACAGGTTTGTATGCATGAAGTTTGGAGACCGTGTGTTCTACCCATCGGGCATCATGGGCAAGAGATTAAAGTGGAAACAAGACCATGATATGTTTGAGAAATGGAAAGGTGTGTGTCTGTGCCCTGTATTATGAATCAGGTAAAAGAATGGTTGTACAAGTACTAATTTACTACTTGAGAAGCCACATATTGCCAATATTTATTAGTTTTTAATCTTGTCATTTAAAATTTTATTTCTTGAGCTGACTTTTTCTGAGGTGGAAAGAGACATTTTTTTTTTATCTGCTTTTGGCATTTTCATTCCTTTTTTTGCCCTTGACCTTGTTGGTTTGTGCTGTCATCAGTCTATTCAACCAGACCCTATATAGAATTTCTTGTTATCCTTGCCTGGTGAATTTAAGATGATATGGACCATAGGCAACTGTGAGGAGCATTCACCATTTTTGTTTGTAATTCTCTGGACATATAAGCACATCATACTACTATGAATTACTTGATAATACATCCTCACAGGCTTGGTCACCCACATTGATTGTTTTCACAGTTTTTTTCCTTAATTTCTTATTTACATGTCTTTAAAAAGTTTTGGATCCTCCTTACATTTTTCCATTATATTTTCAGATTTTTTTCTTCTTCTCTCCTCACTTTGGTGTAATCATTTCTAGCTTGTCTGTAGCTTTCCCTATTTATGGCATTCCTTCTCCTTTTAAAGTTTCTCCATGCTTTATCTTTTTATTTTTTTTTATTTGCTTCCAGACATCTTGTATTAAACCACTCTTTTTTCCCTCTTTTATAAATCACATAGAAAGGTACCCACTTTCTTACTTCTTCATTATAAATTTTATTAAGTAGTCATATTTTTATCGGCATCTGCGACGCTGATCAACAGATTGTCCATCTTCTCCTTGTTGTTCTCAAGTTATTTTCCTGGCTTACCCATGCATTGTAGACATAACATTGTATAATAACATTTGTTAGCCCTGATGAACCCTACAACATGGCATTGTAGTTTTTGTTTATAGTGGGGCCATCTTTGCTTTTCAGCCTTTTCCATTTTAGACCCCTAGTTGCATAATATAAATTGTTGGGGGTGTGTTGGAGGGTCATGCGACACCGATCTTGCACAGCTTTTGTGCTATTAACTCATGGACTTCGGCTATGGGAAGGCCGAGAAGTGGCCAAGAAACGTCAGCATTACACTGCATTTTGAGACTAAGAAAAGAGCATGGAACGTATATCAGAGTACTCCTCTCATAACCATAAAGCCATTGAAAATATTTGCTTTTACTCAAACTCCATTCTTTTTGGGTGGTGTTTGTTACAAAATAAACAGTCTCATGACGCGTGGCATCTAGCCAAGAGTCACTTCTTGTCTACTTTAGAGAATTTGACAAGTGATTAATGTATGGATAGCTAATTCAGTCTGCCATGACCTTACAGCACCACCTATGACAAATAAGCCCACCTCAAGATCACTCACCCACCACAATGACCCAGGGCATGCATGGTGGGTTGCTCTATGCTGCCACCGCCTACAATTAGCTCGAATTAGGGGTTTGGAGCTGAGCCCAGAACGGGCAGCGGACCGACTCACGCGAGCCCCAAACGGGGTCCGCCGAAGCTGCCGGGTTAACACTTGTTGTATTTTTTCTGAAAAAAAAGAAAAAAACAATATCATCACATTCTTCATTTATTTCTATTTGTAATACTTCATGGTCACTTTTTCCCAGTGGGCACTCATTTTGCACTTCATTTAACAAGTCTGTCCCTTTGGTAGAAATTAAGTCCAATCTTTCTGGTTCATCTTCTTTAAGTCTCGTCTCTTCCCTTACCCACTATATCATGAGGTTTTCTGTGGCCAATTTTATACTTTAGCTCCCCATGTATTTTCTTCACCTTCCCCTTCAAACTTTTCCTATATGACATTTTTGCAGTTAAAGTCTCCTGTAAGAATTACATTTTTGTATTTCTAATAATATCTTCTAATGCTTTGCTTGTATCTTCTAACAGATTGTTTTAAATTTCACTTGTTCAGCATGCTGCGTGTGGGGGCACATACTTATGTCATCATTTCTGTCAGTTTTTTACCACATTTCAGCTGCAATAGAACACTTAAAATTTCTGTATTTTCTGGTCCTGTTCTCACTTTACCACTTTTTGCTGTGTGCACAATTATTATGAGTCAAAGAATGTTGACAAAGATTTTATTGCAATGTCACAAAAGTAATAAGTGAGCTGTTTTTAATATTTCTAATCATTCCACCATCCACAGAGGGCAGAACAGGAGTCCCATTTGTGGATGCCAACATGAGAGAACTAAGAGAGACAGGCTGGATGAGTAACCGTGGCCGCCAGAATGTCGCGTCTTTCCTAATCAAGGACATGGGCCTGGACTGGAGACTTGGGGCAGAGTGGTTTGAATCTCAACTGGTAAGACTTTCATTGAGCTGTTTTTTTATTTGATCCCCTGAAGAGATGTGGTTTCACTGAGAATAAAATAATCAGATACACTTTAAACTTCCATGTATTTGGAGTATCTAGTATACTCTAAAACAGTGGTTCTTAATTTATTTCCACTCGCAACCCTTTTCAAAAATATTGACAACTACATGGACTTTTGCATTATGGGGGAACTCCTGAGAAAAACTTTGGTTTGGAGGGGTTAAACTTTACTGTGGACACTATGATTAAGAATATGTCTTATCCAATGTTAGATAACAGATGATTAAAAGGATTGTAAGACCAGTAGAGGAGGTTGAGGTTTGGAACTTGACTCCCCAAACAGTGTTTTGTCTGTAACATTTGTCAGAATGGCTGTATGACCAATCTTTATATTTTTTCCAGATGGACCATGATGTTTGTAGCAATTATGGGAACTGGAACTATGCAGCTGGCATTGGGAATGACCCAAGAGAAAACAGAAAGTTCAATATGATCAAACAAGCATTTGACTACGACCCTGAGGTAAGCTTTGTTGAAACTGTAAATCTAAACAAACTAAACATACTTTACAAAGTTACTTTTTAATTTCAGTGTTCAGTGATTTAAACTTGCAAAATGCTATACAGATGGTAGTGGATGAAATATGTGTTAAAAAGAGGAAGGACAATTATCATTGTGTTCCATAGGATGTAGGAAGGTATAGGTCAGGGACTAAATGGTTCAAGGAATATGGAACTGTGTGGGGGTCAGTGCTGATGCCCTAGTTGAAATAAATAATAAGAGAGGAAATTACAAAAATAATGTAATAGGAAAAGTTGAGTGACTTGATGATCAAGATTGAAAAGGGAAACAAGATTATTCTGATGGTGAGGTAAATGTTCAAGTAGGAAATGAAGAGGATGCATGTAATAGTGGGAGATTGGATGTGCATATAGTTAATGGATGTAATTAGTATATGGCAGACATCTCTTAACCCTTTCCTTGTGCGTGGTGCGGACGCGACTATCCCCTCAGGCACAGTCGGGCAGCCCAATGGGGGGTCTCTTTTAACCTCTGTATCTCAAAAACTATTCATCACAGCTAAAAAACAAAAACACCACTGGAAAGAGGAGGTCTAGATCTATTGGAGTCAGTTATGTATGCCTCTTTTGTGAATGTACATGCACGTTCAGGGAGTGTTGAATGTTAACACTTACATCGGTGCATGCGGGATGATCAGCCATATTGAGGTAACTGTGGACATCTCTCCTTCAGACTCTGGCAAGGGAGTATTGCCAACTGCAATATTTACAACTATTTGGTCAAAGAATCAGTCAGGTGATAGGTGAAGCTCTGCAAAAATGCCATTATATTGGGCAAGAACATCCACCAGTTACTCGTCTGTAGATTTGCCGCGCTGGGCTGATATGATTTTCCACCAAATTTAGTGAAGAACCCACTCAATTGGCAATCCTTTGTTGTGAGAATTAGTGTTGGAACACTCTCATACGTGGGAGATTTGAGTGCGGGTGGAGCTCGCAGTGAGCCTTTAGCGCCACCAGCAAATACGCCTAACGCTCGCTGCGAGTGTTTAGCAATGAAAGGGTTAAAAATAAATGAGTTTCTGGCAAACACTCTGCATCACAAACTGATCCATGTGTGTACAAGGAAGAGGAGATTACAAGAGAAGAGCAAGTTATTTCAGTTGATCAAAAAGCATTACATAAAAGGCTGAAGGATATTAGAGATGCAGAGTTGTGTGAGGTCAGTGTTCCAACTTGCAGTCATCATTTTTAGCATAGTGAATATAGTCAAAGTGTAGTTTGGTACTGGTAGAGAGATAACATGAAAACATCTGTACGGAGAGAGAGGAGAGGAAATTGTATGAAGTATTGAGAGGAGGAAGTAAGGAACTGAAGGAGTCAAGAAAACCATGATAATGGTGGCAGCACAGAGTTCAAAGGAAAGACAAGGGGGTATATGCATGATAGACAAGTGATATCATGGATTATTTGGAGAATAACGTGAAGTAATATTGTTGATCTATTCAAGGGAATGCCAGAGAATGAAATGGAAGATTGAGAGGGGATGAAAAGTAAATAAATTATTATGCAAGCATCTAGTAAGATGAGGTAAAAAGAGTGAAATTAAGATTTTGAGGAGAGTTCAAGTCAAAAATACTGCAATAGAAGAAACAGCTATGAAAAAGGTAATGCAGACAAAAAGAAGAAAAACTGGACCTGCTGGAAGGAAATGGTTAGAGGATGACTTGTGAAAGAGAATGAGGTAGTGGGATTAATGGAGGGAGCTGGGAGATATACAGACAGAAAAGATAAGGAGTGAAGTAGAAAGGTTGATGTGTGCAGTGTTAGATGCAGATGGTATAACACCAGGAATATTGACAGTTAAGAGGATATACGGTATGTAATTGAGTGGATGTCTGCTAATATATAACCAAGGGAGAGGTGGTACAGAATCAGTGAAAAGTTTTATTTGTTCCATACCAAAAGGAAGGAAGTAAAGATTAAATTCTAGCAATCTATCTTTCTGTCCACACAGTCGTACCTCGATGTACGAGCCTAATTCGTTCTGGAATTTTGCTCACAAACCAAAAAATTGTAAACCGAAACAAATCCACATTATAGTGCTGAAAACCCCACACAGTAGAGCACAAACAAAAACAGACATGAGCAGACGGGTGCTACCTTTGTGAGTATACAACACTGACTGAGACCCCATTCCTATTGTTTTCCACTCTGAGCACTCATCTTGCGGCAAACAAAGGGAGCCCACGTTCGCATCTTCGACTTGTACGAACAAGATACTCAGTTATTTTCTTCATCCTCTCATTTAAGAGCCTTCCGTACACTTTTCCTGCCACGCTGATTAGACTAATCCTCCTGTAACTATTACAGTCAGCTCTGCTTCCTTTCCCATTGTACAGCGACAATAGCCTAGCATAACTGTCTGCAAATGAAAACTTTTCTCCTTGCTTAGTGAATTGAAGCTACAAAAAAAATGTGTGATATGTGTTCAGTAGTCATGTTTAATGATAAAAGTCTGTTCTATTCTTGCAGATTGTTACAATATTTGCTAGATAATTAAAATACAAAGGTGATCTTATCATAACCACTGGGTTGATTTGATTTCAGGGTAACTTTGTGCGGTGCTGGGTGCCTGAGTTGGCTGGGTTGAGGGGTGGATTGATCCACACCCCTTGGAAACTCTCATCAAGCCAGTTGTCCTCTGCTGGGGTCTCCCTGGGAGAAACGTACCCACATCCAATTTTGGTTGCCCCAGAGTGGAGCCGCCATCAACAGAAAGGGGTGAGTAGTAACTACCTTTCATGCATTATTGAAAGAATTTATATTTACTTTTAATCATCATCATTTTCATTATCATTTTCATTATCACCATTTTCATCACATCTACTTCCTAATCAATTCTATCATATCACCATCACTTATTCTACTTCCTCTTAACCCTTTCACGCACCATGATGAGATTCGCGTCAAAACGGAATCGTCTACATCTGAGCTTTTGACTCAAATCGCGTCAAAAACTTTTTAAAATTCGCCAAAAATAAAGTATCTTTCAGAATCGCGTCAAAGTTTTTTGCATCAATGATCCAAGCTAGACCTATAAAATAAAATAATTGTCAACTCTCTCGTGCCGTTGGATTTGAAGTGATAAATGCCTGTGGTTTAGTTGCGTCTCAGCAGGCATTCTGTGAGTGCGACTGTCGTCCCTTTAAATTGTTTTTTTCAGTCAGCTATTTATTTGCATTTCTTGATTTTTTTTTTTTTTTTTTTTTTTCATAAGGCAGAATAATCTCTTCCAAAACCAATGATATATAATAATGCCGGGAAAAAAGAGTACTCGTGGGTGAAATAGATAACGTGATAAAAAAATTTGCCGCACGGGCCCCCTAGGCCCCCTAGGTAGCCCCAGACGGATGTCGCAGTGGAAAGAGAAACTTATTAAACTTTTGGTGCGTGAAAGGGCTAATATAAGATAAGATACATTAGATATAGACAAGGAAAAATCAAAACAAGCACTGAAGGTAAAGAAGGTTAAATCACCTAGTAAACAGACAGCACTGCCATCTGAATTCCAACAGTGACTACATGTAGATATGCGCTGACACCTAATCATATCCTACAGGAGACTGTATCTTTCAATAAAAAAGGATTGCCTCAGTTTTATGATTCTTTACAAAAATCTTCTGTTGTAACCTTCATCAGTCAATCACTCAGGGCATGATCCAAAGGGTTGTAAAGTAACACCTTTGAAATACGTTGCAGCTTTACAGTTGCGCTACGAAGTGTTCAGACAGTTTTCATAATCTTTCGGACACGGCGCATAGGCTGGCGACATCTGGCAACTACCCTCAGGGAAACATTCTCTACCGACTTTTAAAAAACTACTTAATTTTAAACTGTTTAGTTTTGCACACACCTAATAAATATCAGTGATTCCCTTAAATGCAACGAAAACTTAACCCCTTCAACACGAGGACGCGTATACTGCATCCTTGCGTGCCACGTACCATAGCCGAGGACGCGCATACTGCGTCCTGGCTCGCTTTAGTCAATGTATGAGTTATTCTATCTCAATATTAATGCTTACATCTCAAAATTATCAATTAATTTATGTTTCTCAATATGCACCATTTAATTCTGCATGTTTTCATATATAATACATGATGATTATGTAGAGTTTATGGCTGAAAACTTGTTATATTCAATAGCGACATTTGAAATTTGGCGTGAGCAGCGATCCTGGATATGGCGCGGGGCGCTGTTTTGGCCTGGCCAAAGTGAGTTTCTTTATGTGCACCATTTAATTCTGCATGTTTTCATATATAATACATGATGATTATGTTGAGTTTATGGCTGAAAGCTTGTCATATTCAATAGCGACATTTGAAAATTGGCGCGCACACGGCAATCCCGGATACGGTGCGGGGCACTGCTTTGGCCCGACCGTAGTGAGTTTCTTTATGTGCACCTTTTAATTATTCATGTTTTCATATATAATACACGATGATAATGTTAAGTTTATGGCTGAAAACTTGTATTCAATAGCGACATTTGAAATTTGGTGCACGCGGCGATCCCGGATACGGCGCAGGGCGCTGTTTTGGCCCAGCCATAGTGAAGGGGTTAACAGTGTACTCTATGTGAATGTGGCAGAGAGAAACGTATTGGAATGATAGGCTATGTACCCACATTAATTTACAGAGTTGCCAGGGCGGAGTAGGGGTCACTTCACTATTCATACCTACAAGTTATAAATAATATTATTTTGATCAGATGTACATAATTAACTCGACAGTGATGAATGGAAGAAAGTGGTAGGCTAGCAGTGCAGCGTTGACAAAGCGTCGTCACTCCTCTACCAAGACAATAGGCTATATCGCGTCGTCTGTCGTGTGTCTCGTGCAACTTTGAATTATATGTTTGGCCACTTGTCGATACTTCTCTTTGGATTTTACCATTAATTAAAAATATAGACAATTGATTTTGTGATTTTTTTTCAAAATCTTGCTGATTTCACACACACAAGATTTATATACATAGTCATGCATGAATGTCGTTCCTGATGATGTCATCATCAAATGCGAGTTCATTATGTAGTATTGATTTCGCATTCCATTAAATGAAGTGCAGCTAATTATTTTTTACTATTGTTTTATAATATAGGGCTTATCACTACATTGAAATAAAAAGCAATATATTTGTGCAATATATATATATATATATATATATATATATATATATATATATATATACCGTATATATATATATATATATATATATATATATATATATATATATATATATATATATAAGCAGCCCTTCCCTTCGAATAATATTATGTATTATTTGAACAAAAGTCATTGCAAACTGTCTCAACACTTTGTAGCGCCACTGTACATGGCCTCCTTACATGGGCATAAAAATGTGGAAACCTCATTGCTCCATCTGTTTACATTTTAGTGAGAGCTGGTTCAAGAACTGTCCAACAATACACTCACTGATATACTTTACAAAGCTATCCAAACCGTAAACCTTGGTCCTGCACCTGCCAGGGGTACAATAGCACATTAAGACTACTTAGTACATCCCTCACACCCCTGCCTCGATCATGTACATTTTAACTCTTGGAATGGAGGTTAGTCACATTTTTTTATGATAACCTGATTTCTCATTACAGACGCAAGGGAAAGCATCGTCCTCAAAGGGACCGAGACAACGAGGGATCGACTTTTATTTTAAATCACCGAAAATGTGATTTTAACTGCAATAAGGCACTTCTTACCCCAGTTTATTTTTTTCCTGAAAGTCTCCCCTAAAATGATAACAGTTTTCTCATTTTAAGTTTCTTTGGTTGCCTTTCCCACTCTAACAATACTGAATGTAAAGTCACTTTTATCCTTTTGCTTGTAGCGGGTGCTACTTCAGGCAGTCTACTTTCTTAGTTCAGGGAAGGAAAAATGAAACACTGCGGTGATCTGACAGCAGCTGATTTATTAGCGAGAGACACGACTATTTATAGGGCGCTACAGAATCAAGCACTAGTTCCACAGCCAATCAGCTACCAGCGTGGCTGCCACTCTGCGCCTCATGAGTATTCGCTGTCAGCTGCCTTGGATCTAGCACTTAGACCAGCAACTTCCGTCCCGCGCTTCGTGATTGGGTTTGTGGCGAAGGCCGCCACATGCTCATGTTTTTTAGTTCGTATCTGCGCTTCAACACTGTGTGCCATTTTGTGTTTGTCACCACTTATTGACCTCACCTGTGGCACTGTAAATGTCAATCAAGCATGCAGATAAGGAAACTTTGCACAAGTTTGCAACAAATAGATAAATAATGAAAACACTCGTGTTTAGTACAGAAAAATGTTTTAAGCCTACACAAATGGGACATAGATCTTGCCAACTTCACAGAATTGCTGAATTATAGGAGTGGCCCCTACTCTAAAATAATAAAGAAAGGAAAAAAAAAATCACTTACCATTGAGAGAGCCTTTGGGTTGGATATAGAGGTGGCGAAAGACCCAACAACTGATGTCACAACACTTACAGGATAAGACCTCCTTCTGCTTCATGAATGGTTGTCTTTACTTGGCATATAAATAGTACAAATACAACAAATAATCTACCCAGAGCCAACTGAGGATGGGGAGACTTCCTCAGCAAGGGTTTCAGGATGTGTTGTCATTCACTGCAAAAATCACCTTCACAAAAGGGCTCTCCATAGGGCACTATTTATCGAAACTCATTAGTCATTATGAGGTCCCTTAAGGCATTAGGAGTGTCTACATATTCATAAGAAACTTCATGAAGTATCTATCAAACCTCTCAAGCCTTGTGAGTTCTCCCATATCCCACGTGGTATTGCAAGTCAATTAGGGTTATCACAAGGGACTTGTAAGTTCTCACAAGTAGTAAGGGAGCTTCCAAAACACACCAGCAAAGATGATGATAAAGGCACACTGATCAGTTTTCCACTGTCACAGGTCTGTTTATGTTACTAGGCAAATCTAACCCTATAAATAATTTGACCTTGGTCCATATCTTGTACCAAATATGTTCAGAAAAGTGTGATTTAGGAATTGCATAAACAAAAATAATGTTATGAAGTAGCTAAGCTAGGAGAGGATGAAACCAAATAAATGAGTGTTGATGCACAACTTTACTTTAGCTTTTGTGGGCTTTGTTTTTTACTATTGTACTATTGCAGTGCAGAGTTCACTCAGAGAGGTGATACTGGTCTCAGGTTTTCTTAATATCAAGTGATAGTGTCAGGAACTCAGGTAGGAGTGAAGTCTGTGAAGTCATCGGTTGTGGATCAAGTGGACAAAGTATGATGGCTGCTGACCCATACACAGCAGCCATTATGCCAGGGGTATGGTTACTTGCCCTTGTATAAACTGTTGTAGTTGATTATATATCTCTGTAATTACGGGTAGATATGTATAACTTTAGCTTAGTTTGTGAGGTACTGGTTTTTTACAGCAATTTCTCTCAATCAAAAGCTCCTCTCAGCTACACTCTCACTCCTTGTGTTTTCCTAAGCATTTTAGTAAAAACTCTTACACTCCTTCTAACAGTGAGTGATGTAGGTAAGTCTGGAAGGATATTTGCAAGCTTTTATAAGTACTATGATTTGTGACCCCAGGAATGCATAGCATTGTGCTGTCCATTGCAGATGGCAAGAGACATTTCATCTGAAAGGCTGACTTAAGATTACTTATTTTAACTTTTCGTGTATCACAATGGCATGCCACCAGGTTAAGTTTACATCTCCAATAAATGATACCTTGCCAACTTAATAGTAATGGCAAACTGCTAAATTTTATGATATTTATTTTTACCCAATAAAATTGTGGATTTCAGTCAGTCATTTATTAACCCTCTTAGTGTACTTTGTAAATTTGAGCCCCATATTCCCTCTGGAATTTATAGGTATTCTTGGTGTTATTCTGGGCTGATGGTTTGGTCTATTTTGCATGCATGCAACATGAACTGCTGATCAAACTAAAAGTGTTAGGTGTAGGCAGTGTTGCCCACTTTGTACAAGACAACTCTTAATTATTTAGTCATTTGAATGATTTTACCTACTGTTGTCTTATCTTTATCGTCAATACTAAGCCCATATCCTCCTTGGGTTGAATGGGGGATCAAGTAGTTTCAAGAGAAATGAACAGCCAGAAGAGGAAACATCAATATTTTTTTAGTGATATAAGCCACCCTGGATATATGACCCTATATCCTGACACACTGACCCCACTGTAATGCTGTGAAACTAATCACACAAATGTAGTTTTGTTTCATGGAGTATGATTTGCATACTTTTATCCAAACCTATCATTTGTCAGCAATCCCAAGTGGAGGAAGCCAAGGGGATGCTCACAGTGCATGTGGCTTGAGTAGTCAATGTATCCTGCAGCATCAGTCTCCTCCTTCCCAAAATAACTGAGGCATTTTTTTTACCAGCACCCACTGTCCCAGTCTACAAGTGACCAGGACAGCAGGGGAAGTGGTCCCGGGCCCCGCCTAACACAGGGAACTGTTCATCCTTAGCACAGAAGGTATCCGGCAAGGCTTTCTTCCAGTACAATGCACTGGGCGGGTGACGTCCTGTGTAGACAAAACCATGGACGTCAAGCTGCCCGGCCTTATCGCGCTGAATGCAGGGTAATGGCGATCAGTGACAGTGAGCGGCATGTAAACTCATCACCCGCAGGGGCAGGCAAGGTCGGTGCTGTGACAGTTACCTGATGCCACAACACGGTTACCTGGTGCCGCACCATGCAGGATGGATTATGATGTTTTCAGTTACGATCTGCCTATGAAGGCAATGGCATGGTACTAGTAGTGTTTCTGTCCGTACGTTTTTATGGTGCACCCCATGGCTTTATCGCAGGCAGGCTGCACCAGGGAGTGATAAAAGACCAGGCCTATGCTCATGATTAACGTACTCTGGTCACACGGAATTGATTTGCCTTGTGCGTTTCAACAGCTATCACTCACAGCATCTCTCCCTGGCTTATTGCAGTCCTGCTGCACCATGGAGGTGCTGATAATAATGACTAGACAATTTTCATTGCGACAGCCTTTGGCCACATCCCCAAACCCTTGGGACCAAGTCAGACTGAGGATACCTGCTTCTTTAATAAAAAAACAGTGGGAGATGACTGTTCGTCTGCGCTATTTTGCCTGTAGCGGTAAAGGAGCTGGTAACCTCTTCTACAGCACACCCAGCAGGACCACGTGGAAGCCAGTGGCCCGGATAACTATGGCTCTAGCCCAGCTCGAGTCCCCAACCTGATTTGGGCCAGTGTGCTCTCTTACCTTGCCCCATGGGCCTTATGGGTGACCCGGCAGCCCAGCATGACAAGTCAACGCCTTATAGGCTGCCGGAAGAGTTATAGTTACTCCCCTTATTGTCTCACCAACACCGGAGAGTAGTTCAGCATGCTCTCTAAAGACAGATCCTCTCTTTATCCACACCACACTACATTCACATAACATATACACCTTTTTCCAAAATTCAAAATTCAAAATGGCTCAATTAAGCAATGCCTCGGAGTCCCGCCTGGGGGGGGGACCACAAATTCCCCAGGAGGACTCCTTCTGGCTGCCGAGAGGTGTCTTGATAACTCCTCGAACCTCTTTCTTCTCAATTTCTGAAACAAACGCTGTCTTCGCTCTAATTTTCATTCTGTGGAACATCATCTCTCCTCTAAACCTCACCTTCTATTCCTTACCGAAACACAGGTTTCTGAGGCTACTGACAGCAATCTCTACTCTGTTCCCTCCTACTATCTCTATCCTAAATTTCAATCCAAAGCTGGATGTTGCGCCTACGTCTTAACGACATCACTGCTCGTGCCCACGACCTTGACTCTTCTGAATTTTCCACCATCTGGTTAAGACTTCACTGTCATTCTATTACTAAATACATCTGTGCTGTTTATCTCTCACCTAACTCTACCAACTATGTAAAATTCTTTGACTATTTGAATTCTAAAGTGGAGCACATCTTGACCCACTCTCCCTTCGCTGAAATCTCCATCCTAGGAGATTTCAATGTTCACCACCAGCTTTGGCTTTCATCCTCTTTCACTGACCATCCTGGTGAACAAGCCTACAACTTTGCTATCCTCAACGACCTAGAGCAGTTGGTCCAGCACCCTACACGTATTCCTGACCGTCTTGGAGATCGGCCCAACATTCTAGACCTCTTCCTTACCTCAAACCCTTCTGCTTATTCTGTCAAACTGTTCTCTCCGTTGGGCTCCTCCGATCACAATCTTATTTCTGCATCCTGTCCTATCGCTCCTGTACATCCTCTGGACCCACCGAAGAGGCGATGCTTCTGGCATTTTGCTTCAGCTCGGTGGGACGACCTGAGGATGTACTTTTCCGATTTCCCGTGGAATGATTATTGCTTCCAGGATAGAGACCCTCTGTGTGTGCTCAGCGCATCACAGAGGTGATTGTCTCTGGAATGGAGGCATACATTCCTCGTTCTTTCTCTACTCCTCACGCTAAAAAGCCTTGGTTTAATCACGCTTGTTCTCGTGCTGTCAATGATAGAGAGGTAGCTCACAAAGATACCAGAGCCTTCAAACTAATGCTAATTATGAACTTTACATTTCTGCCCGAAATCGTGCCAAATCTATTCTCCGACTAACCAAAATTCTTTCATTAATAGAAAATGTCAAAACCTTGCTTTCTCTAACTCTTCCCGTGACTTCTGGCATCTAGCCAAAACATCTCCTCCAACTTCACTTCTTCATCTTTCCCTCCACTCCTCAGTCCTGACGGCAACACTGCCGTCTCATCTATCTCTAAGGCTGAACTCTTCTCTCAAACTTTTTCTAAAAACTCCACTCTGGACGATTCTGGGCATATTCCTCCTACTCATCCCCCTCTGACTCCTTTATGCCTGTTATAAAGATTCTTCAAAATGATGTTTTCTATGCCCTCTGGCCTCAATCCTCAGAAGGCTTATGGACCTGATGGAGTGCCTCCTATTGTCCTTAAAAACTGTGCCTCCGTGCTGTCACCCTGCCTGGTCAAACTCTTTCGCCTCTGCCTGTCAACATCTACCTTTCCTTCTTGCTGGAAGTATGCCTTCACACAGCCTGTACCTAAGAAGGGTGACCGCTCCAATCCCTCAAACTACCGTCCTATTGCTTTACTTTCTTGTCTATCTAAAGCTTTTGAATCAATCCTTAACCGTAAGATTCAAAAGCACCTTTCCACTTCTGACCTTCTATCTGATCGCCAGTATGGGTTCCGCAAGGGCGTTCTACTGGTGATCTCTAGCCTTCTTAACTGACTCTTGGTCATCCTCTTAGCCGGGTGAAACTTTTGCTATTGCGCTGGACATATCAAAAGCTTTTGATAGGGTCTGGCACAAATCTTTGCTTTCTAAACTACCTCCTACGGTTTCTATCCTTCTCTCTGTACCTTTATCTCCAGTTTCCTTTCTGAACGTTCTATTTCTGCCGTGGTAGACGGTCACTGTTCTTCCCCTAAATCTATTAACAGTGTTGTCACACATGTTTCTGTCCTATCTCACACTCTTTTCTGTTGTTCATTGATGATCTTCTTTCCAAAACGAACTGTCCTATCCATTCCTACGCCGATGATTCCACTCTGCATTATTCAACTTCTTTTAATAGAAGACCCACCTTCAGGAACTTAACGACTCAAGGCTGGAGGCTGCAGAACGCTTAGCCTCAGACCTTACTATTATTTCCGATTGGGGCAAGAAGAACCTGGTGTCCTTCAACGCCTCAAAAACACAGTTTCTCCACCTATCCACACGACACAATCTTCCAAACAACTATCCCCTATTCTTTGACAACACCCAGCTATCACCTTCCTCAACACTAAACATCCTCGGTCTATCCTTAACTCAAAATCTCAACTGGAAACTTCATATCTCATCTCTTACTAAATCAGCTTCCTCGAGGCTGGGCGTTCTGTACCGTCTCCGCCAGTTCTTCTCCCCTGCACAGTTGCTGTCCATATACAGGGGCCTTGTCCGCCCTCGTATGGAGTATGCATCTCATGTGTGGGGGGGCTCCACACACAGCTCTTCTGGACAGAGTGGAGGCAAAGGCTCTTCGTCTCATCAGCTCTCCTCCTCATACTGATAGTCTTCTACCTCTTAAATTCCGCCGCAATGTTGCCTCTCTTTCTATCTTCTATCGATATTTCCACGCTGACTGCTCTTCTGAACTTGCTAACTGCATGCCTCCCCCCCTCCCGCGGCCCCGCTGCACTCGACTTTCTACTCATGCTCATCCCTATACTGTCCAAACCATTTATGCAAGAGTTAACCAGCATCTTCACTCTTTCATCCCTCACGCTGGTAAACTCTGGAACAATCTTCCTTCATCTGTATTTCCTCCTGCCTACGACTTGAACTCTTTCAAGAGGAGGGTATCAGGACACCTCTCCTCCCGAAACTGACTTATCTTTCGGCCACCTCTTTGGATTCTTTTTAGGAGCAGCGAGTAGGGGGCTTTTTTTTTTTATTAATGTTTCCATTTTTGTGCCCTTGAGCTGTCTCCATTTCTGTAAAAAAAAAAAAAAAAAAAAAAAAACTAGTTAGTGTTGGATATTGACACTACCTTATGTCCACTAGTCATCTATTCCTTTAGTGTTGGATATTGACACTAAAGCCCATCTATTATTACTCTTTAAAAACCTTACTGTGTCATATCCTTGGATAATGTGTTCGAGTTCAAGTTGTTAAGGAAACTGGAGTTTGGGAATAAACAAGGAGGAAAATTCTATCTTACATTTATTTTAAACTAATGAAAATAGTACTTCACTTCAACATACTATGTTCAATTTCAGTCATATTATATGGCACATTCAGAAGTGATCAAGACATACGACGATGTCGCAATCATATTATTATGGCAAAGATATCTGAGCAAACAATATTACGCTGCAGCAACGTTGTCAAAAGTTACAAATACGTTCAAGACACATTGTGTGGGACTCTGTGAAAGCGCTGTGGGAACAGAATTTTGTCCACTCCCAGAAAGTTTGTCACAAAGTTTAGTAACAACGTACCTGTGACCTTTTGAGGACCTTCTTGCTACCTTATTGCAATGTCTTTGCTACCTTTTGAGGACCTTCTTGATGCCTTATTGCAACATCTTTACTACCATTTGAGGACTTTGTTGCTACCTTATTGCAATGTCTTTGTTACCCTTTCAGGACATTCCCAGCTATAACTTTTTAGGACCCTATTCTCCCCTGTTTAGAGTATTTCGAACACCAGATTAGGAAATTTAACGTGCATTTACTGAATATTTCTTAACAATTTTGTTTAAAGTAAGTAGAGATGCAAAGTTTATATAGTGTACAGTAATTTTCAATTATATTAGCATTTATCCATAAAAATTAAATCATTATTATAATTATGAATATAATATTATATATTGTAATTAGTTTTTTACAATTATATAGTTAAGAAAATTGGTTGGTTACCTATTACCTAAATAGCAAATCACAAAAAAATATCTATTTGAGATGATAGTCTCTCTCTCTCTCTCTCTCTCTCTCTCTCTCTCTCTCTCTCTCTCTCTCTCTCTCTCTCTCTCTCTCTCTTTAATACTCACCTTAAACTGGCGGCAGGATGGTGCCCTCTGTCATGGTGGTAGCTATTCCCCGTCCTTTATTTGTGAAGGGTGTACTCAGCACATGCACGCCCTCGCCGCCCTTCTTACACCGCCCGCCGCGACTGATTGTGAGTGAAGGAGACTATAATAATGCTGTGCTGGAAGCTTCCCCCGGCGACCATAGGCCTCTAGAAGGCTCCCGGAGAAACAAGCAAGGGGCGGGGAGCAAGGCGAGCCGTCCGCGCCCCGCGGGGCGCGGCCAGGCGCCAGACGGGAAGTGTTGCCAACTCGCACATATTTTTGCTACATGTTCTTGTATGATCTAAAATATACTGTAACATTCTAGACTGTACTGTTCTGGATATATATAGGAGAAGAGGGCGAGAGAGAGGCAGTCCCAGTCATAGTAAGCTAGTGGTAAGTGAAGAGTCAGAGTGAAGTGTAGCTACTACTAAGGAAGAATATTAAACTACAGAAGCTGTGCAAAGTGTTTACATATCTCCCTCCCACGGAGTCTCCTGACGGCGACACGGAACCCAAGTAACACGTCCGGCTTAACACTGGTGTCAGGAGTGTAGCCATTTGTTTTTTCGCCATGGAGACTCGTTCCCAAGCTGCCCAGAGGGACGACATGTTGACTGAACTTTTGGAAGCCTTAAGACTACAGGGGGAGAAACAAGAAAGAGCACAGCAACAACAAGAAAGAGCACAGCAACAACAAGAAAGAGCACAGCAACAACAAGAAAGAACACTCCAAGAACTCAAAGAACAACAAGAAAGAACACTCCAAGAACTCAAAGAACAACAAGAAAGAGCACACCAAGAACTCAAAGAACAACAAGAAAGAGCACACCAAGAACTCAAAGAACAACAAGAAAGAGCACACCAAGAACTCAAAGAACAACAAGAAAGAGCACAGCAACAACAAGAAAGAGCACAGCAACAACATGAAGGAACACTCGAAGAACTCAAAGAACAGCTAGAAGATCGCTTCACAGGATTACAGCTACAGCTTAAAGCAGTACAAGATGGAAGTGAGTTAGTGCGAAGAGAAATGACTGATGTGACCACGAACGTGGGACAACGCCTGATAGAAGTGGAGAAAGAACACACAAATCTTCAAAAAGAGATGGAGGTGGTACGGGAGACGACACACAAAGAAATATTAGTAGTGCAAGGAAAGGTGAACCGTACTGAACAGGCAGTTTGTGACGTAAGTGACAGAGTGAAGGCCCTTGAAGACTGCTTGGCTGGAAACGGACAGCCAGTGCCTGCAGGGGCTAGTTGTACCCAAGATGCTTCTCCTACGCAAGTCCGGGGTAGTTTGAGCCCTGTTTCGCCTGAGTTTATCCCCGCAAGAAGTTCCGCCAGCCCCATGAGTCTGCTGGGTTCGCCTGTTAGAAAGAAGCCTCAGGAGTTTGATGGCAAGGTCTCCTGGGAGGCTTACCGCGCTCAGTTTGAGCTGTTGGCAGCTCGGAACGGATGGGATGACCAAGAGTGCGCGGTACAGCTGGCCACTAGCCTGAAAGGGGCGGCGCTGGAGGTCCTTGCTCAGCTCGACAATGCGACAAAGGGCAGCTACAGCGGGCTGGCACAGGCGCTGGAGCAACGATATGGGACCAAGCACCAGAACGAACTCTTCAGGGTTAGGTTCAGAACCTGCAACAGGAGGCGCGGCGAGTCTCTTCAGGAACTCGCTCAGGACCTTGAGAGCATGGCGCACAAGGCATACCCAGATGCCACCCCTGACCTGCTGACGGTTTTGCTGCGTGATCAATTCATCGATGCCCTGGACAGCCCTCAGCTGAAGATACAAGTGAACCAAGCTAAGCCAACATCAATGCAGGAAGCTCTGGCACGTGCCATGGAGTTTGAGTCCTTTGTTAGGTCTAGCTTGTCAAGCTTCAGGGACGACTCGACTTCTGGCTTTAGGGCACGAAAGGGCGCTGTCAGCGACACAGACAGGTTCCAAGGAACGTGCTGGTACTGCGAGAAAACTGTGCCCCCGGCGAGGGACCACCACTCGGGAAACTAAGGAGGACTGGTTCACGGGGGCAACGACCAGTCTGTCCTGTACATGCCCCGAAGATGTCAATGTGCAGGAGAACCACCATGACGAGTTGCCAAGTGGAGGGCAAGGTTGACGGAGTGTTGTGGCCTGTGGTCGTCGACACAGGCTCGGAACGCACATTGGTGCGGCCTGACGTGGTGAGTCATCGTCGGCTTCCTAAGACGTCGCATCGACTGTGCGGAGTCACTGGACACTATGCAGAGCTCAGAGGCCCAGTGGACGTGAAGTTTGAGCTCGGAGGAAAGGAAGAGTCCCTCTCTGTGTACGTGGCCGACATGGACGACCCCTGCATCCTAGGTATGGATTATCTTGTCTCCCACAGGTGCGAGCTGGACTTTCGCGCTAAGCAGCTGACTGTAGGAGGAAGGAGGGTGCCACTGACGACTGTGAACAAGGAAGACCTGCCAGTGACGGTCAAGCGCACCACCATTATCCCTGCGAGGTCGGAGATGCTGTTACCCTGTCAAATTACGGGTGCCCACCCGGCTAGCCTGTGTGTGGTAGAGAGTGGAAGTCGATGTCCGGTAGAAAACGGGGTGATTGTAGGCAGTACTTTGGTAGACCCTGCTGCAGTGGAAGTGCCTGTCGTCGTGGCCAATGTCTCCTTCAGCCCAAAGAAAATAGAACAAGGGACCATGGTGGGGTTGTGCCAAGAGATCGACCAGGAACCGAGAACCTGTGTTTGCAGGAGAACCCTGACGAAGCCCCAGGAGGAGCTGCCCGACTACCTGCGCGACCTGTTTGACAGGAGCTCCAAGTGTCTAGAGGAGCCCCAAGTGGAACAGCTCAGGGAGCTTCTCGTAAGGAATGCAGATGTGTTTTCCACAGGAGACCTGGACTTGGGGTGTACGGATCTGGTAGAGCACCACATCGACACAGGTAGCCACCGCCCAGTGAAGCAAGCTCCTCGAAGGATGGCACCAGTCCGTCGTAAGGAGATGGATGAGGTAATGGATGATCTCCGGCAACAGGGGTTAATCGAGCGGTCCAGCAGCCCGTGGGCGTCTGCTGTAGTGCTCGTCAGAAAAAAGGACGGTTCCCTCAGGTGCTGCGTGGACTACCGAGCCCTCAACGATCTCACCATCAAGGATTCATACCCACTCCCACGGATCGACGACACGCTCGACGCCCTGGTGGGCTCCAAGTGGTTTTCAACACTGGATATGAAGTCTGGGTATCACCAAGTCAAAATGGCGGAGCAGGACAAAGAGAAAACAGCCTTCTCCTACGGTCAAGGCCTGTGGCAGTTTAAGGTCATGCCCTTTGGCCTGTGCAACGCGCCGGCCACGTTCGAGCGGCTGATGGAGAGGGTGCTGGAGGGACTTCACTGGAAGACGGCACTCATCTACCTCGACGACGTGATTGTCTTTGGCCAGACCTTCGAGCAGGAGATGGAAAGGCTATCAGAGGTTTTCGCCCGGTTTAGAGCTGCACACCTTAAGCTCAGCCCGAAGAAATGCTGTCTGTTCCAAAAGGAGGTCCAATACTTGGGACACATCGTGAGCGAGGCTGGAGTACGCACTGATCCTGAGAAGGTGGCTGCGGTAAGGGACTGGCCGACACCCACCAACGTGAAGGAGCTGCGGAGCTTCCTCGGGTTGTGCTCATACTACCGCAGGTTTGTGAAAGGCTTCGCTACGATTGCTGCACCACTGCACCTCCGGACGAAGAAGGGGCGCAAGTTTGAGTGGACAGCGGAAACTCAGGTTGCCTTTGAGAAGCTCAAGGAGGCCCTCATCAGCTCGCCCGTACTCACCTACCCAGACCCCTCTAAGCCTTTTATACTTAATTGTGATGCCAGTGATGAGGGGATTGGTGGAGTGCTGTCCCAGGCATGTGCCGACATGGAACGGGTTGTGGCCTACTTCAGCAAGAAGCTCACTCCAGCCGAGAAAAACTATTGCGTGACCCGGAAAGAACTCCTGGCAGTAGTCAAGAGCCTTGACTTTTTCCATGCTTACCTCAGGTTACCTGTACGGTGCAACTTTCACCATCCGCACGGATCACGCTGCATTGCGGTGGCTGAAGTCACTGAAAAACCCTGAGGGCCAGCTTGCTCGCTGGATAGGTAAACTAGAGCAGCATCACTATACTATTGTGCACCGATCTGGACTAACACACGGTAACGCGGACAGCTTGAGCCGGCGCCCCTGCCTACCTGAGTGTCAACATTGCCTCCAGAGGGAAAGCGTCCAGAATATGTGCCGCCGCACTACAGTGGAACAGACAGCGGAGGTGCCATGGGAAGACTTGGGAAAACTGCAACGGGAGGACCGAGATCTGAGACCAATTATGGAGTGGCTGAGTCAGTCGTCAACGCGACCTGAGTGGGAAGTAATCTCGAGAGAAAGCCCTACCACCAAGAATTACTGGACTCAGTCTGCCGCCGGCCTACCGGCGGCAGACCTGCTGCACATCGACGAACAAACACTTTCTTTGCATTTTCATATATTTATAATTACCTCATAAATAGCTTCATACACCTACATACATCTATTGTTTTTGTGTTATCAAAGATAGAGAGGCAGCTCACAAAGGGTACTAGAGTCTTCGCACTCCTGCTAATCACGATCGTTACATTTCTGCCCGGAATCGTGCCAAATCTATTCTTCGACTTACCGAAAACACTTTCATCAATAATTATAATAAATGACAAAACCTTACTTTTTCTGGTTCTTCTAGGGAATGCCAAAAACATCTCTAACAATTTCAATTCACCTTTCCCACCTCTCCTTAATCCTGATAGCAGCATCGCCGTCACATCTACGTACTGGCCAAATCCGTAATGCAAGAGGTAACCAGCGTCTTCGCTCTTTCACCCCTTGCACTGGTAAACTCTGGAACAATCTTCCTTTGTCTGTATTTCCTCCTCCCTACGATTTGAACTCTTTCAAAAGGAGAGTATCGAGACACCTCTCCTCCCGAAACTGACCTCTCTTTTGGCTACTCCTTAACTTTTTTTTTTTTTTATAGGGCCAGTGCGTAGCGGGCTCTTTTTCTCGGTAATTTTTTCCTTGAGATGCTTCCTTTACTGTGAAAGATAAAAATAATAATAATTCATACCACACAGTGGTTTTCCGATGTCTGTTCGATCTGCTTGGAGCGGCATCTGCTGGACTATATATTGTTCCGCCAACATCGCCTATTTCTACCCCTCATCCTTCTTTGCTTTGGGGTGGACCTATATACCTACTCTTGTCACGCCTATTTTCTTTTCTACATACCCAATAGCAGTATTTCTTTTCCATGCCCTTTGGCTCAATTCACTCTGTCAGTGACTACCCATGTTATTTACTTTCCGCTATTCGTTTAATATACACACCCACTTTCACTTTTACTTTCAATTCTCTGTGACGTCGCCACACTCATTTCACTTTTCAGTGTCTGAATGTGTATCGCTTTTATCCTCCTACTGGCCATATTGAGCTTGATCTTGATTTTGATAAATAATGCAGCAGGTGCATAACAGTGATAACACGCATATTTGGGTTGGCTGTTGGGGGGACGGGGGAGCCGAGTGTGCTCTGTGCAGTGGAGGGAAGTGAATCAAGTCTAATTGTTGGTGTTGGTGTGTTGCACGTGGTGACAAGTGAGTGTGTATTTGTTTTCTGAATGAGTCTATACTGTTGTGCTGGAAGCTTCCCCCGGCGACCATAGGCCTCTAGAAGGCTCCGGGAGGAGCGAGCAGGGGGGCGGGGAACAAGGCGAGCCATCCGCGCCCCGCGGGGCGCGGCCAGACGCCAGGCGGGAAGTGTTGCCAACTCGCATATATTTTTGCTACATGTTCTTGTATGATCTAAAATATACTGTAACATTCTAGACTGTACTGTTCTGGATATATATAGGAGAAGAGGGCGAGAGAGGGCCAGTCCCAGTCATAATAAGCTAGTGGTTAGTGAAGACTCAGAGTGAAGTGTACTACTAAGGAAGAATATTAAACTACAGAAGTTGTGCAAAGTGTTTACATATCTCCCTCCCACGGAGTCTAGTGACGGCGACACGGAACCCAAGTAATACGTCCGGCACAACAATACTGTACCGCAGTCTAAATTCTGTTAAGGGAGGCTGTTCCAGGCACGTATGAGGTGTGGAAAGTATGAGTGCTTGTATGAGTCAGTGTTAGTGTGATATGTTTGGTATTTTTGGTTTGTGTGTTACGTTCACTGTTTGCGTTGTGTAAGTATGTATGTGGATCAATGTCAATGTGTGAGTCAGTAAGGATGTTGTTTGTGTCAAAGTCATTATGTGTTTATGTATTATGTGTTCGAAAATTTTACATGGAGCGATAATTGGCTAATTTCTGTATTCCGTTAGTCGTAATGTCAAGGGGGGTATCGGGGGGAAGGGGCTGTGTGGCATTTTTGGAGTCAGGTTGTGTTCTTGTGTGTACACACATACGTATGTTGTTTCGTACACAGACGTTTACAAACTGATTTTTATCTGTTTTTCTCTTTGTCCCTTGTTTTGCCTTTTCCCTCTCGGTTTGTGGTCTTCCTGTCTCCGATGTTTTATATCTGTTTTTTGCCTTCGCACTGCGGTGTTCTTTCCCTCGGTGTCTGTTGAGGTCTGGTCAGTTTTCTGAGTTCTCGGTTGTTATTGTTATCGGCTGTTCTGGGGCCCAACAACTTAAGAGAGGAATTAAGGGGGCCTGCATTTAGACTTCTATTAACTGATTGATTGACTGATTTGCACTCAGTGCTTCCATACTCAGAATTTCAAACTCCTATAGCAGAGCGTCTAAAATTCGTGAGTTATTGCGAATATTCCTTTGATTTTTTTCAGGTTGTATGAAGTAGGCTTCTCACATTATCACATACTCTATGCAGATATGTTAATGAAAAAATGCTACAACAGTGATTAGGAGCCATTCAGAATTTACATAACACTTTTTTGAAAGTTTTTTTACCCCTCCCCTCGTAGGAGCAGTGATTAGCGGGCTTTTTTTTTTTTTTAACTGTTTCCTTTGTTGGAAAAAAAGCCAGGAAATTTATGCCTGTTATGTGCACTAGCTAAACCATGTATGTGATCCTAACATTATCCTTGGTGGAGCAAGGCGAGAGAAGCTTATACGTACTAATCTTTCCTGTACCTCCCCTGCCCCCCTTCCCATAGCGTTAATTGAGAGTTGAGCGTGGGAAAGCTCAGTGTATCCACCCGCTCCCTCTTGCATTCCTGGGCCCGTATCCTCGACAACTATTAATACTAAACTTGGTATTAACTTTCGACTTTTGTATTAACTCACTCTCAAAGTGTATCCTCAACAACTATTAGCTTAATACCTACTGTTAACTTTGGTATTAACTTGGGAGTGCTGGCGAGGACTTCTAAGCTTCCCGGAACCCAAGTGATCATGAGGCTTCGCGGTACCAGTACCGATATCAGGTACCGGTACCAGGTACCGGTACCTGGTACCGCGAAGAATCGATTCCTCGCGGTACCCGGTACCGGTACCTGGTACCGCGAAGCCTCATGATCACTTGGGTTCCGGGAAGCTTAATGATCACTCGGCACTGCGCATTGCCGCTTGTACCGGTACCGTTTGGATCTTAGTGACGCTCGGCGCTCACCCGCCTCCATGTGGTAACACGAGGTATGGGCCCTGTGTGTAGACGCTGAGTCACTGCCCCACTGACCGTCTCCCCAAGTTCCCACCATTTTGTCCTGCTTTCCGTTTCCATCACAGGTCCCGTTTCCATTATTTTATTTATTTATTGGAGTTATTGGATAATTCTTCATGTCCGATTCTTTTTCTTTTTTAGGTTGCATATAAATACTGTTATTGTTATTAGACTATGATCGAGTACATCCATAATAACTATACATGCTATTTTTTTATCGAAAAAATAAATATTAACTTCATTCAGAGAGAGAGAGAGAGAGAGAGAGAGAGAGAGAGAGAGAGAGAGAGAGATTTACATAGATTTACATTGAAAATCAGACCACACAGACCCCATGGTCCAGACTAGGTGGTCTGTCCTTAAACCTAAGTGATTTTACATTAATCAGAATGCTCCTAAACGTTGCATTTCTACTCTAGTTGATATTAAGTTGAAGGAGAGAGAGAGTTTTCTTTACAGGAAATTTATTTGGGAATTTCATCAGAAGTCATTAAGAAAAAAAAAACTCCTTCGGGTACCGGTACCGGTACCGGTACTAACGGTACTTGAGTTTTCGGTACCGGTACTACCGGTACTGAAATTAACGGTACTTGCCCATCCCTAGCCCACACTAGACAGAGGCAGTGGCGTATCAAGTGGGGAGCGGTGTGTGTGTGGGGAGGCGGTCCGTCCTGCTGGCGACACTTGTTTAGGGGGAAGGAAACCCTGAAACGAGGCACCCCAAGTCGCCCACACCCTAAAGCAGTGATTCCCAACCGGTGTGCCGCGGCACCAAGGGGTGCCGTGAGATCTTTTGAGGGTGCCGCCAAAATTCAGGGGAAAAAATTGCATTAACTTCACTCTCTCTGCTTCTGCTGCTGCTGCACAATTTAGCGATCGAATTTTCAACTTAGCTACTTTTCATTGAATTTGTATAATAATTTGTACTTATGGAAAATTACAATCTAGGAGAACAATACTAATTATATGATTTTGCTGTGTAATAATTGTACGGACACTGGAGAGAACAGCTTGGCGGGAGAGTGGGAGGGAGGGAGGGGAGTGAGGGTTGTAGACTGACGCGTATGACACACGTACAGGGCAGGGCGCACAGCGAGTCGCCACTGGCCAGAGCCCAGAATGTCTCAGTACTGATTGGTGACGCAAAGGAAGCAGAAGGTATGACATATCCTCCTCCCTCAGCTCGTTAGCAATACATAGGCTACCTGGTATGTATTGCTAACTAGCTGAGTTCGTGAGTCGTTTGTTCATCTTTTTCTAAATATGTATTTCCTTATAAGGGTGCCGGGAAGTTTTGAAAGGCTTGCCAAGGGTGCCGCAAACTAGAAAAGGTTGGGAACCACTGCCCCAAAGGAAGAAGCCGAACACATCAGGTGACCAACGTCTCGATAAGGCTTTTGAAATACTAACGGTCTCAGCTAACTATGTTAGATGAAAACCATGGCTTTGATAATTTGGTTGTTACTAAATTGCGTAATTATGGTGACATGGTACGCAGTTTGACTCAAAATGACATCCTGAACATATTTGTTAGAGCAGAGTAAGTTACAACACTGTCCCTCCTTTCCCTGGCGACGTAGTTGCAGGTCCACACTCTTTCCATCCAGGCCTCCCACCCAACTACTGGCAGTGTCCTACTTGTCCAGACTCATTTCAGTCATGAATCTAGAATCCCTTTTCCATTAACTAAGCTTTTCTATCTAAGCTGCGTATCGGGTAATTATGCGGAATTATACCATGTGAGGATTTTGACCACTGCTTTTGACAGTGTTTTTCTACTGTGTGTGTGTGTGTGTGTGTGTGTGTGTGTGCGTGAAAATCGTCAAGTTCGTCATCATTCGTGTACAGCCAGATTAATATTCAGTTAAAGATTTTCACTTCGTCTTCATTAAAGTTTCGGTCTCACCCCATATAAGGCACTGCTCCACATCTGTGCCACACCCTGAAGCAACCGCTTAAAACAATTAAGGCACACCGCGCTAGGTTGATGTGGAGAACATTCCTCGACATAAATAAAAACTCACGAAAGCATTATTTTTTTTACTGATAATGAATGCAAATAACGCGTTGATTAGATTAGTTTAAACATATATTATTACAAGACAGTGATTTCTTATATATGTCTACTGAAACGTCTGATTCTGATTTTCTTCGTCTGCATTTTCTTTTCCTTCTTTTTTTTTTTTTACATTTATTTTTCCTTGGAGTTGGTTGATAGTTTTTTTTTCTTAGATTTCGCCTGGTTTCAATGAATGAATACCAAAATACTTAATTGATCACTAGAGACGTGTGTTTTCTCCGCATTCTACATTGAACACTCACAAAATACTTAATTGATCACTAGAGACGTGTGTTTTTTCCGCATTCTACATTGAACACTCACAAAATACTTAATTGATCACTAGAGACGTGTGTTTTCTCCGCATTCTACATTGAACACTCACAAAATACTTAATTGATCACTTGAGACGTGTTTTCTCCGCATTCTACATTGAACACTCACAAAATACTTAATTGATCACTAGAGACGTGTGTTTTCTCCACATTCTACATTGAACACTCACAAAATACTTAATTGATCACTAGAGACGTGTGTTTTCTTCGCATTCTACATTGAACACTCAATCATGTAATGTTGCGATGCGATAGACTCGATCATTGACCGCTCTAGCCCTGTTTTCACTTCTCTCAGCTTGGTCCATGATTGTGTCGGGTTTTGCTCTACATGTAATGGTGGAGGTAGTGGACGATGATGCAACTTTCTTTACTATACATTCATGTCTTATTCTTCATAATCCGCTGGTCTGTAGTTTGCCACAGTCGTTTTATTGACCATTTTTTTTGGCGTCTCATCTAAGCTGTGATCTAGTTTATGAAGAGTTCGTCCCTATTCACCCTTCTGACAACTGTGGCTCATTAAGGTAGTACTCGTAAGAGCTTGAGTGAATTATTATCTCGAGTTTGCTATACATGTAGTAAAGTTAATTGAGAGGCATGTAAACTCATCGCAGTAACTGTACATGGCCAACGGAAATGTTTTTAGCGACAAGAGAGAGAGAGAGAGAGAGAGAGAGAGAGAGAGAGAGAGACGGGGGTGGCGCGTGTGTCATTCACTCAGGGTCTGATCACATGCCAATACCCTCCCAGAGAGAGCATTTTCCCAGCTCATTGAACATGTCTATGGGGCTGGGATCTCACACACCACATCCCCCTCGCTCAAAGGGACAGTAGGTAATTAACCGCCTTGTCTGCGAAAACCTTTCCGGTCAGAGTAAGACTCGAACCTCATCCTACCAGATGGCATTATTCTGAGCTCACGTGTGTGTAATTCACCACGGGCTGATCACGTGTTGGACTCGTAATCGTCAGCGGGTACCTTCCCGACATGAGCAAGTGCTCTTTATCGTCGATCTACGGGTACTGCCAGGACCTCACACAGTCTAGGGGTGGGCAGGTACCGGTACCAGTACCGGTACTAACGGTACCAGCTAAACGGTACGGTACCGGTACCAGATTGCTCGGTACCGGTACCAGTTGCTCGGATTTATTTATTGGATTTATTGATAATTCTTCATGTCCAATTTTTTTTTTTAGGTTGCTAATAAATATTGTTATTGTTATTAGACTATGATCGAGTACATCCATAATAACTATACATGCTATTTTTTTATCGAAAAAATAAATATTCACTTCATTCAGAGAGAGAGAGAGATCACCACTTAGTAAGTGGATATCTCGGCGATATGGGTAGTAGGTACTCGATCATAGTCTAATAACAATAACAATATATATTAGCATTTTCTAAAGACTCGTGGGACTCACTAACTTTTAACCCAAGACTTCGTTTTCTTTTTACTTGCCACTGTTAAATTCGTATGACTCGTTAACTTTGAGAGAGAGAGAGAGAGAGAGAGAGAGAGAGAGAGAGAGAGAGAGAGAGAGAGAGAGAGAGAGAGAGAGAGATTTACATAGATTTACATTGAAAATCAGACCACACAGACCCCATGGTCCAGACTAGGTGGTCTGTCCTTAAACCTAAGTGATTTTACATTAATCAGAAGGCTCCTAAACGTTGCATTTCTACTCTAGTTGATATTAAGTTGAAGGAGAGAGAGAGTTTTCTTTACAGGAAATTTATTTGGTAATTTCATCAGAAGTCATTAAGAAAAAAAAAAACTCCTTCGGGTACCGGTACCGGTACCGGTACTAACGGTACTTGAGTTTTCGGTACCGGTACTACCGGTACTCAAATTAACGGTACTTGCCCATCCCTAGCCCACACAAGACAGAGGCAGTGGCGTAACAAGTGGGGAGCGGTGTGTGTGTGGGGAGGCGGTCCGTCCTGCTGGCGACACTTGTTTAGGGGAAAGGAAACCCTGAAACGAGGCACCCCAAGTCGCCCACACCCTAAAGGAAGAAGCCGAACACATCAGGTGACCAACGTCTCGATAAGGCTTTTGAAATACTAACGGTCTCAGCTAACTATGTTAGATGAAAACCATGACTTTGATAATTTGGTTGTTACTAAATTGCGTAATTATCGTGACATGGTACGCAGTTTGACTCAAAATGACATCCAGAACATATTTGTTAGAGCAGAGTAAGTTACAACACTGTCCCTCCTTTCCCTGGCGACGTAGTTGCAGGTCCACACTCTTTCCATCCAGGCCTCCCACCCAACTACTGGCAGTGTCCTACTTGTCCAGACTCATTTCAGTCATGAATCTAGAATCCCTTTTCCATTAACTAAGCTTTTCTATCTAAGCTGCGTATCGGGTAATTATGCGGAATTATACCATGTGAGGATTTTGACCACTGCTTTTGACAGTGTTTTTCTACTGTGTGTGTGTGTGTGTGTGTGTGTGCGTGAAAATCGTCAAGTTCGTCATCATTCGTGTACAGCCAGACTAATATTCAGTTAAAGATTTTCACTTCGTCTTCATTAAAGTTTCGGTCTCACCCCATATAAGGCACTGCTCCACATCTGTGCCACACCCTGAAGCAACCGCTTAAAACAATTAAGGCACACCGCGCTAGGTTGATGTGGAGAACATTCCTCGACATAAATAAAAACTCACGAAAGCATTATTTTTTTTACTGATAATGAATGCAAATAACGCGTTGATTAGATTAGTTTAAACATATATTATTACAAGACAGTGATTTCTTATATATGTCTACTGAAACGTCTGATTCTGATTTTCTTCGTCTGCATTTTCTTTTCCTTCTTTTTTTTTTTACATTTATTTTTCCTTGGAGTTGGTTGATAGTTTTTTTTTTCTTAGATTTCGCCTGGTTTCAATGAATGAATACCAAAATACTTAATTGATCACTAGAGACGTGTGTTTTCTCCGCATTCTACATTGAACACTCACAAAATACTTAATTGATCACTAGAGACGTGTGTTTTTTCCGCATTCTACATTGAACACTCACAAAATACTTAATTGATCACTAGAGACGTGTTTTCTCCGCATTCTACATTGAACACTCACAAAATACTTAATTGATCACTAGAGACGTGTTTTCTCCGCATTCTACATTGAACACTCACAAAATACTTAATTGATCACTAGAGACGTGTTTTCTCCGCATTCTACATTGAACACTCACAAAATACTTAATTGATCACTTGAGACGTGTTTTCTCCGCATTCTACATTGAACACTGACAAAATACTTAATTGATCACTAGAGACGTGTGTTTTCTTCGCATTCTACATTGAACACTCAATCATGTAATGTTGCGATGCGATAGACTCGATCATTGACCGCTCTAGCCCTGTTTTCACTTCTCTCAGCTTGGTCCATGATTGTGTCGGGTTTTGCTCTACATGTAATGGTGGAGGTAGTGGACGATGATGCAACTTTCTTTACTATACATTCATGTCTTATTCTTCATAATCCGCTGGTCTGTAGTTTGCCACAGTCGTTTTATTGACCATTTTTTTTTGGCGTCTCATCTAAGCTGTGATCTAGTTTATGAAGAGTTCGTCCCTATTCACCCTTCTGACAACTGTGGCTCATTAAGGTAGTACTCGTAAGAGCTTGAGTGAATTATTATCTCGAGTTTGCTATACATGTAGTAAAGTTAATTGAGAGGCATGTAAACTCATCGCAATAACTGTACATGGCCAACGGAAATGTTTTTAGCGACAAGAGAGAGAGAGAGAGAGAGAGAGAGAGAGAGAGAGAGAGACGGGGGTGGCGCGTGTGTCATTCACTCAGGGTCTGATCACATGCCAATACCCTCCCAGAGAGAGCATTTTCCCAGCTCATTGAACATGTCTATGGGGCTGGGATCTCACACACCACATCCCCCTCGCTCAAAGGGACAGTAGGCAATTAACCGCCTTGTCAGCGAAAACCTTTCCGGTCAGAGTAAGACTCGAACCTCATCCTACCAGATGGCATCTGAGCTCACGTGTGTGTAATTCACCACGGGCTGATCACGTGTTGGACTCGTAATCGTCAGCAGGTACCTTCCCGACATGAGCAAGTGCTCTTTATCGTCGATCTACGGGTACTGCCAGGACCTCACACAGTCTAGGGGTGGGCAGGTACCGGTACCAGTACTAACGGTACCAGCTAAACGGTACGGTACCGGTACCAGATTGCTCGGTACCGGTACCAGTTGCTCGGATTTATTTATTGGATTTATTGATAATTCTTCATGTCCAATTTTTTTTTTAGGTTGCTAATAAATATTGTTATTGTTATTAGACTATGATCGAGTACATCCATAATAACTATACATGCTATTTTTTTATCGAAAAAATAAATATTCACTTCATTCAGAGAGAGAGAGAGAGATCACCACTTAGTAAGTGGATATCTCGGCGATATGGGTAGTAGGTACTCGATCATAGTCTAATAACAATAACAATATATATTAGCATTTTCTAAAGACTCGTGGGACTCACTAACTTTTAACCCAAGACTTCGTTTTCTTTTTACTTGCCACTGTTAAATTCGTATGACTCGTTAACTTTTAGAGAGAGAGAGAGAGAGAGAGAGAGATCATATTTATCCAATAAAGCATTAACGAAAAAGTTTGAATCCCTTGGAGAGTTTCTGGCTATAAAGAATTGCATGATGAATTATATAAGATGATTAAATATTGGAGGTGTAGCAGAGAGAGAAAGAAAGAGAGAGAGAGAGAGAGAGAGAGAGATCAACACTTAGTGAGTGGATATCTCGGTGATATGGGTACTCGATCATAGTCTAATAACAATAACAATATTTATTAGCAACCTAAAAAAGAAAAAGAATCGGACATGAAAAATTATCCAGTAACTCCAATAAATAAATAAAATAATGGAAACGGGAGCTGTGATGGAAACGGAAAGCAGGGCAAAATGGTGGAAACTTGGGGAGACGGTCAGCGGGGCAGTGACTCAGCGTCTACACACAGGGCTCATACCACATGGAGGCGGGCGAGCACCGAGCGTCACTAAGATCCTAACGGTACCGGTACTAGCGGCAATGTGCAGTGCCGAGTGATCATTAAGCTTCCCGGAACCCAAGTGATTATGATCACTCGCCGGTACCTGGTATCGATAACTGGTATCGGTACTGGTACCGCGAAGCATCATGATCACTTGGGTTCCGGGAAGCTTAATGATCACTCGGCACTGCGCATTGCCGCTAGTACCGGTACCGTTTGGATCTTAGTGACGCTCGGCGCTCGCCCGCCCGCTTCCATGTGGTATCACGCGGTATGGGCCCTGTGTGTAGACGCTGTCACTGCCTCGCTGACCGTCTCCCCAAGTTCCCACCATTTTGTCCTGCTTTCCGTTTCCATCACAGCTCCCGTTTACATTATTTTATTATTTGATTTATTTATTGGAGTTACTGGATAATTCTTCATGTCCGATTCTTTTTTTTTTTTTAGGTTGCTAATAAATATTTTTATTGTTATTAGACTATGATCGAGTACATCCGTAATAACTATACATGCTATTTTTTTTTCGAAAAAATAAATATTCACTTCATTCAGAGAGAGAGAGAGAGAGATTTACATAGATTTACATAGAAAATTAGACCACACAGACCCCATGGTACAGACTAGGTGGTCTGTCCTTAAACCCAAGTGATTTTACATTAATCAGAAGGCTCCTAAACGTTGCATTTCTACTCTAGTTGATATTAAGTTGAAGGAAGAGAGAGAGAGTTTTCTTTACAGGAAATTTGATTGGGAATTTCATCAGAAGTCATTAAGAAAAAAAACCTCCTTTGGGTACCGGTACCGGTACTAACGGTACTTGAGTTTTCGGTACCGGTACTACCGGTACTCAAATTAACGGTACTTGCCCATCCCTATCACACACCACACACCCCATCCCCCTTGCTCAAGGGGGGACAGTAACCACTCCTAGTCAACGGAAAGAATCCGGCTTGAGCGGGCTCGAACCGCCGCCCTGTCAGACCGTGAAGCCTGGCAGCTCTAACCAGTTGCGCCACGGGGTGGTGTGTGTGTGTGTGTGTGTGTGTGTGTGAATAAAGGCTCGCCACAAAGGAACACAATACCTCAGCGTTACTTGCACGATGTGTGGCTCAAGGATGAGAGACATTTCTATGGCCGGTATTATAAGACACGTTCATTCTCTCATCAACTATTGATAAAGGTCAAAGAAGGGATCAATCGGGTTTTAATGAGTGTTTCTTTAGGCTCATGCTGCTGGGGAAGGGTCAAACTGCCACCAGGGCCATAAAACTACTACTGGAAATGCCCTCAACTCATACGAAAGCCTTGTCAAAAATTATAATATGTGAACTTGGTCGATGAAATGTTTTAAAATGCGACCCTATGATAGTTCGTCTCATCGTTGGTGTGGATCGCCGGCGCGCTGGCCAAGCTGACAATCGTAGTATACTGTACCTATTTTTCCGATCGACTAAAGTGGACACACGTGGATGTCGAGCAAGGAGAAGGCTAGTGTTGTATTTCATTAGTTAAAAGGGAAAGATTATGGAGAGTCTCTCTCTCCCCCCCCCCCCCCCCCTCAGCACGAATTATTGGTTGGTGAAATATGAATTTTAGCTATCATGTTTTGGCTGTCCAGAGTTCGCTAAATCCCAAGTCATTGAATTCCATTCCCCTTCCAGGTAAATTAAAATCACATTCAAGTGTGCTTATGGCAAAGAATCGGTTATCTTATCACGTTATCTTGCTTAAGTGTCAACTACTTGAAGCTTTTAATTACTGATAAAAGAGAAAGTGGTAGTTTTCTCCTCTAATCTATTTTTCAGTTTTATTTCCTTATGAAAAAGCTATTTATTCCTCTTTGCATCCTGGCGGAGCACTTGTCACTCTCACGCCAGTCACCCTCACGCCAGGAAGGTCAGACCACGTAAGTCGTACATACGTAACGGCCAACAGGTGCAGCCGGAAAAGTGTGTGTTGTGTGTGTGTGTGAGAGAGAGAGAGAGAGAGAGAGAGAGAGAGAGATTCACAGCAAAGGAGGCAACTCATTGGCATAAAAAAAAAAATATATGCACTGCTCCCGCAATAGGATAGATGCCTAAAAAGAGAGTCGACCAAGCTCGATCCGGGAGGTGTCTAAATTGCAGTTCATACGACTTGTACAATAGCAAATTAAAAGAACCACTTGGCACTGCTAGTTCAGGGGGAAGACAAGGAAAGAATGTGCCGGAGGACAAGATTCGTTTTATCCTCTCGCGTGTTGAAAGGTAAAAATGATGAGTGAATTACTATATTGGGGGTTTGGTCGAAGATATATTATTACGGCGTGGCTCAGAGACAGAGATGATCGATGGACGGTCACCAGTGTTGCCACATCTGTCTTTTTTGTTTGTTTTGTTTTTTTGCCTTTCACCCTTTGAGAAACACCCGCAAGCTTGTAATGAAATGCTGCGGTTCAAGTTTTGTACAATGGAGCTGTTTACAATGTCACTTTCGATGTCACAGTTACTTGTAGCCTATTTTCTTTACCTGTCGCCATCATCATTATCTTCATCTTCCATTTCTCATCTTTCTCCTCCTTTTTATCCCCTTTCATCATCTTGCTCCTTTTTTTTTCTCCCCCTTTACTCCTACTACTTTCTCCTTCCCCTCTTCCTCCTTCTCCTTCTCTTCTTATTATTTTATTTTTTTATTTTTCTGATCATCATCATCTTGCCTTTTCCATTTTCTTTCACCTCATTAACTATGCTGAGTATTTTCCCGTTTCCTTTGCATCTGTATTTCTCTCCTTGTTTTTATCTGTTCTTGTATATACGTCTCTTGTTTCCTTATTCTACATTCTTCTTCGTTTTCTTCTTCTTCATCTTTTTCTTCTTCTTTTCTTCTTTGGTTCATCCTCCTACTCCGTATCCTCCTCCTCGATTGACATTCGTTTATATTATTGCATCATAACGTCGGGAAATTCTCTCTCTCTCTCTCTCTCTCTCTCTCTCTCTCTCTCTCTTATCTACCCCCCCCCCCCCCTCACGAAGCGTACACAAGTGTTAAATAGTAATCAAATTAAAAGTAATGATACAGTTCAAATTTTACTGCATAAAAAAATATTTATTCGGCAAAATATTATCAACAGTAGCAGTAGGAGAGTTTAGCATTCCTGTTCTAAGGTGGCGAACAATTTATGCTGTGGGAGAACTGTACTGCCATTTCTGGAAGGTGATGTTATGCAGGGGTTCCCAAACACACCCAGGCGACACGTGATGGATCGAGTGCCTTGCAGGGGAACTTTCGATCTCAAGTACCCCAAACCCTCTGCGAGCTATTTTGCGGCTGTGGCGGCGGATGATGAAATTGCAACAAGTCACTTTTTAATAGTTTCCGAAGAAAAAAAATATCTCCAAATGAAAAAGCACAATATTTTGGCCCGAAATAAATAGCCAGTGTATCAAATTTTGAGATGGGCAACTCTCTCACATTTACCAAATATTCATTGCTTGGTTGGTTTGGTGTACAGGGCGGGGTGTGAGGTTAAGTGCCGCAGATGTGACCTTGGTGCGATGACCTTACTTATGTTCTGAAGGCCCATACCTCATCTGTAATGGCTCTCAGATTTTTTCCTGCCTTCAGCAAAGTGCATGGTTTCTCGACTGCTTAAAATTAGGCTAACATATCTACTGCTTGAACACCCAGAAAAGGCCCTCTGACGTCATTCATAACTGTGTGTGTGTGTGTGTGAGAGAGAGAGAGAGAGAGAGAGAGAGAGAGAGAGAGAGAGAGAGAGAGAGTCTATTACGTATAAGCAGACTGCCATTAAGTGTAATCTACGCGGCTTCTCCCCTCTCTCTCTCTCTCTCTCTCTCTCTAGCAGTATATATATATAGTTTAGGGCACCTCGTCTTATCAAGGGGATGCAGTATTAACGCAGAGTTCAAGTTTGGCACCACGAATTAAGATGAATCATTTTCAGTCCAATAAATTTTGTCTGGGTAAGCTGGCACCTCTTCTGGCCAGACATCTCAGGTGCAGGAAGCTTCCACCTCAGTACTGATGGCTGTACAGGTGAACTTAGCCAGAACACGGATTCTGACCCACTCGGAGAATAATAGTCCCACATTTTCTTTCACTTCCCTTCCTTTCCGTCCTTTTCTTCCCGTCTTTCACTTCCCTTCCTTTCCATCCTTTTCTTCCCGTCTTTCACTTCCCTTCATTCCTTCCTTTCCATCCTTCTCTTCCCGTCTTTCCTTCCCTTCCTTCCTTCCTTTCCATCCTTCTCTTCCCGTCTTCCCTTCCCTTCCTTCCTTCCTTTCCGTCCTTTTCTTCCCGTCTTTCACTTCCCTTCATTCTTTCCTTTCCATCCTTCTCTTCCCGTCTTTCCTTCCCTTCCTTCCTTCCTTTCCATCCTTCTCTTCCCGTCTTTCCTTCATTCATTCCTTTCCATCCTTCTCTTCCCGTCTTTCCTTCCCTTCATTCCTTCCTTTCCATCCTTCTCTTCCCGTCTTTCCTTCCCTTCATTCCTTCCTTTCCATCCTTCTCTTCCCGACTTCCTTCCCTTCCTTCCTTCCTTTCCATCCTTTTCTTCCCGTCTTTCACTTCCCTTCATTCCTTCCTTTCCATCCTTCTCTTCCCGTCTTTCCTTCCCTTCCTTCCTTCCTTTCCATCCTTCTCTTCCCGTCTTTCCTTCCCTTCATTCCTTCCTTTCCATCCTTCTCTTCCCGTCTTTCCTTCCCTTCATTCCTTCCTTTCCATCCTTCTCTTCCCGTCTTTCCTTCCCTTCATTCCTTCCTTTCCATCCTTCTCTTCCCGTCTTTCCTTCCCTTCATTCCTTCCTTTCCATCCTTCTCTTCCCGTCTTTCCTTCCCTTCCTTCCTTCCTTTCCATCCTTCTCTTCCCGTCTTTCCTTCCCTTCATTCCTTCCTTTCCGTCCTTTTCTTCCCGTCTTTCCTTCCCTTCATTCCTTCCTTTCCATCCTTCTCTTCCCGTCTTTCCTTCCCTTCATTCCTTCCTTTCCATCCTTCTCTTCCCGTCTTCCCTTCACTCATTGCTTTCCATCTTTCTCTTCCCGTCTTTCCTTCCCTTCCTTCCTTCCTTTCCATCCTTCTCTTCCCGTCTTTCCTTCCCTTCCTTCCTTCCTTTCCATCCTTCTCTTCCCGTCTTTCCTTCCCTTCATTCCTTCCTTTCCATCCTTCTCTTCCCGTCTTCCCTTCATTCCTTCCTTTCCATCCTTTTCTTCCCGTCTTTCCTTCCCTTCATTCATTACTTTCCATCCTTTTCTTCCCGTCTTTCCTTCCCTTCATTCCTTCCTTTCCATCCTTCTCTTCCCGTCTTTCCTTCCCTTCATTCCTTCCTTTCCATCCTTCTCTTCCCGTCTTTCCTTCCCTTCATTCATTCATTCTTTCCCTGTCGTCCCATCTTTCCCTAACAGGTGGACTTATTCTAGAACACGTATTCTCTACCACCCGGCGAGTAATTCATAAACATTTCGGGGTTGACACACTCACATTCGATAAGGCTGCGTTTACATAGAGCTATACTATACGGGTATACGGGCACGTTTTCGGGGGGCACGCGTATAGCTGGAATCGAACAAAGGGAATTCCATATACCGCGCTACATAGGAGGGCACTATACGAAATGCCGTATAGCTGCGTATAGTATAGTATAGCGAGAATCGAACATGTTCGATTTTCGTGCACCGTATACCGCCAGATAACCATCGTGCTTAGTTGTGGCAGGCTGTATTTTTTCCAAGGTAAGTTAATAAATACATAGATTATTGAGATGATCGATCAGGTTCTGAAATATGGTGTGGGACTCCCCCAACTCAGGTCTCATTTGGAAGTGCTGTCGTACCCATGTTTTTCTTTTCTTCCCATGTCTCTCCTCAGCCTCCATCAGTAAAAAGAGAGCCACATCTTCTTCGTCTGAAGAATCCATGTTGACGGCATCCGACTGGAAGTATAGTGTACGTGTGCAGCCCTATGTAACCCGCCGTGTCCGTATAGAGTATAGCGTATAGCGTATACCGAATAGCGAATATCGTATACCGTATACCGTATAGTTCTATGTAAACGCAGCCTAATGGTTTGATAAGAGTTGCTGATATTTCCACGGGTAGTTTTGTGACTCTACTGTGATAGTTTGACGATGCTTCTGCACCACGAGAGTAAAAAACACTCGTGAGAACCTGACTGATCTTCGTAACCTCTGGACATATTGTGAGAGCCGTAAGCGTTTGAGAATACTGACCTAACTTTGTAGTAAATACGGCAACGCGGGAAAGGTATATATATGGAAGTTGGTATGATAGTCAATGAGAAAGAAATATAATTAACTCTACAACCAGAGCTACCACACACATATTGTTATCGTACCATTGGTATCAAAAAACGGTTGTATGAAGTGTCTACCGGTTGATAAATTAATTTTGGTCGCGCTGAGGTGTTTTTTTTTTTTTTTTTTTTTTTTTACAGCAGAGGAATCAGTTCAAGGGCATAAAAAAAGGTAACAAATGTTTAAAAAAGGCCCGATACTCACTGCTCCTAAAGCACCAATAGTTGTGTCGCAAGGGATCAAATGGACTGAAAACTCTACTCAACGTATTTGGTTTTATGGCCATCCCACGTATTGAAGCACGTCCATGTTCCTTTTTTTTATACTAGAGGAAACAACTCAATGGCAAAAACAAGTGACTTCAGAGCGACTGAGCTCTCAGCTCAGTGTACCCCAGTGTACGTCATGCGCGGGAAGGGACGGTTTTATTCAAATGAGTGTCCCGACATGGTACTGTGTAGACTTTGCCTCCCTCATACTCCCTCCCCCCCGATGCGCGTGTCCCGACATTCCTTATATTGACATTGACTACTACAAGGTAAGAACAATTACGTATTAACACACACACACACACACACACACACACACACACACACACACACACACACACACACACACACACTTTTACTAGAATTACATGTTTATAAGGATTCGTTAATATCCTTGTTAATGATGATGATATAATGATGATGATGATTTTGATGATGGTGATAGAGAAAAAAAAGCGAAGAAAATGAACAAGAAGAACAAAAACACAAACAAGAACTAGAAGAAAAAAATGCGAAGGAAAAAAAGTAAAAAAGGAAAAAAAGTGGAAAAATATATGTAACAGGTTTTCAGGCGTTCGTGCTCGTGGGTGTGTTTTTACCATTTATATTTAGTAGTAGGTAATGGTGACAGTGACGGGACCAAAATAATTCGCAAGCATAATCAAGAATTTGCAGCCAAAAAAAAATGACGTCGAAAAATTTTTGACGTCGAAAAATTTTTGTACGTCGAATTTCCCGGCCGGCCGTGCGGCCAGTCAGCCGGACGGCCAGCCAGCCGCGCGGGCAGCCAGCCGCCGAGGGGACCTCCCCACTACCCAACCGGGGAGTGGTCACAAACCTACCCCAAAGTGACCCTTCCCCCCCACCCACCCACCCCACCCCAAACACCCACCACCTTCCACGCCATCGTGTCTCCCCGGAGGCCTGAGCGTCACCCTCCTGCCGGGGGTTGGTTAGGGCGTCCGTTCGCGCCGTGCCGGGGCGTCGCCCTCCTGCCGGGGATCGGGTAGCGCGAGCGGTGACTAGTTCGGGGATCGGTTAGGGCGTCCTTTCGCACTGTGCCGGGGCGTCACCCTCCTGCCGGGGGATCGGTCCTTTCGCACCGTGCCGGGGCGTCACCCTCCTGCCGGGGATCGGTTAGCGCGAGCGGTGCCTTGTTCAGGGGATCGGTTAGGGGCGTCCTTTCGCACTGTGCCGGGGCGTCACCCTCCTGCCGGGGGATCGGTCCTTTCGCACCGTGCCGGGGCGTCGCCCTCCTGCCGGGGGTACGGTCCTGTCGCGCCTGCCCGGGGCGTCCTTTCGCCCCAGTGCCGGGGGATCGGTCCTTTCGCACCGTGCCGGGGCGTCACCCTCCTGCCGGGGGATCGGTCCTTTCGCACCGTGCCGGGGCGTCACCCTCCTGCCGGGGATCGGTTAGCGCGAGCGGTGCCTTGTTGGGCGGAGGCCTGTGGCTACCTTTCCCCCTCCCTCTCCCTCTCCCGCTATTGATTTTTTTTCCAGTTTGCCAGCATGTGTGTGCGTGTCCCCCTCTATGCCCTACCCCTCGCGAGCGGTGACTTGATGGTCAGTCTGAGGGTACCACTACCTCTCCCTCTACCCGCTATTGATTTTTCAGTTTGCCAGCATATGCGTGCGTGTGTTACTGTTGATTTTCATATTGACTGGAGTTATATCGATTGTCTTTTCAGTGAGGGGTAGGAACGGGAAAAGTAGATTTTATACATTTTTATTGAAATATAGTGGAAAAAAATGGTATGACAAGTTATTATATTACCTTAATCTAGTCTATTTTATTTGTTCTTTCTTAATCCAGGCTAATTTGTTCTTTCTTAATCCAGACTAAATACATGCTAAGCCTAAAAACAAAAACACACAATCGCCATAAAAAAAAAAAGACATATTACAAACTCACACCGTACAGGCTCAAAGAAATACAATGGAAACCCACCCATCCTACCCTTTTTTTTTTCCCTCCCCCAAAATAAATCCTAATTGAAAGAGACATATTACAAACTTATGTCGTACATGCCCAAAGACAGCCCATAAAAGGATGACAACACGAGTACATATACAAATGAAGAAAAAAAATACACAACACAAGCACATATATATATAAAAAATAATACACACAGAGCGAGTACATATATAAAAAAAAGATTGTTAAGCACTAAATATAGGACTCTCACAGATTCGGCCACCATATGCATCTCTAACTTCCAAGACATTAGTGAATTTTATTCGCTTCCACTCATAAAATCCATAATGGATTTTAGTAACTTCCCCACCACCCACCCCGCCTATGACACTTCCAAGAAAGGTCAAGCGGGGTATGTCAAGTCAGAAGTGGGCGCGGCCGCAACACTTCCGCCATATGCTGCATTTTTTTTTCCAGTCGTGATTGACGCATTTCATGATCTTTTTGCTGCAGACGACTTCGCCGCCGCTCTCGCGATTCAGCGCCCGACGGAGAGTCAAGACACACCATCACCGAAGCGTGTCTGTTGTTGTTGCCGTGGACTTATGAAAAGATAGAGAAACATTATTAGACAAAAAAAAATCAATCTCTCTCTCTCTCTCTCTCTCTCTCTCTCTCTCTCTCTCTCTCTCTCTCTCTCTCTCTCTCTCTCTCTCTCTCTCTCTCTCTCTCTCTCTCTCTCTCTCTCTCTCTCTTTCTCTCTCTCTCTTTTGTAAGAATAAAAAAATACTTACTATGCGTTACGCTGTCCGGTGGGTCGTTCTTCAGATGAGACACTGGTAATGGAGGTATCACATCCTTCCCTCAGCACACGCCGCCCCATTTTACCGACACCTCCCAACGCGCCGCGGTTGTTGTTGCCCAATGACTCGCCCGTGATATGTTCACCGGTAGACTTGGGAGTTTCTGGAACATCCCCCACCTCACCACCACCAACATCCGCTGAAATGACAAGAAATATATATATATTTTTTTTAAACACAATGAATAAGAAATACACACACACCAGCGCTTGTGCGCGCAGAAAAAAAAAATACAAGAGGCGGATATCTCACCTCCGTTTCTGGGATGTGATGTGTTATCCACGGCTTCAGCTTGGGATGTGTTATCCATGGCTTCAACTTCTAATGCGGCTTGACCCATTATCTGATCGTCAACATCGTCAGCATGAAGAGTTGCAGCGGCAGCGTGGGGCTGTTGTTGTTGTTGTTGTTGTTGTTGTTGTAAGTTCATGACGGCGAAGACTTCCTCCATGACGCTCCTCTCGCAACGTTAGGGGACTGACTAAGCTACCCGGGGTTATTTGGGGCATATGCGCACACTACCACAAGCCTTTTCTTCTTCCGAGGCTACCCCAGGTTATAGGGGACACGCCCACACATGTATGCAAACACGCGCGCACATGCCCAAAACCACAAGCCATTCTTCATCCGAACAATAGGAAAGCGTGAACAAACTCACACCCACCCGGTCACGTCGCACGAAAAAAAAAAAAAAAAACAGAATCCTGTTCTTAATAACTACATATAACTACACACACGCCATAAATGAATAAGCTATATACTACTTCTCTACATTTTTTTTACACATAGGAAAGCGTGAACAAACTCACACCCACCCGGTCACATCGCACGAAAAAAAAAAAAAAAATCCTGTTCTTAATAACTACATATAATTGCACACACACGCCATAAATGAATAAGCTACATGCTACTGCTCTACATTTTTTACACACACACACATTGTAGCATTTAATAAGTTAGCCACATATCTTAGAAATACAATGCTTGTAAGTCAGTCCTTGACTAGATTGACAAAATGTTTTTATACATGGGGGCATTTTAAACATTCTATAAGCATATGTTAACACCTTTCTGTCATTCTTCAAAAAATTTCCTAAATCATAATTATCTTTCAGAAACTGACTAGTCCTCTCTAAGCCTATTTTATTACATAAGTATACGAATTGAATGCAATACACGCCACACACCAGAGTTTTGTCCGACTGTAATCTTGCGGCAAGTTTAAAAACAGGATAATCTTTATGCTTATTTAAGAAACTTCGAAAGTACTTAGAATATAATGATGGGGTCAGGGCGTATGTGTCGAAGAAATATATACACTTATCACTAACATAGAACACCACCCAGTGACCCATTTTCGAAGCTTGCGATGCGCCTAACACATTAGCAATAAAGACAATGGGCTTGTCTGACTCACTCCTTAGATTTAATTTCGCTACATCGTCAGCGGGAAGACAGCCTAAGAAATATATATTATTGTGATAAAGTTTTCCTTGTAGAGCTTTCATAATTTGTTGATTATTCATTATGCTCTAGTGTCGCAAGACACGTGCCTCTCCGAGTTGATTGACAACACTCCCTTTGTATCCCCAAACAGATAATTACTAAATTTTCATCCAAGCCTTTTTTAAGCTGAAGACTTATGCGTAAGTTTCCACTGTGTTCAAGAGGCACTGTGCCTCGTATGTCTTCCGGTAACAAACTAAAAACAAACACTGTCCTTCCTTTCTTAAAGCTATCGTAATCAAGCAAAGTGTCATTTTCTACTCCTAAACTATCTAAAATATCATAATAGACTCGCGTACACTCGTGGGGAAAAGAAACCGTATTTTTATACATATTCATACCATTGACAGAGACTGTTAGTTCAGACAAATCAGCATTCTTGAAATACAAGCCATTTTTATTATATACACCCGAAAAGGCCCTCATGTCAGCCATAACGATATATAAACGCTCTGGAATGACATTTCACGGTTGGTCACAGACAATACTTGTCTGCTGTTTGCCGAGAACCAGAGATTTATATAACGTCTTGTTAAATATTGTACGCGTTATTTTTCCTGTCTCTAATTCTTTATTTAATGCAAGCAATGCTGACGGATAGGGTTGGAGTCTGGTGACCCAAAGTTTAGCAAAATCAATATGGGCACGCACAGCACTCCCATCGCCGTCAGTGTTCAAATACCAAGCTTCGTTAGCTAACTCAAGCCTTATTCTCAATGGGATGTCGTCGCATAAATACTGATCACAAGAAGTAATGTCCGACATTAATGGAAGGTGAGATGAAGACCGTGATCTTTGATATCTTTTAAATGTCTCTTGTATTTGCTCCCAAGGCTAGTGAAGTATGCGGCGTCATAGGTTTCGGCTACGCCTGCTCCACCGACCTGTTATCTTTGAGGAGGTTTCTATTTCTCCGAATGATTTGAGTTTTAACGTGGAGAAGGTGGTGAGCATTTTAGGAATGACCAGTAATTAAAGTATGGGTTACTTTCAACCATTTGATCGCCTACATACACCTGAATTGATTTGAACATGGTATTAGCAGTGCCATTGCAGAATTCGACATTGACAGCCTCCTCGACTTTTGTTTGTCCATCAGCTTGAGTGACACTTAATTTCAACTCAAGAATTAATTTAGCAAGATCGATAAATGCCCCCTTCACCCCCGGCACGCGGAACTCTAGGTACTTATCTTTTAACCGGGCGTGGCTGGACAAATTTACAGGTAAAATGTCGACAAGAGTTTTAGACGCAATAGAGCTCTCAACCTGGCGTTGTCTGTTGATTCTAGGGAATTCGTCAACCACACTGAGCGCATAATCAGAAATCGGAACGGAGGGAGCGGCGGAGGCCATGCTGTTGTCGCTTTCGTCGCCCGCTATATACTAATGGAGACACTGGTCGCGGGAGCGGCGACGTGTTAACTTGATAAGAGACCACTCACTAAAAAAAATGGCAAGCCCACGCGCGCGCGGGTCAGAATGTTCCTCCTTCCCCTTTTTTTTTTTTTTCATGAGTGTCCACCGCACCTCCACATTACTAAATTATATCAAACACATCGCTGTTCTTTCTCTCGCAACCACTTTTCCTTTTATTAATTTTTTTTTTCTTCTTCTTGTTTCGCGAAGTAACTCTTCTTTTTTTTCCTCCTTTAATAATTCTAGCACCTACGTCACTTAAGGCTTCAATACCTCTTTTCTTTAAAGCGCCTCTCACACTTCTTTGTCCACTGCTCACATCCTGGATAACATCTTGAGTAAACTTAAGCGCTGAGGGCTTAACGGTTCTGAATAGAAAGGGCATTACACTCTTGGCTAGGTTTGCGAGCGTACTAAAAATACCGCCACCTCTTTGATGTAGTCTTGCAGGATGGGCGAAATGCACAGTTCGAATATTGTCAAAACCACCCCCCACCTGATGTGGAAAGCTACTCAAAAGACTTGAAAATTCACCCTCCGTAGGCGGAAGAAACACTGTTCGCGACGATGACTGCATGACCACTAGTTAAAAAAAAATATAAAGCGTCATTTTTATAGCTACACAGTGGTTTGTGTCTGTCGCCCATCCCCGGCAGTTGAGGCTTTCGCAGGAGATTCTTCGTCCCTCTTCCTGCCCCAAGAGCATTACCTTAACGTTATTCAAATCTAGTTGGTGGGCAAAAGATCTTAACTCCTTCAAGTAGGCCACGTTCCATTCATGATCCATCTTTCCCCTTCGTCCTACGCCGGTAGGAAAAATGACTTTTCGAATGTTTTTTTTCTGCTTTACATAATCACCAAGCTCATTGAGGCAACATTTAAAATTATCGCGTCTGCTTTGCTTGGTGTCCGACATTAAACCGTTCACATAATGCATATCTCTGCTGGTTTCAATAAAATATCTTGACACGTCATTATATTCTACAGATTCACCCTGACAAAATTGAGTCACCATACCCACCACAATGGGATAATTTGATTCCGTGGGTGGTTCCTTCACTACCAGCGACCCCACATTCGGTCTGTCACTCCAAACGACTCTGTTCAAATTATAAAGTTGTTTCCGATTTTCAAAGAGATTAGCATAGCCATACACTTCAGCCAAGTCCTTGGCTATACCGCTAAGTTTAAAACTGCTGGCGTTGATGGTGGCTACTAAACACACACTGTCGTCAATGAACTGGCGATCGGTCATTCGCCCTTCACAGGAATGATGGGATAATCTGACATGTTTATAGAAAAATATATATTAATTCTCGCTCTTACTCACGCTTAGTGTCTCCCTGTCCCGCGAGGTCACACAAGTGCCTATATCCCACCCCAAAACAAAATCCTTTTATACGCGATAATTCTCCCACGTCATACCCGGCATCCGCGGGGCGGAGAAAGAAGGCGTGGGGCGTGGCTTTGCCCGAATTGGGGCACTTCTCCTTCCTCCCCCACCTCCTCCTCCAAACAGTTGCTTCCTTGCCTTATTATTGCGTATAAATGAGGGATCTAAGTTTGTGTTGTGGAAAAGCATTTTAATAAATGGTATATCATCAGCTTTGAAGCCTAATTTGCTGTTGACGTCACTTAAGGTTTGCAATATATCAATGACGTTAAAATTATTAATGGGGCTCAAAAGATTTCCGTTTGTATCCCATGTAATTCCTGGAGTATGTTTCATGAGAGCTAAGAAAGCTTTGGCATAATCCCTTTGAGCTGCTTTCATTCTAACATCAATCCTGTTATCTATGGCGGGTTTCGAATCGATAGTATTGGTGGGGAACGTCGTGCGAGGACCTATGGCCGCTATAGATGGCGGGTGGTTGTTTGGGGTTAATACATCTTGCAGCGCGCGTCTCTTTATATTTTTAATGCAGTTGACGCCTTGACCGTCGAACCCGACAACGGTTTCCGCACTCTCTTTCTTTTTTTTTCCTCGTCCGTCTTTCTGTTTCGTTTTATGTTACGGCTCCCGTAGAAGACTTGAGTAAAATTGTTCTGCTGTTGATTTCGGGATGAGACAATATTCCTTCATTTTGTTAAAAGACCAGTTATGACACTAGCTGCCAGAGGTAACAGCACAGAGAGTATAGCACCGCCCCGCTGTGTTCGCAGTATTTTTTTTTTTTTAGTGTACTTACCCCCTTGTTGGCGAGTTTCCTTATGTGTTTTTTATATTTGTTCAGGGATTTCACAATCTTTGTATTTCGCGTAAGATTAGTTTTTAGGAAATTTAGAAACACTTCTGACAAGCAATCTATATGTTTCTTGTTCAACACTGCAATTACTTTTTCCGCTTGTCGGGGAGAGTTTAGCCAACAACAAAACAAGATCCTTGTGAACAAAGGCGAGGGGAGGTGCTTTTTTTTTTCTTCTTGTTGGTGAATTCGAGGTCATTAGGAAATATCTTGAGCGTCTATCCAACAGTCTTGACTCGGATCATAACCCAACCAAGATACAAAAATTGTTTGCGACCGTTCACCACTCTCGATTTTTTATGCTGACGGGAAAACGTCCGGTAGCTGAACTTTGATAAGCTCCTCTTTGTAAAACAAGCCTTGGATGGGTTGATTGGATAAATCTTGCAAGGTATAACCCAATGGGGACTGTCGATAATCCACGCTTGCAATTTTAAATATTTCTTCTGTGTTTTGATATGAAAGCCTCGGTTAAATTTAGAAGCTTTATCCGCGCCCACGAGTCGAACGTAGTCCCCGATGTTCAGCACACGACTGGCTTTACCTTGACGCTTTTCTCTGTTTTATAATTATGCATTTTCTTAAACTGACGAATGATTCCTCGCGGGTCCTTCATGGCATGTACTTCGGCTGGGGTTTTCCTAGACGTGCGTGAGGCGTGCGGTTATAGCTCTCGAGTACCTTCTGCAAGATGGAAATATACTCGAGTTTATTGTGAGCTGTCATATACCTATATATTCGACCTTTCAGAGTTCTGATAAATCGCTCAGCAAGGCTGCTTTTTATCTCTAGGGAGTAAACGCTGTACATTTTATGTCTTTACTTTGCAAATAGGCTTGAAGTGGACGATTATAGAACTCTTTGCCTCGGTCAACACAGAGCCTAGAGACCCCACTGAAAGCAGCGTCTTCCTAGCAATGTCTTCATTGCCATTACCATCGATTTTGCATCTTTACGTTTAAGAGGCAGGGCTTTGGCGTACCTGGAAAATGCATCAACGCAGACTAAGATGTAATTATGACCTCCATTAAAGCGGACCATTCTTTCAGGTCCGCGAGATCTGCTGCTATGATAACTCGCGGTTTGGGACTGAGAATAGCGCGTCGCTTAAACTTATGGGGTTGTATCTTATGTAATGTGTGTGTTCTGCAACCTTCCATAAACTGTTCAACATCGCGCATAGAAACGTCGGGTTCAATGGCTCTCGCTGCTAAAAATAAAGGCCTCACTCCACTTAAGCCTCCAGGTACTTGAGGGTCTTCATAAAGTGACTTTAAAAGACGTGTCTTGGATGGGGCTAGCATATCGCTCACTCTCTCCACGAGTACACAACCTCACAGGAGTCGTCGTTCGCTATATTTGATCTCAGTGATAGGACCTCGGGGGTAGTTATGCAGACGTCAGCCAGCAGATAGCCGTATGGTTTTCCCGCAACAGCTCGCTTGTAGATACTGAGAAATGCCTGGGCTCTGTCACGACCATACAATTGACGACCTAGAAGTTCAATTTGACCAAGATCTCTTTGTTTAAGCAAAACGAAATGAGTGCAATTGAGGGATATGCTTCGCATACTTTCCCTGCATAAATAAGTTCTGAGAAATGAGTATGGAGCTAAGGCCAAGATGTCTGCCTTTAATAAAAACGTTGGCGACGCTTTCATCATTGGCAGCGCGTAAAAAGTTATCGTCATATACTACTAACATAGATTTATTTTTCTGACAGAGATCAATTTCCTGTTCTGGGTCTATAATGTCCTTACTAAGTATTACTTTATTTTGCAGCTCTGGCAAGTCTTGAATGGGATGATGTGTTGCACCGCAAATAAGAACTCGATAGAATTTGTCACAATATTTCCGCACAAGTCGCGTCACTAGCTGTGTCTTCCCAGATCCTGACGCACCGGCCACAAATATCCTCCCTCCTCGCTCGCGGGGAAATAAATCGATAAGGTCTTCCCCATAACACTCTTCCATGGCAAAAGTCTCGCCATGAGTGAGCGTTTTTTTTGCTGGCCCACTGATTTTAAAAGAGAGGGTGGGTGGGTGTAATGTGCAAGACGATCGTGGCCGAGCGGTTTTCTTCAAAGTATATTTTTCGTCCATACTGATCCGTCACCACTACCGCCACTGAATCTATAGCGTTCTTCGCCAACTTTTTATACAGAGGTCTTTGCACTGAGTAATAATTGTTACTCCCACCGTAAGGGAGAGTGGCTAAAATGTTCACAGTTTGGCTAGCAAATCGCGTGGGCTGGATTATGTCGCAATAGAGGTGGAGATAGTCCACGTCGGCGTGGGGGTCTGGCGGGAAATCGGCATTTACCTGGCGAAGCGAGTAATGTGACTCCTCATCCGTGACGAATATATCATAGTAATGATTAGGAATAAATCCAAGAATAGCCGCCAATCTGGGCTTAAATAATAAACTTATTTTGCAATAATTTAGATTACCGCAGCCATCTATAGAGCGTTTGTGGTAGCATACAAAATTTTTGGTCCAACTCAGTATTCCGCCTTCTCCATCAAAATAATCCTTGTAATTTGTAAACCCAAACACTCCATTTAATATAGCTTGCCAGTATGTATTAAGGTCAGCCACAATTGCGCTTATTTGCTTGCTCGTTATATTTTTCGAGGAGACAGCGAGTACCGCAACTGTTTTCCTGAGGTGTCATTGAGCGTTTCTGTAAACTTCCACTATGGCTTCTTTGTCTTCTCGATGGAGGGTGTATACTTCTCTAGGAATAAAAATACCGTGTAAGGCAACCTGATAATCTCGGTCGGGGTGTAAATTTAACGGTATGATTTCATTTTTAAATGAACCTGGCACGTTGTCGGGATAAAGATCGCGGCATCCTAGGCTACTAAGGTATATTATATGTTCGTCCGCGCTCGTCATGTTTGCGATAAAGACTGAGCTTGTTATGGTTTAGGCTTTAGCTTTTAAGTAACAGATCAATGATTGCTTTTAGCGCGAGCTCTGTCGCCGTTACAGCCACTCGCGTGGGCTCCTTTGTCTGAAACCCAGCCCGGTGGGGGAGGAATCTCCATGCCATTCTCGGGGTGGGGAGGTGAGGATAAAGGCGACCGTGGAGATGATGTTGACGCTGCTGGTAGCTGGCGCGATGGGAAGACATTGGTTTCTCTCCTCTTTCTTTTGTTTGATCGATTAACGTTCTCTACGTTGTATTTCCTATATCTTTTTCTCCATAGATTACACGCCACTGGTCTAGTTCCATGACTATACACACCCTCATCACCACTTTCACTTAAAGTATCCCCGACAACATTATGAGTAGTACTAGTAGTAGTAGTAGTAGTACTAGCAGTAGTGGCAGTAGTGGCTCAACTAGTAGAAGCAGTTTGAGATGTCCTCCGCATTTGACGCAGATTCTCAGGTAAATCAGGGTGGCCATAATCTCTCGTAAAAACACGAGAAGGATTACCCGGCATGCTGTCATCAGAGAGCAGATGCACTCTTTTGTTGTCTAATGCGCTTAAAGTCGCCTTCTCAATGGAGGTAGTGCATACCTGACCTTTCAGGGTGCGGATGCAATAGAGGCGTGCCTTGTCCACCCCCGCCCCTTGCAGTACCTGTCTGTATTTTTCATGATTATAGTTTCTCAAACTATAGTGAGGTACCCCTTTAACTTTTTTTATTTCTGCATCCTCGCCGCTTGAGGGATCATGCAATTTGATAGAGTACATCTTAGGTTTCAGGCAAAGCACTTCCTTTATATGGGCCGCGCCCACTTCTGACTTGACATACCCCGCTTGACCTTTCTTGGAAGTGTCATAGGCGGGGTGTGGAAGTTACTAAAATCCATTATGGATTTTATGAGTGGAAGCGAATAAAATTCACTAATGTCTTGGAAGTTAGAGATGCATATGGTGGCCGAATCTGTGAGAGTCCTATATTTAGTGCTTAACAATCTTTTTTTTATATATGTACTGTGTTGCGGCCGCGCCCACTTCTGACTTGACATACCCCGCTTGACCTTTCTTGGAAGTGTCATAGGCGGGGTGGGTGGTGGGGAAGTGACTAAAATCCATTATGGATTTTATGAGTGGAAGCGAATAAAATTCACTAATGTCTTGGAAGTTAGAGATGCATATGGTGGCCGAATCTGTGAGAGTCCTATATTTAGTGCTTAACAATCTTTTTTTTATATATATGTACTCGCTCTGTGTGTATTATTTTATATATATATATATATATATATATGTGCTTGTGTTGTGTATTTTTTTTCTTCATTTGTATATGTACTCGTGTTGTCATCCTTTTATGGGCTGTCTTTGGGCATGTACGACATAAGTTTGTAATATGTCTCTTTCAATTAGGATTTATTTTGGGGGAGGGAAAAAAAAAGGGTAGGATGGGTGGGTTTCCATTGTATTTCTTTGAGCCTGTACGTTGTGAGTTTGTAATATGTCTTTTTTTTATGACGATTGTGTGTTTTTGTTTTTAGGCTTAGCATGTATTTAGTCTGGATTAAGAAAGAACAAATTAGCCTGGATTAAGAAAGAACAAATAAAATAGACTAGATTAAGGTAATATAATAACTTGTCATACCATTTTTTTTTTTCCACTATATTTCAATAAAAATGTATAAAATCTACTTTTCCCGTTCCTACCCCTCACTGAAAAGACAATCGATATAACTCCAGTCAATATGAAAATCAACAGTAACACACGCACGCATATGCTGGCAAACTGAAAAATCAATAGCGGGTAGAGGGAGAGGGAGGGGTA
>NC_066534.1:9860933-10130933 GCF_024679095.1 Eriocheir sinensis | reverse complement strand
GGGGTAGATGTGGTGTAAGTGTTTGGGACGAGATAAACGCGTGTGTGCTCTACTAGAAACTTAAGTGCACGTAAGTTTATCTTCATAGTTATCAACTTGCACCAGTGACCACGACAAGCTAATTGCACTTGTTGTTGTTATTATTATTATTATTATTATTATTATTATTATCATCATCATCATTATTATTTGGTGTGGTGGTTAATTGTATCATCGTTTTTCATTTTTATTAGGCATTACATTGGATGTCACACGCGGCGTACTGGCAACAAACAACCCATGCCCTGGACTAAATTTTTCCAAGAATGTACGTGACGTGACCATCTTCCTTGGATCAGTGAGGTGGCGGCGTGAGGGTGTGTGCACTACTGTGCAGGCTTCAGGAGGAAACAGAGGAAGATGTCTCACGGCCAGCATATGACTGAGGAGGCAGAGGAGGAGGAGACAGTTGTTAGAACAGGACTAGTGTCCTCCCGAAATGAAGCTGCCAACGCCGCTGCCAACCGGTAAGTAAACGTATATATATATATGTGCATGGTTGCATACCTCTGCCAAGAGTGTCATGAATGTTTTAGTCACTTTCTTTGCATGGTGCCCCAGCCTTCTCCGTCCATGTCCTCACTCTGAAGGTGAAGGTATTGATTACGCGCCCTGGCCATGCTGTGTGTTCACCACAAGGCCGCGCAGCGGTGAATGAGCACCGGGTTTCGGTCAGGGATTGTGACCCGCCTCCCGGGTGTGTGTGAGTGTGAGGTTGCAGCCGTACCCAAAGATCTGTCACCTGTGAGATTCATGCTCATTCGGGAAGGGTACTGACTGGCGATCGTGAGACTGACGAGTTGTCAGAGTCAGACTAGGGTAAATCACAGACACATTCTCTCTCTCTCTCTCTCTCTCTCTCTCTCTCTCTCTCTCTCTCTCTCGTCACTTCATAACGGCAACTTTATAGTAACAAAGCTAATTATCACTCTCTGCAAAATGAGTCGTCGACGGAAGTGAGATACAGAATAATTATGAAAAGTTTCGTTCAGCTTAGAACACGACAATAACTTCACCCTCCGATGAAACGTACCCCTTGAACACTTATCAAAAAAATTTTTTTTAATTTTTAAAAGGAAAAACTCTGTTATTCGATATAGTATTCATTACAACAAAACCTAGAAATGAAAGTCTATAACTAAGATGTAATTAGATTTTTTTGACTCGAAATGGTAAGCAAGTTGATACACACACACACACACACACACACACACACACACACACACACACATGTCTGAATAACTATCCGTGCGTCGCATGTCTTCGTAGGGTAGGATCGAACACCCCTACTTTCACTTTTACCTTCGGTTTCATCGATTTCTCCCCCTTCCCCTCCTATCTCTCCTCCATGTCGTGTGACCCTGACGCTGGCTTCCGTTCTGGCTATTGTCATGCTGAGTTCAGGGTCAGAATTCTGACTGTTCGATAATGCGATGGGCACCGGGGTTGGTGCATAACACGAGCACTATTCGTGCATTTCCCAAAAAATGCACAAAGTGACCCAAAAGAATTTTCGCGGCGCCATTCGGAACATTCATGGTCAGCAAAGTCTAGGATATAATTATACCAAGTCAAGTCACTCTGCCTTCAAAACTGCGACCAGCACGCGTAGGGGGCGGCTTGGGGCAGAGCAGCGGGATGGTACGCCAGTGAACCCTACAGGCCTACACTATGGACCGGACACTTGCCCCAGCCCTGTCATTAAGCCGCGAATTTTGGAAAATCAACCGCTTTGGTGCGAATCGCCACAACTCCCTTATTTCTGGGGCTACAGAAATATTTTTGGTATCAATCGACGGCAAAATGAAAGGGCTATATTATTTAATAAACGACCGGGCTCAAAAACCGACTCGAAAGGGTAAAAAATCGAATAAATTCGCACAAAAAACGACTGAAAAAAACCTAGTTTTGAGTTCTCAACCTTGAAACCCACTCATTTTTTGAGAATTTCAAAAAATTATTTAATAAATATTTTAGCCCTACCAATGTGATTTCCAATATGATGCATAACATTTCCCTACTCCCAGTAGTTTCGTCGCTACAGCTCGAAAAATAAACCCTTTTGAGAGAGATTTTGACGAACTCCAGACACTTTGCCGATTTTGTCTAGTGTGGCATTGCTATTGCCTCTAGAAGGCTGTAATTTGGGATGTAGCCCCTCTTGGCAATGTAGTTTGACCAGCTCGAATGATTTTTAGATAGCTCGATTCCAAGTTCGTCGTCGAGCCGTCACAAAATAGCCTATTTTTCGGCCCTTTTGCCGCGATTTGGACACGTCCTAGTTTTTTGCTTATAACTTTTATTTTTTATTTTAATGCTTTCCACTTTTTTGCTGATTTTTAATCTGTATTAATAGAGCTTTCATATGCCACCAAGCACGCCTTCCTAGCTTTAATAGTTTTTGCTCGAGCTTGACCAGAAGTCGCGACGAAAATTCGCCAAATCTGACTCATTTCACGCGCCGCGACGAAAAACCTTCCTGACGCCACAAAAATTAATATATCGGCATAAAAATTCATATATGAACACTTCAATATGTTGACTATCTTGTATTAAAATCATTTTAAGATATCTATATAAAAAGTTACTATTTTTATATAATCATTTCACTATATAAATCAATATATATATATATATATATATATATATATATATATATATATATATATATATATATATATATATATATATATATATATATATATATATATATATATATATATATATATATATATATATATATATATATATATATATATATATATATATATATATATATATATATATATATATATATATATATATATATATATATATATATATATATATATATATATATATATATATATATATATATATATATATATATATATATATATATATATATATATATATATATATATATATATATATATATATATACATATATATATCAGGGTTGGCGGTTTAAACCAAATGGTTTAAACCATGGTTTAAACCAATAAAAAAACAAGTGGTTTAAACCAACTAATAAAACCTTTTTTTTTCTTTTGTGTGTATCTTTGTTGTGTATCAGTATTGTGGTTTTAACTATATGTAAGATTTTAATTATGTACAGCAGGGTTGGCGGTTTAAACCAAGGGTGTCAAACTCAAAACCCTTCGAGGGCCAATTCATACTCTGAAGTGCCGTCATGGGGGCCAACAAGGGTAGAAAATACATTGACAAGATTGAAGTTACCGTGATACCGCGGGCCATTTATGACTATCCCGCGGGCCATGAGTTTGACACCCCTGGTTTAAACCAAAATCCCATCAATAAAACCAGTGTTTTTGTGAATCTTTTTTAGTTTCATCAGGTATTGTGGTTTTAATTATATGTGGTTTTAATTTTTGTTATTATGTACAGTCATTTTACTAACACCAGGATGAAAACGTCAGTTGGTAAACTCAAATCTCTATTCAAATGCTGTAACTTCAAAGTAACTGAAAACAAATTGCTTTAATGACTCTTCATTCGTACTATTTGTCCTTCCATTGCTTTACGGCAATTTTAACAAACTGCTCGGCAGCCTTTTCTGCCTTCAACAACCTTTTTTTCAAAAAAATTCCAAATATAGTCTGGTTTTCCGCCTGTCATATTGATGAATAGTTCAGCACTAGGTTAATCACCAACAGTTTCAACTTTGTTTCTAATAACTTGAGTCTTGATAGTTATTGGTTTGATCACTGCATTATAATATCTCTGTGCCTGTTTGAATAGAATAGAATCAGTAAAATTTCTAATATTTTTCATAGTTCAAGATAAAAATTAAAACACAATCATACTCACTTTTCTATACACTATTTGCTCTGTTTTTGTAATTAAGTATGTTCAGTATACAGTATGTATCAATTTAAATTACATGGTAGTTCAGCGTATGCGTATCTATATATTTTCGGCGTTATGAGGTCTGACACAAGAAGGATTTAGCGCGTCATCTTATCCTCCCACTCACCCTCACATCACCTTCGCTGTAGGGCACTGTTCAAGCACTGGAATGGTAGACACACGCACACGTTGCATTATCTCAACACTTTTAAGACTTGCACATCTTTCAAATGCGTATTATCTTAGCCTTTTCTTGGGAGTTACAAGCCAAGACCCCTTACATAGGACCCGTTTTCGCGCCAAACTTGCGCGTCCCTCACAGCGGCCTCCCTCACTCTAGCTTAGTTAAAACACAATTTTGGTCTTTCATATCTTGTTTCCAATCAAGCAGCAGTCCAATGTGCAGCAGTAGATTACAAGGATGCAGAGGAGTTCTTTGACTCAGAAACTGACGCCTATCAGCACATTTTAAAGATTTCTGGCTTCCTTTCTTTGATGCCACACTGTGAGGGGAGAATACGATACGAACGGCTTTATTTACTCCTAAAATCACGTTAAAATGGCTTCTCAGGGTCTTTATAAGCACATAAAAATGTGATGCCGCAGCGTTTCCGCCATATTCGTCGATGCCTCCGAGGAACACGCCACAAATACTTCCAAGTTTTTGCGACTCATAGCCTTTACTGCGGGTCAGGAACGGATCCTAGCACACTCTGATACTTAAGTCCACTTGTAAGACACAATAATACAGCTGGGATAGAGTAAGTCATCGTAAAGTAGCGTACAATCCTGGGCACTGCTGGGCAGCGTAGGCCACTTTCTCCTTTCCCTCACAGACCCGCAGACTAGTAACCGAACACGAACAGTACGCGTTCTGGGTTGATCAGGAACTTTAGGTCCTGAAACGGTTCCAAGAGGAACGGTACCCTCATCTGATGTGTATAATGCTTTATTCTGATGTTTTATTCACTAGATATATTATAGAATCTGGTCAACGTCTTTGACTTCCAGCACCTTATTGTGAACAAAAATGAAATGATGTTAAAAACCCATGGTGACACTGGCGTCTGTGGACTGTAAATTGTACTTTTTTTTTTTTACAACAAAGGAGGCAGCTCAAGGGCACACAAAAAAAGAAAACAATAATAAAAAAAAGCCCGCTACTCGCTGCTCCTAAAAAAGAAACAAAAGAGGTGGCCGAAAGCAAGATCAAATACGGGAGGAGAGGTGGCCTGATACCCTCCTCTTGAAAGAGTTCAAGTCGTAGGCAGGAGGAAATACAGATGAAGGAAGATTGTTCCAGAGTTTACCAGCGTGAGGGATGAAAGAGTGAAGATGCTGGTTAACTCTTGCATAAGGTGTTTGGACAGTATAGTGAGGAGCATGAGTAGAAAGTCGAGTGCAGCGGGGCCGCGGGAGGGGGGGAGGCATGCATTTAGCAAGTTCAGAAGAGCAGTCAGCGTGGAAATATCGATAGAAGATAGAAAGAGAGGCAACATTGCGGCGGAATTTAAGAGGTAGAAGACTATCAGTATGAGGAGGAGAGCTGATGAGACGAAGAGCCTTAGCCTCCACTCTGTCCAGAAGAGCTGTGTGAGTGGAGCCCCCCCACACATGAGATCCATACTCCATACGAGGGCGGACAAGGCCCCTGTATATGGACAGCAACTGTGCAGGGGAGAAGAACTGGCGGAGACGGTACGGAACGCCCAGCCTCGAGGAAGCTGAATTAGTAAGAGATGAGATATGAAGTTTCCAGTTGAGATTTTGAGTTAAGGATAGACCGAGGATGTTTAGTGTTGAGGAAGGTGATAGCTGGGTGTTGTCAAAGAATAGGGGATAGTTGTTTGGAAGATTGTGTCGAGTGGATAGGTGGAGAAACTGTGTTTTTGAGGCGTTGAAGGACACCAGGTTCTTCTTGCCCCAATCGGAAATAATAATAGTAAGGTCTGAGGCTAAGCGTTCTGCAGCCTCCAGCCTTGAGTCGTTAAGTTCCTGTAGGGTGGGTCTTCTGTTAAAAGAAGTTGAGTAATGCAGAGTGGAATCATCGGCGTAGGAATGGATAGGACAGTTCGTTTTGGAAAGATCATCATCAATGAACAACAGAAAAAGAGTGGGAGATAGGACAGTCTGTGTTTGCTAAGGCGGCCATTGTTGTTTTGAGTCATCATAACAGCGCCCCTAACTCCGGGGAGTGCGATGCAGCGGCAGTATGCGGTTTGGGATATAGCCAGCAAACCCCCCCCCCCCCCCCCCACCCCCCCTTCTCTCTCTCTCTCTCTCTCTCTCTCTCTCTCTCTTATACAACTGTTTTTGTAGCATGCAACTGGAAAATTAGAAGAGGTCTTTCATGTTTTACTACTCTTTAACATTGCAATTAAAAGTCATGTTAGAGAAGCTGCATTTTGCCTCTTACAGATTGTATGAAGATCATATGAATATATTGCTAAATCCATCTCTAAATCTATCTATAACTCCTTTTCAAACTCATATATGTATATACGGATAGAATTACTGGAATAAAAATACTGAAAAGCAAAAAAAAAAAAAAAAAAAAACTGGTATAAACCAAAAAAACATGGTTTAATACAAAAAAAATGGTTTAAACCAAAAAACATGTTTTTTTTCAAACCATTGGTTTTTGCCAACCCTGATATATATATATATATATATATATATATATATATATATATATATATATATATATATATATATATATATATATATATATATATATATATGGTATCAAAAGAAAACAAATGAAATGTATTATTCATAAATGGGAAGAAATAAGGTTGAATACTGAATAAAATGAAAATAAATAACATGTATAATAAGGCGCTTAATATAGGTTGATTTATATAGTGAAATGATCATAAAAAAAATAGCAACTTTTTATATAGATATCTTAAAATGATTTTAATACAAGATAGTCAACATATTGAAGTGTTCATATATGAATCTTTATAGAGATATATTGATTTTTGTGGCGTCAGGAAGGTTTTTCGTTGCGGCACGTGAAATGAGTCAGATTCGGCGAATTTTCGTCGCGACTTCTGGTCAGGCTCGAGCAAAAACTACTAAAGCTTGGAAGGAGTGATTGGTGGCAAATGAAAGCTCTATAAGTACAGATTAATAATCAGAAAAGAAATTGGAAAGCACTAAATAAGTAAAAATAAATTATAAGCAAAAAACTAGGACATGTCCAAATCGTGGCAAAAGGGCCGAAAAACAGGCTATTTTGCGACGGCTCGACGACAAACTTGGAATCGAGCTATCAAAAAATCCTTCGAGCTGGTCAAACTAAATCGCGAAGAGGGGCTACATGCCAAATTACAGCCTTCTAGAGGCAATAACAATGCCACACTAGACAAAATCGTCAAAGTGTCTGGAGTTCGTCAAAATCTCTCTCAAAAGGTTTACGTTTCGAGCTGTAACGATGAAACTACTGGGAGTAGGGAAATGTTATGCATCATATTGGAAAGCACATTGGTAGGGCTAAATTATTTGTAAAATAAGTTTTTTGACATTCTCAAAAAATGAGTGGGTTTCATGGTTGGGAACTCAAAAATAGGTTTTTTTTCAGAGTCGTTTTTGGCAAATTTATTCTATTTTTTACTCTTGCGAGTCAATTTTTGAGCCCGGTCGCTTATCAAAAAATATAGCCCTTTCATTTTGCCGTTGATTGATACCAAAAACATTCCTGTAGCCCCAGAAATAAGGAAGTTATAGTGATTAGCACCAAAGCGGTTGATTTTCCAAAATTCGCGGCTTGATGACAAGGGCGCCGCAAAATCAAGTCCGCCGTCCATTACTTGAGATGTCACTGCTTGAAGCCAATTCACAGGTGACTAAAGTTGCGGCCGTGTGTGCACTTTGGATGTGCATTCTCGCCTTCTTTCACCGCGGATTCAGGCAAGCCGCTGACGAAAAAATATGCCTTTTTTATTGTGCTATGCGTGACTGTAATTCCAATGCCTTCAAACGACGGTGTGGGGTGTGAGAAGGGTCATGTTGAAGTGATTGATTTAAATTAGTCCGCCTTTTTTCATTTTCTCTAAATCCCTGTTTTTACATTCTCTAGTTTGGCTCCAAGCAACGTCACGCATAAGCCACGCCTCTGCCGTGTCTCCTCCCACAAAGCTGCATATGACTTGACTTGGTATATAATATATAGAAACCGTAGGAGGGTAGTTTAGAAAGCAAAGATTTGTGCCAGACCCTATCAAAAGCTTTTGATATGTCCAGCGCAATAGCAAAAGTTTCACCGAAACGGCTAAGAGAGGATGACCAAGAGTCAGTTAAGAAGGCTTGGAGATCACCAGTAGAACGCCCCTTGCGGAACCCATACTGGCGATCAGATAGAAGGTCAGAAGTGGAAAGGTGCTTTTGAATCTTCCGGTTAAGGATTGATTCAAAAGCTTTAGATAGACAAGAAAGTAAAGCTATAGGACGGTAGTTTGAGGGATTGGAGCGGTCACCCTTCTTAGGCACAGGCTGTATGAAGGCATACTTCCAGCAAGAAGGAAAGGTAGATGTTGACAGGCAGAGGCGAAAGAGTTTGACCAGGCAGGGTGACAGCACGGAGGCACAGTTTTTAAGGACAATAGGAGGCACTCCATCAGGTCCATAAGCCTTCTGAGGATTGAGGCCAGAGAGGGCATAGAAAACATCATTTTGAAGAATCTTTATAACAGGCATAAAGGAGTCAGAGGGGGGATGAGTAGGAGGAATATGCCCAGAATCGTCCAGAGTGGAGTTTTTAGAAAAAGTTTGAGAGAAGAGTTCAGCCTTAGAGATAGATGAGACGGCAGTGTTGCCGTCAGGACAGAGGAGTGGAGGGAAAGATGAAGAAGTGAAGTTGGAGATGTTTTTGGCTAGATGCCAGAAGTCACGGGAAGAGTTAGAGAAAGCAAGGTTTTGGCATTTTCTATTAATGAAAGAATTTTTGGTTAGTCGGAGAATAGATTTGGCACGATTTCGGGCAGAAATGTAAAGTTCATAATTAGCATTAGTTTGAAGGCTCTGGTACCTTTTGTGAGCTGCCTCTCTATCATTGACAGCACGAGAACAAGCGTGATTAAACCAAGTCTTTTTAGCGTGAGGAGTAGAGAAAGAACGAGGAATGTATGCCTCCATTCCAGAGACAATCACCTCTGTGATGCGCTGAGCACACACAGAGGGGTCTCTATCCTGGAAGCAATAATCATTCCACGGGAAATCGGAAAAGTACATCCTCAGGTCGTCCCACCGAGCTGAAGCAAAATGCCAGAAGCATCGCCTCTTCGGTGGGTCCAGAGGGTGTACAGGAGTGATAGGACAGGATGCAGAAATAAGATTGTGATCGGAGGAGCCCAACGGAGAGAACAGTTTGACAGAATAAGCAGAAGGGTTTGAGGTAAGGAAGAGGTCTAGAATGTTGGGCCGGTCTCCAAGACGGTCGGGAATACGTGTAGGGTGCTGGACCAACTGCTCTAGGTCGTTGAGGATAGCAAAGTTGTAGGCTTGTTCACCAGGATGGTCAGTGAAAGAGGATGAAAGCCAAAGCTGGTGGTGAACATTGAAATCTCCTAGGATGGAGATTTCAGCGAAGGGAGACTGGGTCAAGATGTGCTCCACTTTAGAGTTCAAATAGTCAAAGAATTTTACATAGTTGGTCGAGTTAGGTGAGAGATAAACAGCACAGATGTATTTAGTAATAGAATGACAATGAAGTCTTAGCCAGATGGTAGAAAATTCAGAAGAGTCAAGGTTGTGGGCACGAGAGCAAGTGATGTCGTTGCGCACGTAGGCGCAACATCCAGCTTTGGATTGAAATTTAGGATAGAGATAGTAGGAGGGAACAGAGTAGAGATTGCTGTCAGTAGCCTCAAACCTGTGTTTCGGTAAGGAAGAGAAGGTGAGGTTTAGAGGAGGAGAGATGATGTTCCACAGAATGAAAATTAGAGCGAAGACCGCGAATGTTGCAGAAATTGAGAAGAAAGAGGTTCGAGGAGTTATCAAGACACCTCTCGGGTCGGCAGCCCGAAGGGGAGTCCTCCCTGGGGGAATTTGTGGTCCCCCCCCCCAGGCGGGGACTCCGAGGCTTGATGTAGGTACGCCATTTTGAAATTTTAATTTTGGGAAAAGGTGTATATGTTGTGTGAATGTAGTGTGGTGTGGATAAAGAGAGGATCTGTCTTTAGAGAGCATGCTGAACTACTCTCCGGTGTTGGTGAGACAATAGGGAAACGGTTAGTGAGGACATGGGAAGGGTCTTTGGAGGGCTTCAGCGCCCTTCTCACCTCTCATATATACCTCACCGGGAGTGGCTTGCGCCCGTTTGGTAGGTGTCTTCCTACCTACTCCAGCCAACTTTTCATGAAAAAATGGCCAAATGTGAGACTGACATGGACCCCGTAGCTCAGCTACTATTAAATGAAGAGTATCCCATAAACCTGACCTCGAAGTAGAACTCTGAGGAGAAAGGACAATCATAAGATCAGAGGTTAGCTTGGTATAAGCTATTAAATGACAGTGCAGTGAATGAAATGGACAAAATAGCAAAGCCCGCGCATGGTACGCAGATCAGGATGGGATGGACTATAACAGAGGGATGAGACGTGTCGCCACACTGTCACTAGACAAAGGCCCAAAGGCCGCGGAGGGTTAATCTTTGAAAACATCAACAGTGCTGCTCTCTACTTACTCGGACTTTGGAAAGTCCCCCTAAAACCACTACCTCTCATATGAAAAGAGAAATCCTTGAATCTTCTGCTACCACACATTTTATTTTCAAGAGTTCCCATGAAATATATGAAAGATGAGCTCCGAGGGACAACATGGGCCAACTAAGATGACGCCACTTTAAATACTTGCCTGCATCATAACGGGTTGGGACCGACCATCAGGCCACACCAAAGAAGCCTACCGGCCCCATAGGTCGAACGTTGATAAAAAAAAAGTGTCCATCATACTGTGGTAGTAATGCTCCTAGCTCAAGCAAACTAGGCAGTTTCAGCTTTAGAGGTGATGCTGTAAAACGTTGTGCTATCATCTGTACCCTAGCAGGTCGGCCTGTGCCGTGATGTCACATATCACTGAGGGACTTTTTGTACACGCGAATTTGTTTGTACGACGCAGTGCATGTGTGGGAGGCTTCTTTTATCACACTACCATTAATATGGTTTTGAGTTTTCCATCCATCTCAACAAATTCGTCTCTGTTCTCATTAATGATACTCCACTCTCTCTCTCTCTCTCTCTCTCTCTCTCTCTCTCTCTCTCTCTCTCTCTCTCTCTCTCTCTCTCTCTCTCTCTCTCTCTCTCTCTCTCTCTCTCTCTCTCTCTCTCTCTCTCTCTCTCTCTCTCTCTCTCTCTCTCTCTCTCTCTCTATATATATATATATATATATATATATATATATATATATATATATATATATATATATATATATATATATATACGTATATATAACGCCCAATAAATCGTTTGGGCTGAGGGGCAAAGAGTATTGCGCAGTGCATGATCGCCCCCCATAGAGTGAGCAGGGTGAGTGCTTGGGGGGAAATCGACCAACGGCCATTAGCGCTAGAGGTTCTTAAACTTATTGACCTGCGACCCCTCCAAATCACTTCTAAAGACTTGCGACCCCCGCCCAACCAAACATTTCTGACAGCAGCCTTTACCCGTTAGTCCACCGTGGCCCCCAAGGAGTCTGGAGTACAAATTTAATCCTCTAGACTCCTTGATGGCCCCCAATGTGTTATGCACGGAAAGTTACAAATCACATGAGCGTCGATTGTGAAAGTTTTTCTTGTCTTCAACAAGGTGTGTGTGTGTGTGTGTGTGTGTGTGTGTGTGTGTGTGTGTGTGTGTGTGTGTGTGTATTTAGTAATTTTCATGTGTCGCAAGGCTCTGTTTCACTAGCACTACTATATCCTGGTCCAGAAAAGGTTTGTTGTCTTTAGCCACCTCACTGTCTAGGCCACGAAGACTCCTTCCTTGCTCGAACTGCTAATACACTCACAAGCAGAAGGAGCGTATTATGTGTTAGATATTTTGCGCCTAGAATGAAGCAATCAAAGAATAAAATGATAATGGTAATCGTGATGATGATGATAATAATAATAATAATAATAATAATAATAATAATAATAATAATAATAATGACAGTAATAAAAAATAATAATAATGTTGATGATGATAAGTAATAACTAGTTTAATAGAATGAAATAAAAAAAAATAGGTCCTGCAGATACCGACACAATGAGTCGTATGTGATTTTTGCATGTACACGACTGGTGCCATGAACTGTTTGACCCACAAGGCATTGCATTCGATTAGCTCTGTACCTGTTAGGTGAAGAAATTAATGCCATCTACTGCTCAAACACACGAGGGTGGCTTCAAAACATTTATGGTCATGTTCGCTCCCAAGCACACATATTTGACAGGGTTTTCGTAGGAAATTAGGGCATTTCCAGCGGTACTTTTATGACTGTCCTGATAGTTTGACTCTTCCTCTATCATGAACCTAAAAACAGTCATTAGAATCATACTGATCTTTTCGGCCTTTTGAAATTGTTGTAGTGAGACTTGGAAGCGTCTGACAATAACAACCTTAATACTACTACTATTTTTTTTTTTTACAACAAAGGGGACAGCTCAAGGGCACAAAATAAAAGGAAACGTTAATAAAAAAAAGCCCGCTACTCGCTGCTCCCACAAAAAAAAAAAAATCAAATTGAGATGGCCGAAAGATAGGTCAATTTCGGGAGGAGAGGTGTCCTGACACCCTCCTCTTGAAAAAGTTAAACTCGTAGGCAGGAGGAAATACAGATGAAGGAAGATTGTTCCAGAGTTTACCAGCGTGAGGGATGAAAGAGTGAAGATGTTGGTTAACTCTTGCATAAGGGGTTTGGACAGTATAGGGATGAGCAGAGTAGAAAGGCGTGTGCAGCGGGGCCGCGGGAGGGGGGGAGGCATGCAGTTAGGAAGTTCGGAAGAGCAGTCAGCGTGAAAATATCGATAGAAGATAGAAAGAGAGGCAACATCGCGACGGAATTTAAGAGGTAGAAAACTATCAGTAGGAGGAGGAGAGCTGATGAGACGAAGAGCCTTAGACTCCACTCTGTCCAGAAGAGCTGTGTGAGTGGAGCCCCCCCACACGTGAGATGCATACCCCACACGAGGGCGGACAAAGCCCCTGTATATGGATAGCAACTGCGCGGGGGAGAAGAACTGGCGGAGACGTATTCCCGACCGTCTTGGAGACAGGCCCAACATTCTAGACCTCTTCCTTACCTCTAATCCTTCTGCTTACTCTGTCAAACTGTTATCTCCGTTGGGCTCCTCCGATCATAACCTTATTTCTGTTTCCTGTCCTATCGCTCCTGTACATCCTCTGGACCCACCGAAGAGGCGATGCTTCCGGCATTTTGCTTCAGCTCGGTGGGACGACCTGAGGATGTACTTTTCCGATTTCCCGTGAAATGATTACTGCTTCCAGGAGAGAGACCCCTCTGTGTGTGCCCAGCGCATCTTAGAGGTGATTGTCTTTGGAATGGAGGCATACATTCCACGTTCTTTCTCTACTCCTCATGCTAAAAAGCCTTGGTTTAATCATGCTTGTTCTCGTGCTATTAAAGATAGAGAGGCAGCTCACAAAAGGTTCCAGAGCCTTCGAACTTTCTTTTCTTTTCTCCGACTTACCAAAACTTCTTTTATCAATAGAAAATGTCAACACCTTGCTTCTTCTAATTCTTCCCGTGACTTCTGGCATCTAGCCAAAAATATCTCCTCCAATTTTACTTCTTCCTCTTTCCCTCCTCTCCTTAACCCTGACGGCAGCACTGCCGTCTCATCTGTCTCTAAGGCTGAATTCTTCGCTCAGACTTTCTGTAAGAACTCCACCTTCGACGATTCTGGGCATATTCCTCCTACTCATCCCCCCTTTGACTCCTTTATGCCTGTTATTAAGATTCTTCCAAATGATGTTTTCTATGCCCTCTCTGGCCTCAACTCTCAGAAGGCTTATGGACCTGATGGAGTGCCTCCTATTGTCCTTAAAAACTGTGCTTCCGTGCTGACACCCTGCCTGGTCAAACTCTTTCGTCTCTGCCTGTCAACATCTACCTTTCCTTCCTGCTGGAAGTATGCCGTTGTACAGCCTGTGCCTAAGAAGGGTGACCGCTCCAATCCCTCAAACTGCCGCCCTATAGCTTTACTTTCCTGTCTATCTAAAGCTTTTGAATCAATCCCTAACCGGAAGATTCAAAAGCACCTTTCCACTTCTAACCTTCTGTCTGATCGCCAGTATGGGTTCCGCAAGGGGCGTTCTACTGGCGATCTTCTTGCTCTCTTAACTGACTCTTGGTCATCCTCTCTTAGCCGTTTCGGTGAAACTTTCTCTGTTGCGCTAGACATATCGAAAGCCTTCGATAGAGTGTGGCACAAGTCTTTGCTTTCTAAACTCCTCTCTTTCGGATTCTATCCCTCTCTCTGTTTCTTTATCTCTAGTTTCCTTTCCGTCCGTTCTATCTCTGCGGTGGTAGACGTTCACTGTTCTTCCCCTAATCCTATCAACAGTGGTGTTCCACAGGGCTCTGTCCTATCACCCACTCTCTTCCTGTTATTCATCAATGATCTTCTTTCCATAACAAACTGTCCTGTCCACTCATACGCCGACGATTCCACTCTGCATTATTCAAGTTCTTTCAATGGAAGACCCTCTCAACAGGAAGTACACGACTCCAGGCTGGAGGCTGCAGAACGCTTAACCTCAGACCTTGCTATCATTTCCGATTGGGGCAGAAGGAACCTTGTGTCCTTCAATGCCTTAAAACTCAATTTCTCCTCCTATCAACTCGACACAATCTTCCAAACACCTATCCCCTATTCTTCGACAACACTCAGCTATCACCATCTTCAACACTAAACATCCTCGGTCTATCCTTAACTCAAAATCTCAACTGGAAATTTCACATCTTCTCTCTCGCTAAATCAGCTTCCTCGAGGTTGGACGTTCTGTATCGTCTCGGCCAGTTCTTCTCCCGCGCGCAGTTGCTATCCATATACAGGGGCCTTGTCCGCCCTCGCATGGAGTATGCATCTCACGTGTGGGGGGGCTCCACTCACACAGCTCTTCTGGACAGAGTTGAGTCTAAGGCTCTTCGTCTCATCAGCTCTCCTCCTCCTCCTGATAGTCTTCTACCTCTTAAATTCCGTCGCGATGGTGCCTCTCTTTCCATCTTCTATCGATATTTCCACGCTGACTGCTCTTCTGAACTTGCTAACTGCATGCTTCCCCCCCTCCCGCGGCCCCGCTACACACGACTTTCTACTCATGCTCATCCCTATACTGTCCAAACCCCTTATGCAAGAGTTAACCAGCATCTTCACTCTTTCATCCCTCACGCTGGTAAACTCTGGAACAATCTTCCTTCATCTGTATTTCCTCCTGCCAACGACTTGAACCCTTTCAAGAGAAGGGTATCAGGACACCTCTCCTCCCGAAATTGACCTTTCTTTCGGCCACCTCTTATGATTCTTTTTTAGGAGCAGCGAATAGCGGGCTTTTTTTCATTATTGTTTCCTTTTTTTTGTGCCCTTGAGCTGCCTCCTTTGTTGTAAAAAAAAAAAAAAGCTGAGTGTTGTCGAAGAATAGGGGATAGGTGTTTGGAAGATTGTGTCGAGTTGATGATAATAATAATAATAATAATAATAATAAAAATAATAATAATGTTGTTGATGATAAATAATAACTAGTTTAATAGAATGAAATAAAAAAACCATGTCCTGGCATATCGTGTCTGTATATAGTAACCCTTCAGCAGCCTTGTGTGGAGCAAAAGTTTGATATCTTTCATTAATGATATTCAGAGGGAAAGGGGTAATTAGCTTACAGGGAGAATCTTTGTGTGTATCCTCACCTGATTTCAAGGCCGATATTTTTTTTCTATTTACGACGGACCGTGCAGCTGACGAAGCATAATTAGAGCTCTCTCTCTCTCTCTCTCTCTCTCTCTCTCTCTCTCTCTCTCTCTCTCTCTCTCTCTCTCTCTCTCTCTCTCTCTCTCTCTCTCTCTCTCTCTCTCTCTCTCTCTCTCTCTCTCTCTCTCTCTCTCTCTCTCTCTCTCTCTCTCTCTCTCTCTCTCTCTCTCTCTCTCTCTCTCTCTCACACACAGATGACGGCAACGTAGAGGAAGCTTTAAAAATCACTTACTCACTCAGCAGAACACATTCGTCCCCTTGTGCGAGAAGCGAATTAACACTAATAAAAGCCCACCGTGGTTTAATAGCGAAATTAAACAATCAGTCAATGAGAGAACATTGTTTTACAGGTTAAAGAAAGAACAAAGCACGCCCGAAAACATTAGACTTTATAATGATGCCAGACGACGAGTAAAAAGACTAGTAGTAGTTCAGGCAAAGTGTAGATATGAAGAAAATATTGCAGGCAACTGTAAAAATAATCCGAAATCTTTCTTCAGTTACACAAACAACAGAAAGGCGATCAAAAGTGGTATTGGACCTTTAACAAACAGCGACGGTGCACTAGTGACTGACAGCCAACACATTGCAAACCTCTTAAACAATTACTTTTCCTCGGTGTTTAATACTAACAGTCTTCCTCTCGCTACCACCAACACCAGTACTATTGTAAATCTCGAGCATGCGTTGCCTAATTTTGAAATAACAACCGATGAAGTCCTTAAGGCTCTCCATTCACTAAAAACAAATAAAAGTCCCGGACCCGACAAAGAATATCCTATACTGCTTAAAGAAACAAAGAGCGAAATACTCTCCACCCTCACTACCGTATTCAATATGTCCTTGCGATAAGGCATCGTCCCTTCGGATTGGAAAAAGGCTAACGTGACACCGATTTTTAAGAAAGGAGACAAAAAAATACCAGGTAACTACCGACCCATTAGTCTAACTTCAGTTGTAGGTGAGCTACTCGAGAGCATAATTAGAGACAAAATTGTGAGTTACCTCGAAAGCCACTCATTAATTGGGGATTCACAACATGGCTTCCGTAACAAAAGATCCTGCCTGTCAAACCTACTGACCTCCTATAACGATCTCTTCTCAATTTATGACGTAACCAAATCAGTGGACGTAGTCTATCTTGATTTCCAGAAAGCGTTTGATAAAGTCCCACATCATAAATTACTTTATAAATTAAATCAAATAGGCATTGACGGTCAAGTAAACCAATGGATCGCGAATTGGTTGAGCAACAGACAACAAAGAGCTGTGATTGACGAATTTAACTCAGAGTGGGCGCCGGTCACTAGTGGCGTCCCTCAGGGCTCGGTAATTGGCCCAGTGCTCTTCATTATTTACATCAACGACGTGGATGTTGGACTCAATAATCGCATTAGTAAATTTGCAGACGACACAAAGATTGGTAACTCGGTTCTCACTGACGAAGACAGGCAAAGCCTCCAAGAGGATTTGCACAAAATTTCAGCTTGGTCGGATAAATGGGAGATGCCCTTTAACGTAGACAAGTGCCAGGTCCTTCAAGTTGGAACGAGGAATAAGAAGTTCGATTACGAAATACGCGGCGTTAAACTCACAAGCGTTCAATGCGTTAAGGACCTTGGGATTAAAATCGCGTCAAACCTCAAATTCTCACATCAATGCATCGATGCAGCAAATAAAGTGAACAGAATGTTGGGCTTCATTAAAAGAAACTTTTTATTCAAGAATAAAAATGTAATACTTCCGCTCTACAATAGTTTAGTCAGACCCCACTTGGAATATGCGGTACAGTTTTGGTCTCCTCACCATGCAAAGGACATTGCTAAACTAAAAGGTGTTCAGCGTCGAGCAACAAAAATGATCCCTTCCTTGCGCAACAAATCCTACAAAGAAAGGCTTTCCACCCTTAACATGTTCTCTCTTGAGAAACGTCGCCTCCGAGGAAAACTGATCTAATGTTTTAAAATACTTAGTGGTTTCACGAATGTAGACAGAACAAAATTGTTTATGATCGATGACACTTTGCGAACGAGGAACAATGGCACAAAACTCAAATGTAGACAAGTAAATTCAGACTGCACCAAATTTTTCTTCACCAACGTTGTAGTGCGAGAATGGAATAAGCTCCCACCATCAGTGGTCCAGTGTAACACGATTGACTCCTTTAAAAACAAGCTCGATCGTCACTTCCTTGAACTTAATATTAACTAGAGTAGAAAAGCAACGTTTTGGAGCCATCTGATTAATGTAAAATCACTTAGGTTTAAGGACAGACCACCTAGTCTGGACCATGGGGTCTGTGTGGTCTGATTTTCTATGTAAATCTCTCTCTCTCTCTCTCTCTCTCTCTTCTGCGACAAAATTTTCTGCGACAACGATACACTGGACTTCGTTATATTGACTCAGGACAATCTAGTCAGTAACGTTACGGCAGGAGAGCATCTCAGTTCTTGAGATCACAAACAGGAACGCGTTAACGTTAGCGTTCATGCAAGACTGACTAAATTTAAAGCTAACTCCAAATCTTTAAAGAACAGATTACGTAAAAATTGACAGGTGTGCAGTTGCCAGATGATAGTGACGTAGATGAAGCGTGGCAAAATTTTTGAAATAAAAAATTTACTCAACAGAATGACTTCGTCGACTTATGTGAACAGTGACATAATGTTATTAGAAGTTGACCGTTTTTTAACAGCGAAATGAAACCTTTTCTTCAAGAGAGAAACTTGTTATACAAATAAAATATAGTGCGAAACTCACCCGTTAATAGTTTAGCATTTAGTCAGACATCGATTTTTATTTTTTATTTTTATTTTTTATATTTTTAGTCAGGCAAAGCGTATAGGTATGATGAAAATCTAATATGAAAGCTTCTTCAAATACCTATACAACAAAAAGGTTATCAGAAATGGACTGGACCATTAATTGGCAGCGTGGGTACCGTAGTGACAAAAATAAAACAGTGGAAACATGTTAGAGAAACTTCAATAAGACAGTGAAAATATCCATAATGAACACTGAGTGCCGGGAATCGAACCCGAGCTTTCCGAGTAGAACCCTTCAGCGGTCTTGTGTGAAGCAAAAGTTTGATAGCTTTCATTATGATATTCAGAGATACGTAACGGGAAAGGGGTAATAGCTTGCAGGGAATATCTTTGTGTGTATCCTCACCTGATTTGAAGTTCGATATTTTTTTTCTATTTACGACGGACCGTGCAGCTGACGAAGTATAATTAGAGCCTATATGAGCCTAATATGAGCCTTTTTATATCGTTGGCCTAGTTGGTATGCTGCCTGGCTTCTACTCGGAAGGCTCGGGTTCGATTCCTGGCACTCAGTGGTGTTCATTACGGATTGGAAACATGCTAAATCATAACTTTTATTTGGTATTCAGTACCAGCTTCACCGATACTACCACTTACTCCAGCGATGACAATATTATTAATGACCATCCCAATCATACCGTGCCCATCTTTGAAAGTTTTAGTTATGCTCAGGGCTACTTTCAGTGTTTACATTTTAGCGTCACAAAATCTTGGGTTGGGCACTTAATATCTGCGGGAGTATATAAATAAAATGTATGTCAAGGTCAGAGAGAGAGAGAGAGAGAGAGAGAGAGAGAGAGAGAGAGAGAGAGAGTGGAGTCACTGGACAATGGACTTTTAGTCTCACACTCATATATAGTCCCTAATGTACAAATGTGTGTTCCTCACTTGTGGCAGAGGCCTATTCATAACCTTGGCCGAACCAAGGATCAAAGAGAGAGAGAGAGAGAGAGAGAGAGGATATTTCACTGAGCATTAATTTTGTTTTCCCACCATGCACCGCATCTGTGACGTCACGCCCGCCAGCTGTTTAACTGTTGTCCACTGGAGCCCAAACCCCTTATTTAAGAAGCTAAAATGGGTGTTTGTGCGGTGTTTGGGTGTTCCAGCAACACAAGGAACTTAAGGAAGAGTGACCTAAGGTTTTACAGGTTCCCCAGAGACAAGAAAACCTGTCGGAAGTGGAAAATAGCGTGTCGACGGGCAGATGAATATGACGCCAGAAATGCCCGCGTGTGCTCTCGTCACTTCTTAAAAAGTGATTATTCTCCAAGGAGTGATGGTGCCACTTGGGGACTTAAGGCTACAAGGGCACTGAAGCCAGGGGCTGTACCATCTGTACATATTCCATCAAAACCACATGCAGGTATGTATAGTGAAAACAGTGAAGATGAAGGTGACTGCATGATGGTGGGGTGAGTGTAGTGTCAAGTACAGGGACAGGCGAGTGGCTGCACGCCCCAGAAGATTATTCAGGCCCTCCTCCATTGCCGTTTACAGGTGCCAGTGGCTTCAGAGCTATTGATTGATGTTGATTTATTGATTGATTGATTGTGCATCTGCTTTGGGCAAGCCTCTCACATTGATTTACAGTGAGTCACTTAGGACAGGAAATGTGCCAAGAAACTTTCATAGTCACATAAACTGTTTAACAGTTAACATTCTCTGTACGTACGTTGCACCATCTTTATAATTATACTACCAAATTTGTCACACCAACTAGGGGCTGGGTTCTCAAGCTGGTATCATAATGAATCAGCTGCCTTAGAAGAATAATGTGCAGTTACTTTTATTATAATTATTTTTTTCTTTGATGTTGTGGGGGTGTATCTAAAAAAAAGTAGTAATAGTTTTATAAACCTATACGTACTACTGTTGAGTTTTGCTGAAAACATTAAAATTCCTGGAAATTTAGTGAGGCATGTAACATTATGTATTAGTAGGCTAGGCCAGTTTTTGCATCACTATAAGAGAATGGTACGGCATTTCTTACTGTTTCAGTCACCGATATATTGGTAGGGATACAAGAAGGAAATATGAAACACACATATAGCATAGTATGGACGAAATACAACATCTGTGACAGCTCATCTCAGCATTTTTTGTTGTTCTCTCGGTTAATTTTCTCGATTTGGTGCATAAATGTTCCAGCCTATTACAGAACTTTCATTCTGTACTAGTTTCATATTCTGCTGCATTGAAATAACGTAATAGAAGGGGCTTTCCCTTGCTTTCGCCATGGCTTTGGGCACCAGTGCACACGAGATGCGGGCGTGAAGTCATCGTTCCCTGTGACGTCATAACAATGACGGAGCGAAATATCCTCTCTCTCTCTCTCTCTCTCTGATCCTTGGGCCGAACCACCTTACAGTTTAGCTAAGTCTCAGTGTGTCTGGTGACCGCTGGTTTCTTTAATCTAGCTATGCCAGAGGGCGCTGATGCTGTCTCCACACTGAGTCTGCCTCCCGCGCTTGCGACAGCCGTCTCTCCTGTCTCCGTAGCTCTTTGATCCTGTTCCTCAGCTATCGCATGGTCCTGTGTATGTCAAAGCTCACCACTGACTACTGGGCTCCTTGCTTGGAGAGAGAGAGAGAGATTTTTTTTTTATCTTTTCTTCACCTTAAGGGACTTCTTTACTGAAAAAAAATGCTGTCTCGGTTTTAAGTACTCAATAAGTTCGTGTGGGGAATACATGGATCAAATCAAACTACGTAGACAGCGTTTTGAAACGTGTGAGGGACGCTGCCTTAGATAACACTAATCAGGTTGTGAGAGAGGCTTAAATGTATTAATGAGTTTAATCTCCAGCCGAGGAAACGGTGTATGTCCTGGCGCAAGAACGAGAGAGAGAGAGAGAGAGAGAGAGAGAGAGAGAGAGAGAGAGAGAGAGAGAGAGAGAGATGTTCGTAACCCAATTCAACGGATGGTCTTTTTGCTCCGTTATTACAGAGAGAGAGAGAGAGAGAGAGAGAGAGAGAGAGAGAGAGAGAGAGAGAGAGAGAGAGAGAGAGAGAGAGAATGATATATGTTCGTGTAACCCAATTCAACGGATGGTCTTTTTCCTCTGTTATTACAGAGAGAGAGAGAGAGAGAGAGAGAGAGAGAGAGAGAGAGAGAGAGAGAGAGAGAGAGAGATGATGATGATGATGATGATATGTTCGTGTAGCTCAATTCAACGGATGGTCTTTTTGCTCCGTTATTACAGAGAGAGAGAGAGAGAGAGAGAGAGAGAGAGAGAGAGAGAGAGAGAGAGAGAGAGAGAGATAATGATGATGATGATGATGATGATATGTTCGTGTAGCCCAATTCAACGGATGGTCTGTTTGCTCCGTTATTACAGAGAGAGAGAGAGAGAGAGAGAGAGAGAGAGAGAGAGAGAGAGAGATGATATGTTCGTGTTGCCCAATTCAACGGATGGTCTTTTTTGCTCCGTTATTACATCCGAGTCTTGGTTGTGGAGTGTACCTCGTCACGCAACACAGAGCGCTCAATGTCATGGCCGCAGTCCGCCTGTAGGGCATGTAAAGTTTTGGCAATGAAGAAACATAATGAGAATTTTCTTGGAATTTAAAGGGTGTGGTTGTTATATTAGCTTTAGTAATTTACACGTATTTCACAATTTCACCCTTTTTTTCCTAGATATATTACCATGCGTACATTCCACATCTACATGTCAGAATAATACAAATATTCTGCACTGATAAGTTTTTTTTTCAGGTTTATCACTTTAGTGTTGTTTTGTACTTTTGACATCAGCATACGAATAGAAATAATATCTTATTAAACGCATGTAATATGTATACTTTATAATGCCAGCCAATAGCGTATCATTATGAACAGAAACACGACTTCCCTCTTTTTTTCACTAGTTACTTTGTTTTAACATCTTATATCTGTTAGTCTGCCTGTTTCCTTTTTTATAGTCATATCTCGGGACTTGTGAGACGATTTCCTCGTGTCATGAACGTCACTGATATCACTCTCATCCTGATAGCATTAAGGCTAACATTTTGAGGCTTGCATCTCATGTGTTGGGGACTCAGCACACACAGCCCTGCTATGAATCATGAAGTCGGTTCAGGGTGGAGCTGGTATCGTCCTTTATCTCTAGCCATACTGCCAAGTCAACCTTCGTACATGCGTCTCTCTCTTATTTCCCATCCATGTGCTATTTGAAAGTGATATTTTATATATTCTGTATATAGTAATGGAAGCTACATAGTACAATGAGTGTCGATGTTTAGGATTATAACGACGATTTGTATAAATTCTATGACATGCGGCAGCGATTTTTTCCCATGTTGCCACGTTTTGGTGATGGTGGTGGTGGTCGGCGTGTCCCCTTAGGTCCCTCCCCCGGGTCGAGAGGGAGAGAGAGGGAGAGAGAGAGATAAACAGGTGGGTTGTGGGTGGGTAGGTAAGGAGACGGTGCTAATCTGATAATTGGCGGTCGAACTGGCAGCGCCGCACTCTTGGAAATTCAGGAATCTGCCACACCTTGAACCGACTTCATGCTCTGAACAGACTATAGCAGAGCGGGGCACCCGCTAATTTTTCTTTAGCTCGCTAATCGCTAATCCAATACCTATTTTTTCTTTAGCTCGCTAATCGCTAATACGCTAATTTTCCAGGTTTGCTGGTCCGCTAACGCTTTTTTTTTTTTTTTTTTTTTTTTTTGCCTGTTAATCAAGTCCCCAACAGTCTGCTAACTCTTTATGTTTAAAAAACATAATTTCCGATGAATAATAATACTGCCTTATATACAAAGTTAAGTTTTATTTCATAGAATAAATCAATAGTATTCATTCAATAGAATCAATACACACCAAAAAAAAAAATAGAAGAAAATCTCATTACCATTAGTACAGTAGTACTACACGTTCTCCTCACGCTGTCTGTTTGTTTGTTTCCTATCATGTAGATTTTTATATAATTCCACTGATCCACTCACGTGACACTCCATTAATGTTGATCACCCTAGGTATATTAAGTAGGGCTACATAACTATATAATTATATTGTGTGTGTGTGTGTGTGTGTGTGTGTGTGTGTGTGTGTGTGTGTGTGTGTGTGTGTGTGTTTGTGAAAGATACAGTTGAAAGTACTGAAAGTAGAGGAAAGGAAATGGAAATTAGCGATTAGCGGACTTACAATTTTGGCACTCCCCTAACGCTAATCCGCTAAATTTTTCAATCCGCTAATCCGCTAACGTTTTTTTTAACTCGCTAATTAACGGATTAGCGATTAGCGGACCTTTTTAGCGGAATGCCCACCTCTGCCTGCTAGACAGAGTGCAGTCAAAGGCTCCTCGTCTCGTCAACTCTCCTCCTCTTACTGACTGTCTTCTTAGGCAGTTCTGCCTCTTAAGCTCCGCCGCAGTTTTGCCTCTCTATCTATCTTCTATCGATATTTTCTTCTGAACTTGCTAACTACATGGCTCCACCCCTCCCACGGCCCCGCTGGACATGCTCGACTTTCTACTTTAGCTCACTCCTGTGCTTTCCAAATCCCTTCTGCAAGAGTTAACGAGCATCATCATCTTTCATCCTTTTCGCTGGTAATCTCTGGAACAGCTTTCATTCGTCTGCTCTTCGTGTTGCCAACGACATGAACTCTTTCAAGAAGGGAGTATCGAGACACCTCCTCATCCGAAATTGACATCTCTTCTGGCCACTCTATTCTATTCTCTTTTATAGGAGTACTCCTTAGTGGTTTGTTTGTTTGCTTTTCATTTAGTTTTTTTCCCGTTAGCTGTTTCCTTTGTAAAAAAAGTAACCAACTCCATAACCACCAGCAGGCATTCCGCGAAATGTCATGAGATTTCGTGAAATTTCACTGAAATGTTAGACAATCCGTGAAGTGTCTAAGCATATTTCGCGCCGATAAGGAATTGTTTTGGCGTTGATAGGTTATTATGGTTAGCGAATATAGTTTACTCTTTTGGAGGCGATAGATTACGATCCTGAGTTGTGATTGGTTTCTATAGTAGTGGTGATAGGTTTTTGTTCGTAGCGGCGATGGGTTACTATTTTAGCGAGGTTAGGTTACGTGGCCTTAGTGGCGGTAGATTGCTATTGTGGCAGTGAAAGTTTAATATCATTAGCGGCTATAGGTTACTATCATTAGAGGCGGTAGACTGATATTTTAGCTGCGATATTAATCCTTAGCTGCGGTAGGTTAATACAGGATATAACAAACAACACAGGACATTCTCAACGGAAGCGAAAACTCGTGAAGTTGACGCAGCCCTCAGTGTGACGTCACGCATATAAGGGTACATGCAGTATCTCATTTGATGACAGTTGACTCGACCACAAGTGCATACAAACATTATTATTTTCATTATATAACTGTACAACACTACTATTCCTATTTACAAGTTAGCCATATATATTAAATAAGACGTTAGGTTGACCATCCACGAGTATATAAATGTCCCTCTAGATTTAAACCCATTTTCTCATAATCCATGCTCAATCATTGCACTTAGGCGTAAATACCTTAGTCCCGTTAAGTATATAGTTGAGTATTATAATGTATGTATAAGTTGCATATATATATAAATGTCAATACTTTTATTTATTATACCCTTAAACTAATTTGAGATAAAGGATGTTGACACGATTGGTTGAGAAAAGAAAAATCGGTTATGTGGCAAAACAGTATTCTGTCCTCACGCTAACGTCATCACTGGGCGAGTTCGGGTGGCCGAGAATACCCTGTGTAGTTTGTTATTTCCTGGGTTAATATACTTAGCAGAGGTAGTTTGCTATTTTAGCGGCGAAAAGTTAGTATACTTAAGGGGCTATTACACTGGGCAAATTTTCCGTGGATCTTCAGTCAAACCACGATTTCCGCTGGCGTGGTTCTCATATTTCCGTGGTTTTCTGACGTGTCCACGATCTTCCAAAGCTACGGTATAGATTTCACGGAATGACGTCGGTATTACTCACCATCATCATCAGCAGTAATAACAAGAAACAAATGAGAGCCACGCTAGCGGAAATCGTGGTTTGACTGAAGAGCCACGGAAAATTTGCCCAGTGTAATAGCCCCTTTAACAGTGAGGTTGGTATTTTAGCGGTGAAAGATTCATACCCTCAGCGGCGATAGGTTGCTTGGGTACGCTGGAAAGGTTCCTGTCCATATGGTTTAGACGGGGTATTTTGTTGGCATCATAAAGAGGGCCCTTTCGCTACCCCACACACTTTCCTGGTGAGGTATTCACTGATTTGTCGCTGTGTTACCTGAGATTTCATAAAATTTAAGTGACATTCCTTTATATTATTTGAGAGCTCGAAAGTTTAGGTGACGGTTCGCGAAAGGCTGACATTTTGGGTTAGGATGATCCGCTCTAACTTTTAATGCTTCTTGGAATGTATAGAATTAATCTTAAATAGTCTGCTTAGGGGTGCATCATAGAGGTCGCAGGAAAGAAAAGGTTTGGCCCACTGCTCTAAACCATGTGTTGCCACATCACGCTCCATCCAGGTAAGGGTGATGAGATATCTTGCTTGTAACATGACACCGAAACTCGGTCATCATACAGGCAGGGATGAGCAGAGCTGTCCCAAGTCCTCAAGAAACTTGGACTCTTGTGTTCATATGATGCAGGGTAATCGTCCACTCGCTGCCTAAGACTATTTTTAAAGTGTGATGCGTCGCGTCTTTGTTACTTTTGCCGTCTGGATAGTTGTCGCCGCAAAAATGCCTTTCAAATTCTCATCAAGCACTTCACGGAGCTCTGTAATAACGACTCTCTCTCTCTCTCTCTCTCTCTCTCTCTCTCTCTCTCTCTCTCACACCACACACACACACACACACACACACACACACACACACACACACACAGTGGCATCTTCCTCTATTGTCCTGTAATTACATAGCTTCATTTCAGTCTTCATCATGTATTTTTTTTATCAACTGCCGTGGTGATGTAATTTTAAGAAAAATCTTAAAATTGTACGACTGAGAGAGAGAGAGAGAGAGAGAGAGAGAGAGAGAGAGAGAGAGAGAGAGAGAGAGAGAGAGAGAGAGAGAGAGAGAAAGAGGGGGGGGGAGGAGGGGGGGGCAGGCACACCTACAACTTTGGTACAGAGGCAGGTGACGTCACTTTCATGTGACTATACAAAAACAAACCGCTCTTGGCCGCGGCCGCCACGCGAAAAAAAGAAAAAAAAAAGCCTATAAATTGTAGTATATTAACGGTAAACATTTCAAGAGCAGCATTGATCCAGCCTCACATGTTTGCTAGCCCTCACTGTCTATTCACATTCCATAGCAGATATATTTTATTATAGTCTATTAAACTGTCACCAATTCTTGAGAAGAGGTTTTACTGAAAGTGAAAGCGAGTTATTCGAAAGGAGGTTGTGCAGTTACAAGTAGAAGTAGACTGAGGGAGAATACTTAGATCAACTGTCACCGGAAATACCATGATTACGAAAGCGAACATCTTACGTACCACACTTCCATCTCCCCGACTTTTATGACCTGAGCGAGGTGCGAACCTTGGCCTGGCGGGTGACAGACAGGTCGAAATCTACTACTATGCAGTTCTTTTTCTCTTATTTCTATGTGTGTGTAATTCACCAAGGTTTGATCACTTACTGGAAACATGATCTCCAACCGAAAAAGCTTGGAACAAGTGATATATTTGGATACTTTTTTATTTTTTTATTTATTGATTGATTGATTTTTTTATTTATTAATTTATTTTATTTATTTATTTGTGTGTGTGTGTGTGTGTGTGTGTGTGTGTGCTTCAGTAATGTCTCGCATCAGTAGCCACCAATTGCCGGAAAGAGTCATTACATCTTCTTTGTCAAGGAGAAGTGTAACCTTGACCAAAATGGATGTGATGCAATACGGGACTGACAGCTTTGTTCTCCACTCTTGTATTCTTGTTCTCTCGAGGCTGAAACACGAGAACCAGATTGTGTCAGCTTCCCACTCCTTGTATACAGCACCCCCTGATAACTGTTTACTCTCTTCTCCACCTTATTTATGTTCACGGCGTACCTCAGGTTCTTGTAACAACAACTACGCATGTGTGACCCTACCCAGCCGCTGACAACGCCCACCGAAAACTTGCAGGTCTCATATAAGTGCCCTAGATAATATCACGTTCTAGATCTAGAACTTCTGCACTATACTACAACTTTATTACTCAAAGCTTAAACTCTACCTTGTTGATTTGATTTCTCAACAACATAGTCCTAATTATTTTCTATAGCATCTTAACATTATGTTGAACAGAAAAGTAGGAAATAGGCTTAGATATGAACTACATTGAGCACTATTTTATATCACCCTTACTTAGAAACTTTAAAGATTGCAGTTATCTTTTTTTTGTCGTGTAAAAAGTGCAGCAGATTGGTTTTAGGCTAACCTTGGTCTGTTGAAACTGGTGTCACTTCTCAGAGCGAACATTCAAACACGTATTTTTTTTCTAACAAGAGAGACAGCTCAGGGGCAATTAAACAAAAAAGCAACAAAAAAGCCCGCTAGGCGCTGCTCCAATAAAAGTAACCAGAATGAGAGGCCAGAAGAAAGGTCAATTTCGGGAGAAGAAGTGTCTTGACACACTGCGGCGGAATTTAAGAAGCAGACTCTCAGTAAGAGGAGAGGAGTTGATGAGACGAAGTGCCTTATAAACTCATTCTGTCCAAGAGAGCTGTGTGTGTTGAGCCCCCCCACCCCGACCCTACACGTGAGATGCATATTCCATACGAGGGCGGACAAGGCCCCTGGATATGGACAGCATCTGTGTGGGGGGGGAAAAACTGGCGGAGACGATACAGAACGCCCAACCTCGAGGAAGCTGATTTAGTAAGAGAGGAGATGTGAAGTTTCCAGTTAAGATTTTGAGTTAAGGTTAGACCGAGGATGTTTAGTGTAAAAGAAGGTGACAGCTGAGTGTTATCGAAGAATAGGGGATAGGTGTTTGGAAGATTGTGTCAAGTTGATAGGTGGAGAAATATATTTTTTGAGGCGTTGAAGGACACCAGGTTCCTCCTACCCCAATCAGAAATAATAGCAAGGTCTGAGGTTGAGCGTCCTACAGGCTCTGGTTTGGAGTCATATAATTCCTGTTGTGAGGGTCTTTTGTTGAAGGAAGTTGAATAATGCAGAGTAGAGTCATCAGCGTACGAGTGGATAGTACAGTTTGTTGTGGAAAGATCATTGATGAATAACAGGAAGAGAGTGTGAGATAGGACAGGGCACTGCGGGACACCACTGCTGATAGGTTTAGGGGAAGAACAGTGACCGTCTACCACAGCAGAGATAGAACGGCCGGAAAGGAAACTGGAGATAAATATATATATATATATATATATATATATATATATATAGAGAGAGAGAGAGAGAGAGAGAGAGAGAGAGAGAGAGAGAGAGAGAGAGAGAGAGAGAGAGAGAGAGAGAGAGAGAGAGAGAGAGAATCCGTAGGAGGGTAGTTTAGAAAGCAAAGAGTTGTGCCAGACTCTATCGAAAGTTTTCGATATCTCAGGCAACATTGACAGTTCCACCTAAATGGCTAAGAGAGAATGACCAAGAGTCATTTAGGAAAGCAAGAAGACAACCAGTAGAACGCCCCTTGCGGAACCCATACTGGCAGTCAGATAGATCAGAAGTGGACTGATGTTTATGAATCTTCAGGTTAAGGATTGATTCAAAAGCTATAGAAAGACCAGAGGGTAAAGTTATAGGACGGTAGTTTGAGGGACTGGAACGGTTACCTTTCTTAGGCACAGACTGTATGTAGGCGTATTTCCAGCAGGATGGAAAGGTAGATGTTGAAAGGCAGAGGCGAAAGAGTTTAACCAGGTAGGGTGTCTACACGGGAGAATAGTTTTTAAGAACTATAGGAGACACTCCATCAGGCCCATAAGCCTTCTGAGGGTTGAGACCAGAGAGGGCATAGAAAACATCATTCTTAAGAATCTTAATAACAGGCATAGTGGAGTCTGAGGGGGGATGAGTAGGAGGAATATGCCCTGAATCGTCCAGTGTGGAATTTTCACAGAAAGTCTGAGCGAAGAGACAGATGTGACGGCACTGTTGCCGTCAGGATTAAGGAGAGGAGGGAAAGATGAATAAGTGAAATTGGAGGATGTATTTTTGGCTAGGTGCCATTAGTCTCTGGAAGAATTAGAGAAAGCAAGGTTGCAGCACTTTCTATTGATGAAAGAGTTTTTGGTTAGTCGGAGAATAGATTTGGCACAATGCCGGGCGGAAATGTAAAGATCATGAGTAGCAGTGGTGCGGAGGCCCTGATACCTTTTGTAAGCCGCCTCTCTATCTTTGATAGCACGAGAATAAGCGTGATTGAACCAAGGCTTTTTAGCATGAGGGGTAGAGAAAGAACGTGGAATGTGTGCCTCCATTCCAGAGACAATCACGGTAATACAAATACAAATAAACAGCGGACTGTGTATACTTTTTCTAATGAGTAGCTCACACCTAACGAAAGTGTCATAACGCCTTCATAGGTGCGTTTCTAAGAATAAAAAGAAAAAAAATTGAGCCAGGCAATATGCATCGAATATAATATGTTGATTTTTCCTCAGTCAGAGTCCGACTTAGAGTAAACATTTTTTTTTTTATTTAAATAATCGTAACATTTTAACGCAAATACACATTTTTCTGATGTTCAAACAGCTGTTAAATTATTTCATAGTATTATTTTCATTCTCTGTTTTCAGACAAATACACATTTCATCTAGCTTATAATCGGAGTCCCTTCAAAGAATATTTGTAAAAAGGAACAGAATATTGTAAGGTTGCCATTGTTGTGAGACTATTGTAGCGCTTTCGGAGACCCATTACCTGGCAAGAGGTAGGATGTAGGGCGATATAGTTGTTAAAAGTAAAGAATCTGACGTGGCCACTTCCCGTGTTGTGTGCGTGACCACGTATCCGCAGTGTTTGCAAGAAACTGCTGGTACTCTACGCTGGAACGCTGAAACCGATAACCAGATTGCGTTTTTCTCCCACTTCTTGTATACAGTACTCTCTCAGGAAAGTAGAAACTGACTGCTCGCCCTCTTTCTTTTCCAGTTACCATGATGGATGTTCCGGGTTCTTGCTGGAGACGCCTGCAGAGAGGATAGGGCGCCGGCGCTCTCATCTGGTCGTGTACACCACTACATTCGTTATGTCTATTGGCTTTTCCATCGTACTGACTGGCGTCTGGCCTTATCTACGCCAGGTAAACATCTCGCTTTGGAATAGTCTAAGTGTTTACTTAATTTCTCCCTTTGTCAACTTGACATAAACTTCCAAACACCTATCCCCTATCCCTCGACAACTCACAGCTGCCCCCTTCTTCTACATTAAACATTCTCGGTGTATCATCAACTCAGGATCTTAACTGAAAACTTCATATCTCCTCACTCGCTAAATCAGATTCCTCGAGATTGGGCGTTTTGTATCGTCTTCGCCAGTTCTTTTACCCCTCCCAGATGCTGTCCATATAGGGGTCTTGTCCGTCCTCGTATGGAGTATGCATTTCGTGTGGGGGCTCCATGCACACAGCTCTGCTAGACAGGGTAGGATCTTCGTCTCATCAACTCCCCTCCTCTTTTTAGCAGTCTTCTACCTCTTAAATTCCGCTGCAGTGTTGCATCTCTTTCTATCTTCTACCGCAGTGATTTACCCCCTGTGTGTAAAAAATTACATGGCATGGGTTAAATAATTTCAATAATTGTGTTTTACCAGTGACCTGTCAGAAATGAAAGATGACGATCCAACGAAAGATGAACTGATTGAGCCTGAGTCCTCTGCTAATCTTAGAAAAGAATTTGTAAAGGTTGGTGTTGATTTCTGGATAAAACACAGATTCATTCCCACTTCTTACTCAATGTGCCTTCCACGTGCTTGTTCCTTTTGTCACTACATGCTTATGTGAACCAGGGCTCTAAACTTCAGTAGCAATGAAGACAAAGGCCAAGGGCTGAAAACCGATGACGATATGAGAGTAGCGTTATCATCAACAGCTCGAATAAATAATATGGTTGACTCAGTGAATCAACAGTGTTCCCACTGGTAATGCTTCTGGTGTTTCTGTTTGATTTTTTTGTGTGTGTGATATAAATGGACTGTAATTTCTTTCTTTCTCAAAGTATATTACTATATTTTGCACAAAACCTAATTAATAAATGTGTTTTCTTCGTATTTTTGGTGCCTTTATGATGGCTATGCATTTTTGTATGGGAGTAAGGGGGTAAATGGCGAAAGAGATCAGGCCGAGAGGGTAAGTGATGGATGAAAGGTTGAGAATCCCTGTTCTATCGATATTATCATATTGACTGCTATTTTGAATTTGCTAACTGCATTCCTTCCCCCATCCCGCAGCCCCGCTGCACATGACTTTTGCTGTTGCTCATTTCTATTCTATTCAAATCCCTTATGCAAGACTTAATCAGCATCTTCATTCTTTTATCCCTTCCTCTGGTAAACTCTGGAATAGCCTTCCTTCGTCTATTTCCTCCTGCCTACAACTTTAGCTCTTTCCAGAGTGGACTATCAAAACATCTCTCTACCCGAAATTGACCTCTCTTCTGGCTTCTCGTTTTTTTCTTTTGTTGGAGAAGAAAAAACTAACTAACGAGGAGCATTCACCCGGGGGCGCGACGCCTCACTCACCAGCCGCCTCCACTCCCAATGGTCCCCTCGAGCAAGCTCCCAAGCATCTGCTCTATCCATCCTAAGTCCATCCTGGCACGATCAATCGACTTGCCGAAGCCATCAGTTATGTGGGCATCCCCTTGTTCTCCTTCACTCAGGGTTGTCTCATACAGAAACGACCCTATGAGCAGGATCGACGTCTGGGACGTGTGCCACGTGCCCATATAGCTGGAATTGGCGTTCACGGATTAAGCTGGTAACAGACCTCGATTCAGTTTCATCACGTAGTCGCTAGTTAGACACGAAGTCATCCCAGCGCACCCCATGATCCTGCGAAGGCACTTTGTAGTACTACAGGCATCGACACGCCTCTCCAAGTCACTATTCACAACGCCATATACTTTTGTTGAACGAGTCCATAACCTCGTCGGCCAGGCCAATCCGTCAAGGTACCCCCTGGTAAAACCCACCATTGTTATTCACTACACTACCAAGGTATGTGAAACTTTAGGTGACCTCGACATCCTCACCACATGCATGGACATACTGAACTGTGACCTAGTTCAGAACAAGCTTTCATATTTCATACGTATTTGAAATTCAAAACAAATGTCAACATGCAAAGTTTTTTTCAAGATTTTCCTTTCATTTTATTGAAAAAAATATACTGTTTCCTCTTCTTGTTTTCCTTTCGTAAAAAAAAAATAAAAAAAATAAAAAAAGTGGGGCAGCTCATGAGTACCGTGACCATGGTGACACGGTACCGTGTGGAAATCTGTCCGCCCTGTGTTTGTAAAAAAAACATATGTGCAGATTAGGGTGGGACAACTCATGATTTTTTTTTTTTTTTTTTTGTAAGTTTCGGCCTATGGTGCCGGTAGGCTTCCTTGGTGGAGCCTGATGATCAGCCCCCAGTTCGTTATGGCGGAGGCAAGTGTTTAGAATGGCGCCATCTTGCTTGGCTCATGTTGCCCACTGGAACTCATCTTTGACCTCTCATTACGTAGAGAGAGAGAATCTAGAGTCCGGGTTGACAGGTGGTCTTCAGGACAGCATGTGGATAATCTTAGGCCACTCGGCGGTGACTGAAAAATTCCAGATGTGGCAGCGGGCAGGACTCGAACCCACGTCCTGGACGCGGAGCCGGCACACTAACCACAGCCACCGCCTCCCCAAATACTAGTGAGACGGCTCGTGACACCACACCGGGAGTAGAAGGTGGAGCGGAGACGGTTGGGCAGTCTCCTTTAATGCGTGGTCCCTGTCCACCCAAGGGCGTGAGGGATTTTTGTTACGTTTGTGAGGATTTCACAGGCGAGAAGTGGATTGGATGCTGTTTGTGTCCTAAATGGTATCATGTGAAGTGTGCTCATTTGTCTGGAATTAAGCAGGATAATATACCTAGAATTAATTGGATTTGCACCCCATGCCTCCATAAAGCGTCTCTGGCTACCAAAATTGTGGAGAAATTGAATGAATTCAAGCAAGAATTATCTAAAGAAATATCTGTGGTTAAAGATGAGGTTGAATCAAGGGCTGATAAGGTGCAGGAGGAGCTGGGATCAGTTGCTGACGCGTTTCGTGCAGACAAAGCAAATCTTAGTTGAGCTGAGGTGGCGAAGAGAGACAGGAAAGTGAAGAAGAATCTCCTACATGTGGAAACTTCTACCCAGGAAAAGAAGGCAACAGATACGAAGGATGAAGTTTCCCAGGCATTGAATGGCATCCAGATAACTGATTCAAAGATTCACAAATGGAGGTAATATTTTTTTACAGCTAAAGAAACAGCTCAAGGGCAACAATAAAAGGTGTAAAAAAAAAAAAAGCCTGCTAATCGCTGTTCCCACAAAGACAAAAGTAATGAGCGGCCAAAAGAGAGGTCAATTTCGGGAAGAGAGGTGTCTTGATACACTCCCCTTGAAAGATTTCAAGTTCAAACCAAATGAAAACACAAGGGCTGAGGCTGCTAAAAAATTGGAGCCTGTTGAGGAAATTAATACCAAGAGTGTTTGAAAGATAAAACCAAAGATCATCATATGCAATGTGCATAAAAAGGAGACCAAGGAAAAAATAAAGGAGACCATCTTGGACCGCAATGAGTTCTTACGCACAATTCAGGGTGTTGAGAATAAGATTGAGCTGATTTTTAGTGAGCCTGCAGCTGGCGGCACGATGCACTACATTTTGAGGTGTGACCCAACTGTGAGAGAGCTGATTTACAAGAATCATGAAAAGTTGAAATTAGAACGGGGAATATACACGGTGAGAGACAGATACCATGCAATTACGGTATATGTTACCATTGTCAGAGATATGGCCATCTTGAGGCCAACTGTACTACCAAGACCAATGGAGAAGCCCCAAAATGTTTCAAATGCGCTGGTACCGGTAATCATAAATCAAAGGTGTGCATCATGGCTGAGAAGAAATGCATAAGTTGTGTGAGGTACAAGAAGCCTGAAATCTACCACTCAGCGAATGACCAGTGTTGTGTAGTACTTCATACTGAAAAATGAGAATTCGTAACATAACCGATCATGGCTATTAATTAGTGTTTATACAAATTGTGTGTTAAATGTTCAGTGAGCTGGAAATAATGTAGTGTGAACCCAAACACGGCCAAGTGACTATGATGATGCCAAGTTTATTAAAAGGGCATCAGTAGGCTATTCATGAAAGCAATCAAGACTCACTCATTCACTACGACGTTTTGAATTAAGTGCATCGAGGATTATTATCGAGGCTAACATCGTAATTGTTGACGGCCCTCGCAGAGCGCTGCACTATAGTCTATCTAATTTAACTTGAGCCTTTAGGCACGGCTCGCCTGAGCCGCGCATGTGCCACATCACCCCATCACTCTCCTCAGAGGAGCTCGCTACCCCCCCCCCCCTCTCTCTCTCTCTTATTTACGTTATATATAATAGCTTTGGCTTGGCTGTGCAGGACGCGAAAGTGAGGCCTACGTGAGTCTTCCATGGTGGCGGAAGAGTAAATGGTGCGGCACCATCGCATGAGCCACGTTGCCAAGTGAAATGGAAAGTTTACAGGGTCGTTGTCTTTCCCTCAAATCCCAAGCCCTTCATAACACCATGCAGTCGTATTATGAATATATTTATATTCCATAAATAGATAACGTACAGACTAGTGAGACAGATCGCCATGCGCAGGTCATCCCTAGATGTGTAAACAATGGGGGGTTACCCGGGCCAAGCCACAGGGCTCAAGTTAAGTCGATGGACTATAGCAGTGGAGCGGTGCCTGAAACCTCATCAACGGTAAACGATAGTGAATGGGGACCGGGTGTTATTCAGGGGGTTGTGTCCCGCCGCCTTGGTTGGGGTGGGTGTAAGGTTTAAGCCGTACCCAGAGATCCGTCACTTGTGAGCTCGCTCATCAGTGTTGCCGGATCTGCCGAAACATCGGTGGATCTACTGAACTTTTGAAAAATATAAAGAAATGCCGATTTTGTTTTATAGAGTATTCCAATATCCAATGAAATTATATACTGCATTATGCCCAAGTATTTACAAATCATATTATATGGGCATGTCATTAATATTATCTTAGTGATATGGCAAATGAAAATTCTCTTTGCAAATTGGCGTTAAAAAATAGCTCAGGCACCCCTCTGCTCATTGAAGTTCAGAGAAAATCAAAACCCTGGTGTTAATTGACCCTACTTCAAACATGCCAGTTCTAGAAATTTTAATTTTAACATTATTTGTGTGTGTGTGTGTCCCTCTTTGCCTCTGCATCACGGTGTTCACCCTCCTCGGCAGCTGGAGCCCGGGGTGTCCAAGGAAATGTTGGGCTGGGTGATCGCCGCCAACCCGCTGGGCCAGATGATCGCCTCGCCGCTCATGGGACTCTGGGGTAACCGGACCGGGTCCAACAGGTGGGTGCCTTCAGTGTCAAGGTCTAGAGTCTACACCTTGGTACAAGGTCTTGATTTTGGACCTTGTGTGTGTGTGTGTGTGTGTGATATCAATCTCTCTCTCTCTCTCTCTCTCTCTCTCTCTCTCTCTCTCTCTCTCTCTCTCTCTCTCTCTCTCTCTCTCTCTCTCTCTCATTAGATCCCGATATATATATATATATATATATATATATATATATATATATATATATATATATATATATATATATATATATATATATATATATATATATATATATATATATATATATATATATATATATATATATATATATATATATATATATATATATATATATATATATATATATATATATATATATATATATATATATATATATATATATATATATATATATATATATATATATATATATATATATATATATATATATATATATATATATATATATATATATATATATATATATATATATATACACGAGGTGCGTTCAAAGTACCTGACCTCTAGAAATAAAGGAAAATTTTATTTTAATCACTTAGTACTCTCCTTGTTCACACTTCTCCCAGCGGTGTTGTACTGGTAACATTTCTGGGAATCCTTAACTATAATAGTGTAGAGTCACCTGGCCAAAAACAACACTTCACGTGTTCAACACCCTCCCTATTCTTCGGAAATGGCACCTTGACTTCTGGCTGTTCCCTAAACTGAAAACAACCCTGAAAGGGAAGCGTTTTATGTCGCAAATGGAAATTATGAAGAAAGCGACGGCAGAGCTCTACACTATTATAGTTAAGGATTTCCAGAAATGTTACCAGCAGTGGCAGCACCGCTGGGAGAAGTGTGTGAACTCCCAAGGAGAGTACTTAAGGGTGATTAAATAAAATATGTGAAATTACAAAATTCTTTTCTTTATTTCTAAAGGTCGGATACTTTTTGAACGCACCTTGTATACGTCACAAAATTGCCTGTTTTTCGGCCCTTTTGCCGCGATTTGGACACGTCCTAGTTTTTTGCTTATAACTTTTTTTTATTTATTAAGTGCTTTCATTTTTTTTCTGATTATTAATCTGTATTAAGAGAGCTTTCATTTGCCACCAAGCACGCCTTCCTAGCTTTCAGACGTCGCGAATCTGACTCATTTCACGCCTGACGCCACAAAATTTAATACATCTGCATAAAAACTCATATATAAACACTTCAATATGTTGACTATCTTGTATTAAAGCCATTTTAAGATATCTATGTAAAAAGGTACTTTTTATATAATCATTTCACTATAAAATCAACCTATATTAAGCCTTATTATACATGTTATTTTTTTATTCTATTTAGTATTCAACCCTATTTCTTTCCATTTATGAATAATGCATTTAATTTGCTTTCTTTTGATACCAAATATGTATGTATTTATGTATGTATACTTAATATATACATACATACATATATGCACACATATTTGGTATCAAAAGAAAGCAAATTAAGTGTATTATTCATAAATGGGAAAAAAATAGGGTTGAATACTAAATAGAAAAATAAAATAAAAACATGTATAATAAGTCTTAATATAGTGTGATTTATATAGTGAAATGATTATATATAAAAAAGTACCTTTTTATATAGATGTCTTAAAATGGCTTTAATACAAGATAGTCAACATATTGAAGTGTTCATATAATAAATTTTATGCAGATATATTAATTTTTGTGGCGTCAGGAAGGTTTTTCGTCGCGGCGTATGAAATGAGTCAGATTCGGAGAATTTTCGTCGCGACTTCTGGTCAAGCTCGAGCAAAAACTACTGAAACTAGGAAGGCGTACTGGTGGCAAACAAAAGTTCTATTAATACAGATTAATAATGAGAAAAAAAAACTGGAAAGCACTAAATAAATAAACAGTTATAAGCAAAAAACTAGAACGTGTCCAAATTGCGGCAAAAGGGCCGAAAAACAGGCTATTTTGTGACGTCTCGACGACAAACATGGAATCGAGCTGTCAAAAAATCCTTCGAGCTGGTCAAACTACATTGCCAAGAGGGGCTACATGCCAAAGTACCGCCTTCTAGAGGCAATAACAATCTTTTTTTGTGCCCTTGAGCCTTTGTTGTAAAAAAAAAAAAAAAAAAAAAAAGCGTGTGTACGCGTGTATGCGTGCGTGTGCCAGGCCAAGGATTATGTACTACAAGGATAGCTCACTAAGCTTTTGTTTTGCCCACAATGCACCGCGGATGACGTCACACATGTAAACAAATGGTGCTGGGCGGCAAACTGGTTCACTTCACTATGTTCTCACCGTAGCGTGCTCAGTGAAAATGGTGATTTGTGGTGTATATGGGTGTTGCAGTGGCTCAACTGCGGAAAGTCGTCAAGGTGTTAAGTTCATTAGGTTTCCTAGAGACAAACACATCTTGAAGAAGTAGATTTTGGCCTGCAAACGAAAAGATAAAGTGAAGGTGAAGTCTGCGCGGGTGAGGTCCAAACATTTTCCAAGAAAGTGATAACATTAAAGAAAAGCCAATAAAGCTCTACAGTGAAATTTTGGTAAAGGTAAATTCATTTAGTTTAAAATTTGCGTAAATATTATGCAATATATATGTATGAAAAAAAAAAAAACATATATAACAGGATTAGTTACCCCTGCAAATTAAGTTGTAGAAAACCAATGTTAATAAAAGTTAAGAAAACTTAGCATCGATGGTAAACACTAAACAGCAATATTTTTGCAGCTTGTTTACCATGTTTCTCACATTATTTATATTATTGTATACTATTAGCCAACACAACAGCTGCCTAATTTAACTACTTATCCTTAGCAATCAAAAAAGCGCAAAATCTGACCATGAATAAGAATGAATAAGGGTTTTCTAGTACATTTTATACCGTGAGAGCAGGGTGAGTGTGAACCAGATGACGTACCGCAGTCATGACGTCATCGATGACATTTCAGTGAGCTATCCTTATAGTATATAATCATAGTGCTCTCCCAAGCGTGGTGACGTCACGCGCAGTTGGGAGAATTTCTTGGGCGTGTTTCATCACAGCGCCACAAGCACTTCCAAGTAGGATTGGGGGCGGTCTTGGGAGTAGCCAGCGTTGTCAATCTTCCGCGTCGCTTTGATGTCTAATATGTCTTCAATTAACCTAAATTACACTTCTTATGTATAATTATGGAATTATAAATATAAACAATTGATATTTAGTTTAAATACAGCGATAGTATCTTCATTGTAAGGAATATGTGCACGTATTTTTGTTCCGTCTGCATCTTCAACGGCACCACGGTGTAGACAAACATTTAATGAGTCGTGAGTAGACCCTGGCCACCTCGCCACCATGGCCCGCAGCTTGTACTGTGCATCAAATAACACTTGCACATTGATGCTGTGGTAGTTCTTGCGGTTGACGTACACTTCTTCGTGCTCATGTGGGGCCACTATTCTTACGTGGGTGCCATCAACAGCACCCACCACACCGGGAAAATCAGCAATTTCGGCAAACTCCGCCTTCATTCTCTGCTGCTCCCCCGGTTTAAATGGAAGCCCATGAACCGCCTCATATTCTCTTGTTTCACGAGAGCATCCACGGTCTGGGTGATGATTCTGCTGACTGTGGCCCGGGAAACTCCAAAGTCATCTGCGCTGCACTGCTGCATTTTCCCGGTGGCGAGATATCGCAGAGTCAACGCCACTTTCAGCTCCGCTGTGACCGCACGGCTCCTCTCAGTCCTGTTGCCAATCACGTGTCGCACCAAGTCAGTGACGAACAACAGGTCAGCACGATCCACCCTGTACCTTTTCTTGAACTCGGTGTCATCGTACTCGTTAAAGATGTCCCTTCTCGGGCGAAAATTCCTTGGTCGGTGCTGGCGGGGTTGTTCACGGGCTGCCATGTTTACAGTCAGACGCTTGGGACCTTCCTTGGGAGCGCTTGGGAGACCCCGCACGGCCTCCCAAGGCGGCGAGCGAGATAGGCAGAGTTCCAAGGCTTGGGAGCTTTCGTGAAACATGCCCAAGGTTTCTCGCACGCTTGGGACTTCTTGAGCATAGGTACTTCCAAGGACTTGGTAACTTTGATGAAACCCACCCCAGCTCACCCGGTCCGTCCGCTCAGATGGGTGGGGCTAAAGAGTGACGTCGGTCAAAGTATATTAGAGTTGCCACCTAGGCCAAACTAGTGACCTAGAGTTACCAGAAATCAGCGGCTCTCGCCCACTACTTCAGTTCATCCGACTCTCTCTCTCTCTCTCTCTCTCTCTTATATAATTCGAGTGGCAATCAAACACTGCACACGTACTACTAGGCATCCTACGCGTGAGAAATGAAAACCAGGGAAAACGAAAGAGTTTCCCCACGCCGATAGAAAACGGAGTGCTAGCTTCATTTCACACACCTAGCCAAGCCACCACCCTCTCCTGGCCTTGACGTCACGCCACGGTGTCCCCGCCCCTGCGCCAACCGGAACCAAAATACAACTTAACTCTCCCTGTCGGCCTAGTGCGTGTGTGTGTTTATATGCTCGGCGTTCTATGCCATATCGCCTTATGCGTGTATTCGTGTGTGTGTGTGTTGTGTGTGTCATGCTGTGTGGTGTGGGAGAATGTGTGTATGTGTGTGTGTACGCGTGTATGCGTGCGTGTGTGTGTTTATATATGCACTTATCGTGTTTTTATTCTTTCTCATGCTAAATACAGGTAGCATATCTATCTGTCTGTTTGCCTCTGCGTCTGTCCCTGATCGTGTAATTATTTCTTCTCACGGTAAATATATTCCATCTCTCTCTCTCTCTCTCTCTCTCTCTCTCTCTCTCTCTTAACTACAGACTCTTCAACAAAGATCGTGTAAACCGTAGAGGCGGTGGCGTCGCCCTTTTTGTCAAAAGCTATTTGCAACCCACTGACAAAACACCAAGAAACAGTAACGTTGAACATTTGTGCGTGCGAGTAAACACTGCAAAAGTCAATTTAAATATATCTGTCACCTACAGACCTCCCGGGCAATCACTCGATGACGACCTTGAAATGTACAGCGTCTTAAGGCAATCACTTAATAACAACGACTCACTGATATTAGGAGACTTTAACCTCCCCCATATCGACTGGGCGACACTGTCAGGTACAGAAGGCGAGTCACATAGAATGATAGAATTTCCAGAAGAAAATTATCTAAGCCAAATGGTTTCTGAGCCAACTCGACAAAATAATATACTCGACCTTGTTATAACGACCCAAGATAACCTAGTCAGTAATGTCACGGTAGGAGAACACCTCGGTTCTTGCGATCATAAATTAGTGCGCGTCGACATTAGAGCTCAATCATCAGTGACTGAAAATAAAGTAAAGGTGCCCAATTTCAAAAGAGCTAACTTCGTAGAAATCCGACAAAAACTAACAGAAATACAACTATCAGATGACGGCAACGTAGAGGAAGCCTGGCTAAGCTTTAAAAATCATTTACTCACTCAGCAGAACACATTCGTCCCCTTGTGCGAGAAGCGAATTAACACTAATAAAAGCCCACCGTGGTTTAATAGCGAAATTAAACAATCAATCAATGAGAGAAAATTGTTTTACAGGTTAAAGAAAGAACAAAGCACGCCCGAAAATATTAGACTTTATAATGATGCCAGGCGACGAGTAAAAAGACTAGTATGTCTGGCAAAGCGTAGATATGAAGAAAATATTGCAGCCAACTGTAAAAATAATCCGAAATCTTTCTTCAGTTACATAAACAACAGAAAGGCGATCAAAAGTGGTATTGGACCTTTAACAAACAGCGACGGTGCACTAGTGACTGACAGCCAACACATTGCAAACCCCTTAAACAATTACTTTTCCTCGGTGTTTAATACTAACAGTCTTCCTCCCACTACCACCAACACCAGTACTATTGTAAATCTCAAGCATGCATTGCCTAATTTTGAAATAACAACCGATGAAGTCCTTAAAGCTCTCCATTCACTTAAAACAAATAAAAGTCCCGGACCCGACAAAGTATATCCCATACTGCTTAAAGAAACAAAGAGCGAAATACTCTCCTCCCTCACTACCGTATTCAATATGTCGTTGCAACAAGGCATCGTCCCTTCGGATTGGAAAAAGGCTAACGTGACACCGATTTTTAAGAAAGGAGACAAAAAAATACCAGGTAACTACCGACCCATTAGTCTAACTTCAATTGTAGGCAAGCTACTTGAGAGCATAATTAGAGACAAAATTGTGAGTTACCTCGAAAGCCACTCATTAATTGGGGATTCACAACATGGCTTCCGTAACAAAAGATCCTGCCTGTCAAACCTACTGACCTTTTATAACGATCTCTTCTCAGTTTATGACGTAGCCAAATCATTGGACTTAGTCTATTTTGATTTCCAGAAAGCGTTTGATAAAGTCCCACATCATAAATTACTTTATAAATTAAAGCAAATAGGCATTGACGGTCAAGTAAACCAATGGATCGAGAATTGGTTGAGCAACAGACAACAAAGAGTTGTGATTGACGGATTTAACTCAGAGTGGGCGCCGGTCACTCGTGGCGTCCCTCAGGGCTCAGTTCTTGGCCCAGTGCTCTTCATTATTTACATCAACGATGTGGATGGTGGACTCAATAGTCGCATTAGTAAATTTGCAGACGACACAAAGATTGGTAACTCGGTTCTCACTGACGAAGACAGGCAAAGCCTCCAAGAGGATTTGCACAAAATTTCAGCTTGGTCGGATAAATGGGAGATGCCCTTTAACGTAGACAAGTGCCAGGTCTTTCAAGTTGGAACAAAAAATAAGAAGCTCGATTACGAAATGCGCGGCGTTAAACTCACAAGCGTTCAATGCGTTAAGGACCTGGGGGTCAAAATCGCGTCAAACCTCAAATTCTCACATCAATGCATCGATGCAGCAAATAAAGCAAACAGAATGTTGGGCTTCATTAAAAGAAACTTTTTATTCAAGAATAAAGATGTAATACTTCCGCTCTACAATAGTTTAGTCAGACCCCACTTGGAATATGCGGTTCAGTTTTGGTCTCCCCACCATGCAAAGGACATTGCTAAACTAGAAGGTGTTCAGCGTCGAGCAACAAAAATGATCCCTTCCTTGCGCAACAAATCCTACGAAGAAAGGCTTTCCACCCTTAACATGTTCTTTCTTGAGAAACGTCGCCACCGAGGAAAACTGATCGAATGTTTTAAAATACTTAATGGTTTCACGAATGTAGACAGAACAAAATTGTTTATGATCGATGACACTTTGCGAATGAGGAACAATGGCATAAAACTCAAATGTAGACAAGTAAATTCAGACTGCACCAAATTTTTCTTCACCAACGTTGTAGTGCGAGAATGGAATAAGCTCCCACCATCAGTGGTCCAGTGTAACACGATTGACTCCTTTAAAAACAAGCTCGACCGTCGCTTCCTTGAACTTAATATTAACTAGAGTAGAAAAGCAACGTTTTGGAGCCATCTGATTAATGTAAAATCACTTAGGTTTAAGGACAGACCACCTAGTCTGGACCATAGGGTCTGTGTGGTCTGATTTTCTTTGTAATTCTATGTAATTCTCTCTCTCTCCTGCAAACTACTGCAGTAGTTTCTTCGGTCACTTTATACGCATATATATATATATATATATATATATATATATATATATATATAAATATATATATATATATATATATATATATATATTTATACAATGGGGATGTTTGGGAATTAATGAATGATTCTTAAGGCAGTTGAACATTTATTATTTCATGCACTTAGTATATTTACTCTAGTGGCTAGTTCCATGCTACTTGGCATTGGCATTTGTGGCATTTGTGTATCGTGATTCTGCCGAAACGAAAGGCGCCGTTGGTGCGCCGTTTCAAACGGCGCCTTTTGTCAACTGGAGCCTGTCGGGAAGGCGTGATTTGAGTATACCGCCCCAGGACCAGACAATATAATTATATCCTATAATACTTAGAGAAACAAAGAGCAAAATACTTTCCTCTCTCACAACCATATTCATTATGTCCTTGTGACAAGGCAGTGTCCCTTTGGATTGGAAAATAGCTAACGTAAGACCAGTTTTTAAGGAAGGAAACAAAAAAATACCAGGTAATTACGGGCCCATTAGTCAAACTTCAGTAGTAGGTAAGCTACTCGAGAGGATCATTTGCGACATTCATTAATCAAGGATTCATAACATGGCTTCCGTAACAAGCGATCCTGCTTATCAAACCCACTGACCTTTTATAATGGCCTCTTCTCAATTTATTACATTACCAAATCAATGGACGTAGTATATCTTGATTTCCAGTAAGCATTTGATTAAGTTCCACACCATAAGTTACTTTATAAATTTCAGTAATTTGATATTGACGGTTAGGTACACCAATGGATCGCAAATTGTTGAGTAATAGACAGCAAAGGGAGGTGATCGACGGATTAATTTAACTCAGAGTTGGCGCCTGTCACTAGTGGTGTCCCCTCAGGGCTCGGTTCTTGACCCAGTGCTGTTCATTATTTACATCAACGATCATTAGTAAATTCGCAGACGACACAAAGATTGGTAACTCGGTCCGCACAGACAGGCAAAGCCTCTAAGAAGATTTGCATAAAATTTCAGCTTGATCTGATAGATGGAAGATGCCCTTTAATATAGTTAAGTGCCAGGTTCTTCAAGTTGAAACAAGAAATAATAGGTTCTATCACGAAATGCGTGGCATTAAACTCAAAAGCGTTCAATGCGTCATTGACCTGGGTGGCAAAAGCGAGTCGAACCTCAAATTCTCACAGCAATGCATTGATGCAGCAAATAAAGCGAACAGAATGCTTGGCTTCATTAAGAATTTTTTTTTATACTTCCGCTTTACAGTAGTTTAGTCAGACCCCACTTGGAATATGCGGTTCAGTTTTGGTCTCCCCAACATGCAAAGAAAATTGCTAAATTAGAAGGTGTTCAACGTCGAGCAACAAATATGATCTCTTTCTTGCGCAACAAATCTTACGACGAGAGGCTCTCAATTCTTACCATGTTCTCTCATGAGAAACGTCGCCTCCCAGGAAAACTGATCGAATGTTTTGAAATACTAAATGGCTTTACGAATGTGGACAAATCAAAATTGTTTATAATCGATGATACTTTGCGAACGAGAAATAATGGCACAAAACTGAAGTGCAAACAAGTAAATTCAGACTACAATATATTTTTCTTCACCAACGCTGTAGTGCGAGACTGGAATAACCTGCCACCTTCAGTGGCCCAGTGCAACACGATTGACTCCTTTAAAATCAACCGCTTTGGTGCGAATCGCCACAACTCCCTTATTTCTGGGCCTACAGAAAAAATTTTGGTACCAATCGACGGAGAAATGAAAGGCTATATTTTTTAATTAGCGACCGGGCTCGAAAGCCGACTCGAAAGGGTCAAATATCGAATAAATTCGCAAAAAACGACTCTGAAATAAAACTATTTTTGAATTCCCAACCTTGAAACCCACTCATTTTTTTAGAATTTCGAAAAACTTTTTTGACAAATGATTTATCCCTGCCAATGTGCTTTCCAATATGGTGCATAATATTTCCCTACTCCCAGTAGTTTTGTCGCTAGAGCTTGAAACGTAAACCGTGTCGAGAGCGATTTTGACGAGCTCAAGACACTTTACCGCTTTTGTCTAGTGTGGCCTTGCTATATCCTCTAGAAGGCTGTAATTTGGCATGTAGCCCCTCTTGGCAATGAGGTTTGACCAACTCGGAGTTTTTGATAGCTTGATTCCAAGTTCGTCGTCGAGCCGTTACAAAGTAGCCTGTTTTTAGGTCCTTTTGCCGCGATTTGGACACGTCCTAGATTTTTGCTTATTTTTTTTTATTTATTTAATGCTTTCCAATTTTTTTCTGATTGTTAATCTGTATTAAAAGAGCTTTTATTTGCCACCAAACAGTTCTTCCTAGCCTCAGTAGTTTTTGCTCGAGCTCGACCAGAAGTCGCGACGAACATTCGCGGAATCTGACTCATTTCATGCGCCAAAACCTTCCTGACGCCACAAAAAATAATATATCTGCATAAAAATTCATATATGAACATTTCAGTGTGTTGACTATCTTGTATTAAAACCACTTTAAGATATCTAAATAGAAAATACTATTTTCTTATAATCATTTCACTTTATATATATATATATATATATATATATATATATATATATATATATATATATATATATATATATATATATATATATATATTAAGCCTTATTATAAATTTTTTTTTTTTAGTATGCAACCATATTTCTTCCCATTTATGAATAATACATTTAATTTGCTTTACTTTGTTACTGTATATATATATATATATATATATATATATATATATATATATATATATATATATATATATATATATATATATATATATATATATATATATATATATATATATATATATGAACATATGAACATTTCAGTGTGTTGACTATCTTGTATTGAAACCACTTTAAGATATCTAAATAGAAAAATACTATTTTCTTATAATCATATATATATATATATATATATATATATATATATATATATATATATATATATATATATATATATATATATATATATATATATATATATATATATATATATATATATATATATATATATATATATATATATATATATATATATATATATATATATATATATATATATATATATATATATATATATATATATAGATATATATATATTTATATATATATATATATATATATATATATATAATATTTGGTATCAAAAGAAAGCAAATTAAATGTATTATTCATAAATGAGAAGAAATATGGTTGAATACTAAAAAATAAAAAATAGAAATAACATGTATAATAAGGCCCTTAATATAAATTGATTTATATAGTGAAATGATTATAAAAAAATATTGACTTTTTTATTTAGATATCTTAAGGTGGCTTTAATACAAGTTAGTCAACATATTGAAGTGTTCATATATGAATTTTTATGCGGATATATTAATTTTTGTGGCGTCAGGAAAGTTTTTCGTCGCGGCGCGTGAAATGAAGTCAGATTCGGCGAATGTTCGTCGCGAATTCTGGTCGAGCTCGAGCAAAAACTACTGAAGCTAGGAAGGCGTGCTTGGTGGTAAATGAAAGCTCTTTTAATAGAGATTGATAATCAGAAAAAAAAAATGGAAAGCATTAAATAAAAAAAAAGTTTTTAGCAAAAAACTAGGACGTGTCCAAATCGCGGCAAAAGGGCCGAAAAACAGGCTATTTTGTGACGGCTCGACGACAAACTTGGAATCGAGCTATCAAATACTCCTCCGAGTTGGTCAAACTATATTGCGTAGAGGGGCTACATGCCAAATTACAGCTTTCTAGAGGCAATAGCAATGCCACACTAGACAAAATCGGTAAAGTGTCTGGAGTTCGTCAAAATCGCTCACGACAGGGCTTACGTTTTGAGCTCTAGCGACGAAACTACTGGGAGTAAGAAAATGCTATGCACCATATTGGAAAGCACATTGGTAGGGCTAAATCATTTGTTAAATAAGGTTTTTGAAATTCTAAAAAAATGAGTGGGTTTCAAGGTTGGGAACTCAAAAATAGTTTTTTTCAGAGTCGTTTTTTGTAAATTTATTCGATATTTGACCCTTTCGAGTCGGTTTTCGAGCCCGGTCGCTAATTATAAAATATAGCCCTTTCATTTTGCCGTCGATTGATACCAAAAACTTTACTGTAGCCCCAGAAGAAAAGGGAGTTATGGCGATTCGCACCAACGGTTGTTTTTCCAAAATTCGCGGCTTAAAGACAAGGGCGCCGCAAAATCAAAAGAGTAAGCCGTCCATTACTTGAGATGTCACTGACTGAACTCATTTGTCTCCCCTTCTTCCCACAGAGGTGCCTTCATAGCTACTGTAGCCATATTCTGCATAGGAAACTTCCTCTACGCTGTGCTGAGCTTGTTTGGCTCTGCTGCCCGTGCCGTTATGATCACCTCACGCTTCATTGTCGGCATCAGCTCAGGTATTGTTTATATATATATATATATATATATATATATATATATATATATATATATATATATATATATATATATATATATATATATATATAATATTAATACACGTGATGTTAACTCAGTGACCAGTAACCTATATATCACTCTATAGTATCTCTACCTATACCCAAAGTCTGATATACAGATACTACATGCACAATGCTAAACATGTACTCTACTTATAAGGTTCAAAAAAACAAATAGGTGATACTTCTACACCAAATTTCTGATGGTACTGATACATTACATGTTATCTCCACGAACAACGTACATTTTATCACTTCCATTAACGTATCATCCAATCTAATTTAGGGCAGACAATATATTTTACAAAAAAATTATGATCCACATCATATCCGGGAGTTGTCTTTTGGCATAATATAATAACTCGGTTGTACTATGGTCATCGAGTAGCAAGTTTTCCCTTGGAATTTTGCCTCCTGTTCCCGTCTTCTTGCCGGCTCATGAGTTATCGATAAAGTATGAAGCCACATCTTGTTATATTACTGAAGATCGACACAAAACATAGCCCCATTTAAGCAGAAAATGGCCGAAGAGCTGCTAGCATACACCGCCTATGTACCTACATAATGCAAGTTCATTGTCTGAATTTTGGGCTCAACTAGAATGCACCCTCAGGAAATTGGAGAACTTGGGATAGTTCTAGTTGGTTCATCTCCCCTGTTTTGATGGAGAAATTACCTAGCAAGACAGTGGAGATGATACCACAGAAAGTTGGATATTTAATTACATTCCTTAAAAAAAAATACATACATAAGAAAATAAGGAATCTGCAAGAGGCCAGTTGACCTACACGTGGTAGTTCCTGTAAAACTATAAACTCTAAAATCTATATCCATTCATAAATATACTGAGTAGCCCGACCTTTCGTAGATTTTCCGCATGTAGCCCTCTGTTAAAAAAGTTTGGACACTTCAGACCTAGGCAGACGCTTTCTCTAGAGCGTTAAATATGCTGGGATCACACATCCGCGATTTCGCTCTGCGACGGCTGGCGATTTTGAAAATTTCCGAAATCGGCATTTACGCACGACATCGTAGCGACGTCAGGGATCAGCTATCTCCCTACCTGTACAACGTCTACACGGATGATATCACTGCCGCTCTGCGTGACACAGGCACAGGCTGCCACTTACATGATAGGTGCATCAACTCGCTGAGTTATGCTGATGACATGGTACTGATGGCGCCCACTCTGCAGGACCTTATTGTAGTGTGTCAGGCGTATGCTGCCACGCACGATATTGTCTACAACACCGCCAAGACAGAGTGCATGGTAGTGCCGCCGCCACACTCCAGGGTGGCCTACCAGACATCAGCGTGGCTAAGTAGGAGTGCACTTACATTTGTGGATGGATTCACATACCTGGGCCATGTCATCAACAGGGAACGGACCGATGATGATGACATCAAGAAGCAGACCACCAAGCTCACAGTCATCGGCAACATGCTGCTGAGGAAATTCTCCTTCTGTAGCACGGAGGTGGAGTTGGAGTTATTCAGGAGCCATTGCTACTCTCTACTGCAACTCGCTGTGGTCGCGGTATATATATAGGGCTGCCTCCATGAACCGTCTTAGGGTCTGTCATAACGACATCCTCAAGCGGCTTCTGGGGCGTCCTAAATGGACTACCTCATCCTTGGCTTTCACCGAGCACGGGATGAACTGTCTGGCTGTGCTGCGTCGCCAAGCCGCGTAGCCGTACAGTATGAGTTGAGTGGAACAATCTGGGAACTCCATCATCACGATCACCTCCGTCAGACAGAGTTCGGCCTATGAATGTGGATCTATGCGGCGGGAGTGGCTGGGCTTTCTGTATGTGTAGATTGTGCATAAGTGTGCCGTGCACACGCATGTTATCATTAAGCTGTCTTCTATTTGAATGTATAATTATGTATCTCGATTTTGTTCTCGTTCGTTTACTTGTCCTGTTCTTTATATATGTTGATATGCGAAATAAAATTATTATGATATTATTATTATTATAGTGGCGCCATCTATTCTTGGCTCATGCAGGCCACCGCAGCTCATTCTTGATTCACTTGGACGGTTTCCTCTAGAGTCCGGGTTGATGGGTGGTCTTCAGGACAGCATGTGGGTAGTTTTAGGCCACTCGGGCGGTGGTTGAAAAATCCCAGGTGGTAGCAGCAGATTCGAACCCGCATCGTCCAGAACGCGGTGAATGCGGGGCCCGCACGCTAACCACTCCTAAGTCTATATACACCAAGTCAAGTCATACGCAAGTTTGTGGGAGGAGACACGGCCGAGGCGTGGTTTATGCGTGACACTGCTTGGAGCCAAACTAGAGAATGTAGAAACGAAAAAAGGAGGACTAATTTAAATCAATCATTTCAACATGCCCTCCCTCACACCCCACACCACCGTTTGTAGTCATTGAAATTACAGTTACGCAATAGCACAATAAAAAGACATTTTTTCGTCAGTGGCTTGCCTGAACGCGCTGTGAAAGAAGGCGAGAATGCACATCCAGAGTGCACATACGGCCCCAACTTTAGTCACCCCTGAACTGGCGTTTTTTTTTTTTTTTTTTTTTTTTTTTTATGCTCCAAGAGACGTCATCCCGCTGCTCCGCCCCAAAACCGCCTCCTGCGCGTACCGGTCGCAGTTTTAAAGCAGAGTGACTTGACTTGGTATATATAGACTTAGAACCACTCAGCCACCGCCTCCCCCAAATGAAGATATATCAAGAAAAGCTGAAGCAAATACTGTTTTCATGAGAAAATTCTACATTACATAAGCATAATTCTGCAACAATAAGGTGAAAACATATACCCATAAGTAAACAAAAATGAGGGCTAAATGAAGTAGTGCATAAGCATATTCTCACACTTATTTCCTTACAACTCCTTAGTACTCTGCTATTTTTCATCGTGTCAAATTTTCTGGCGCAGTTCCCGAATTTACCTTCTTCTCTTGTTATGTTGGTATAAAATACATCTTAATATTGAAATATTTAGAGGGTAAAAATTACCTTGGAACATAAACTGTGCTGTGAAGATGTTCTTTCACATTGGGATGTTTTTACCCAGTCCCAGAACCAGTAATTTTTTATTGATTTTTCTTGGAATATTTTCAGTCATTGACCAGCCAGGTTTCTGCCGAATACCTGGGGATTCTAGATAATCAGGGACTGGATAGTCAGGGTTATACTCACCTGCCCATCTTTCTTACTCCAATACTCAACCACTCTTTTAAGCCCTTTCACTGACACGCCATCTCTCAATACTGCCCTCGTATACTCCCCTCACAATGTCATCATTCATTTTCATCACATGTCCAAACCATCTCATGCCACCACACTTCTCCAATCCAACCACAGCATAATCCACACTCTTTGCTGTTACACCCATACAAAATATCTCATACATGCTTTTTTGCTTTCTCCACTCAATCCTGACACATCATCTCTGATGCAAATGGCAGGGTTAGGAGGATAATACTATTCTTTATACCCTTCTTTATCCTCATGCTAACCCACTCTCCTTTCATAACTCTTTCCAAAGCACCTAATACCTGTCCGTTTTTCATTGCTCTCTTTCTCACCTCACCCTCCATGCTTACATAGAACCATCCCTAAGTACTTAAGCTCAGTTACATCCTCCACTGTTTCTTCTCCTAATCAGAGCTTACACTCTGTCATCCTCTCTGCTCTAACTCTTTATGGCTTTGCAAACTTAACATGTAGTCTGCTCTCTTGCCTTATCAAATATTATAACCTTACTCTTGTTAACTTTTAGTTAGAGTTTAATCCTATTATGCACCCTTTCAAATTCATTCACAATTCTCTGTAGCATCCTCTCACTTTCTGCCGACAACACTATCATCTGCAAAAATGCCTGCCACCAAAGAGTGCTCCATACTTATCACTTTCAGCCTTAATTGGACCTAAATTCCCTATTCCTGACTTTCATCTCTCTCATGCAAGCATTCATATAAACATAAAACAGCAGTACTTACATCACACACCCATCTCACACCCACACCACCCCATAACTCTCAATCAGTTCTTCGTCCACAAGCACAGACACACTCATATCATTGCAAAATGAACTGATCCCTTCAAACACACGTCATCCTATACCATATATCCTCAGAATATCCCATTAGCCCTTCCTCACAACCCTGTCATATGCCTTTCCCAGCTCCTTGACATTTAAAACCCATTTATAAACCTTTCCTGCTGCACTGAGTAAACTTATTCCCTTAAAACAGTTACTATCATTCCTACTTCCTTATCCCTCCTCTTTACATCATCACCCAGTTTTCCTAGGAGATATAATTGATTAGTTAATCACCAAACAATGATTTATTCCTTCTAGGAGTATGTAAATTACTGTATCATATATAACCTGCTTTATATATGACCCCTGTATGATGCTTACATTTTTTTCATTTTAACCCTGTTTTCAATTTTAACCCATCCTTAGCTAACATCGCTATCATCCGCTCCTATATATCTGCTTCCACCACTGTAAAGGAGAGGACTGCTGCTGTGAGCTTCACCTCTGCTGCTCAGGCTACAGGATTCATCATTGGACCTGGTGAGTCAAGTGTTTTTACTTGTCACTTGTTGTGCCATATTGGTGTGATAACTTGTTACTCAAAATATCCAGACAAAACCCTGTTTTTCTCTCTTAAAGATACTGTATAATGCCATTTCTTTACCCGAGGTTAATACATTTATTTCTACTGTCTCAGGTGCCATTCATCTCTGTTGAACTCTTGCCTGCGTCTTTCCAGAGTTTATTATGATGGAAAAGGTTTCTATAACTTGTTTACATACACCCATCACTTTTGTCAACTGCAGGCTACCAGCAGAGCCAGACTTGAAACTCATTTACACTTTATCACTTCTTTTCCACTGTACTGTAGCCATGAACTTTGAAATCATAAATCTTTGGCAGACACAAATTGAAGACACCTATGTGTAGAAATTACGGTACATAAGACTGTATTTGTCTAGTAATGTATACTGCACTGTATCTGTAAATATTCACAAATTAGTCACAATATATGCTCATACATACTTGTCTGCCTGAATTTGTTTGAAATGTTTTGTCATTCTGTAAAGAATTCATTGCTTTTTAAAAAAAAGTAGATGGGCTGAGGGATGATTCAATATACATGTAAAAGGCAAGAATGCATAACTTCACATGGATGTTTACAGTGTTTTGGAGGTTGGCTTTATATTTACAGGGAAAAATGAGAAATGGAAATTGTCCTTGTTGGAAAAATAATTGACAAGTCCCTTCAACAAATTTGATAAAACTGGCCGCATGGGAGTTTCCACATAACTTTATTGGGGATTGAACAGGAAGTCAGCAGGACTGACCATGGTCACATGAAAATATGCATTAGCTTATCCTTTCATATGAACTTTTTTCCAAACATTTTTGTGGGTATTAAGGCATATAGTTGTAGTCCTTATCATTATCTTCAGCCTTTAGGATATCTTGTTCATTTGTAGCCTATATTGGCATATTCATCTATTTATTTGATACTGGTTTGGCTTACAAAAGTAGAAAATGCAGTCATGAAGATTATATTTGTTAACACATGCACAGACCAAAATTAAGAGCAGTATACCTTTTGTAGTCTTTCTCATGTGCCATATATTATTGAAATAACAGAGAGTTTGAAGTGGATAATCACAAATTATTGAACAAAAGGTAGAGATTTTTTCCCAAGGAGGGATATTTCACCTACAAACTCACATAATTTTAGATTCTCTTTCTCACAACTTTATTGATTATCTTTCTGGTAAATGGAACTTGAACCCATCCATACTAGGTTTCATCATATGGATGGACCAAGGTGGAATCAAGCTTTATTCTTGGGGGCCCATTATACATACTGGCCTGTATTTTGGGACTGAGAGTGCTGTGAAGTGTGGAGGGGGGAGGGCTTGTCCAGCTTCTTTCCCGTGAACGTGGGAATGAGGCATGGCTGTGTCCTGGCCCGATCGCTTTTCAACACTTGCATGGACTGGGTACTAGGCAGAGTTGTGGACCAGAGTCATTGTGGAGCATCTAGCTATTACCAATACCTGGGTCACTGACCTTGTATTTGCCAATGATGCAGTAATCGTTGCGGAGTCTCTGGAGGTTCTGGTGATGGCTCACAGGCACTGCATGAGGAGGCGAACCCCTTGGGACTTCAGGTCTCTGGGCCAAGACCAAGGTACAGGTGTTTGGAGGCTTACTAGATGAAACAGTACAGTCTGTTCATGTGTGTGGTGAGGACATTGAGATGTCAGAAAATTTCACATACCTTAGTAGTGTAGTTCAGAACAATGTTGGGTCTCACCGGTATGTCTTATGGTGGATTGGCTTGGCCCACGGTGCTATGGACTCACTCAGTGTGGGTATATGGCGTTGTTGATACCAATGTAGAAGGACAAAAATCCAAATCTTCAAGTCCCTTGTGCTCCCTGTCTTACTCTGTGGCTGCAAGACAAGGACTAGTGTCCATAGGGACACTAGTCTGGACTTGGAGAGGCAGACTGATGCCTTGGGTAATAAGTGTATGCAGAATCATGGGATACTGCAGGAATGACTTTGTGTCAAACCGCCAACTACTCTGTGAGACTGATTCAAGGCCCCCATATTCTGTCAATGCCAACTCTGGCTATACGGGCATGTGGCACGTCACTCAGAAGCCGACCTTGCCCATCGGGTTGTTTCTGTAAGAGACAAACCTGAGTGGAGGAGGCCAAGGGGATGCCCACAATTTGTGGCTTGAGCAAGTCAATAGATCCTAGCAGGGGGTACTCAGGATGGGAAGGGGGCCTGCATGGAGACTTGCCTGGAGGGATCCCCGGACTTGGTGACGTAGGGTGGGCGAGGCGACGCACCCCAACAAGACTAAGGAGAGGTGGGAAAGATGAAGTGAAATTGTTGGAGATATTTTTGGCTAGGTGCCAGAAGGCTCTAGAAGAACCTGAGAAAGCAAGATGTTGGCATTTTCTATTGATGAAAGAGGTTTTGGTGAGTTGAACAATAGGTTTGGAGTGATTTAGGGCAGAAATAGAAAGATAATGATTAGCAGCAGTATAAAGGCTTTGTGAGCTGTCCATTTATCTCTGATAGCAGGAGAACAAGTGTGACTGAACCAGAGCTTTTTAGCATGAAGAGAAAAGGAACACCAGAGACAATCACCTCCATTATGCACTGGGCACACACAGAGGAGTCTCTGACCTGGAAGCAGTAATCATTCCACAGGAAATTGGAAAAGAACATCCTCAACTAGAGCTTAATGCCAAAAGCATTGCCTCTTTGGTGGGTCCAAAGGTTGTACAGAAATGATAGAACAGAATGTGGAAATAAGGTTGTGATCAGAGGAGCCCAACAAAGAGAACAGTTTAGCAGAATAAGCTGAAGGATTGAAGGTTACGGAGAGATCTAGTGTTAGGGGATATGTGTGGTGTGCTGCAACAGCTGCTTTAGATCTTTGAGGAGAGCAAAGTTCTAGGCTTGTTTACCAGGCTAGGATGAAAGCCAAAGCTGGTGGTTAACAGTGAAATCTGCAAAGATGGAGAATTCAGCAAAAGGAGAGACATTCAAGATGTGCTCCACTTTGGAATTCAGATAGTCAAAGAATTTTACAGAGTTGGTAGAGTTAAGTGAAAAATTAACAGCACAGACATATTTAGTAATAGAATGACAATTAAATCTTAGCCAGGTGGTGGAAAATTTAGAATAATCAAAGTCGTGGGCACAAGAGCAAGTGATGTCATTGCATACATAGATATGTACAACATCCAGCTTTCGATTAAAAGGAGAGAGCTAATAGAATGGAACAGAGCAGAGATTACTGACAATAGCCTCAGAGACCTGTGTTTTGGTAAGGAAGAGAAGGTAAGGTTTAGAGCAGGGAAGATGGTGTTTCACAGAATGGAAATTCGATTGAAGACTGTGAATGCTGCAGAAATTTATGAAGAAAAAATTGGAATTATCAAGACACCTCTTGTGGTTAGGATCTGAAGAGGGGGTAGTTGTGGTTTATGCCCATTTTGGCAGCTGTCTAGCTGCCTACTCCCAGTGTCAAAACTGTATTTCATTTTGACTGTCAAAACTGTGTTCCATTTTGTTTTTCTTTGGTATTTAAAATGTTGTAACTGCAACATGCCATTATCACTGATAATTAATTCTGCCAACTCTTTCTTCATATTACAGCCATTCAGGCAGCATTGGCTGTGGCTTTTTCCAAGGATACAAGTGGGGTCACAAATTCAACAGCTGTGGCTAACATGACAGAGGCAGAGGATGAGGATGAGACTTCAGTTAGTAACCTGGAGATACAGTGGAATATGTACACAGCCACAGGCTGGATTGGCTGCTTCCTAGGACTCATTAACTTAATCCTCTTCCTTCCCTGCATTTTTAAGGTTAGTCTGCTTAACTGTGTTCATACTTTGAAGCTCTATTTATCGATTTCAACCTGTTAGTTCAGAGCACCAAAGGTCAGATGTGTTTACCAATTTGAATTTATCTATTTGTAGTATACAGGCCTGAACTCAAGCCCAGACAGTCCTGTCTCCCAATCTATATGTGCCCAACTTTTCCTTCATTATATGGACACTGCCCACTTCCATAATGTCATTGCTTAGTCCATTCAATGTATCCACACTCCAATATGGAAAATTGTATTTCTTTATGTCTTTAAAACAAGTACCCTTTCTTAATTTCTTGCTGTGTCCTCTTAGTTGCCTCCCCCCTTCTGTCTCAATTAAGTCATTTCTATCCAACGCTTCCATTCCACTTGTATTCCTGTACAATGCTATCAGGTCTCCTCTTTCTCTTCTTTCTTTGAGTGTTGGTAAGCCCATTTCCTCCAATCTAGTCTCATATGACATATTTGATAGTACTGGTACCATCTTAATTAGTCGCAATCCTTTGAATCCTTTCGAGTTTCCTTATATCCTTTTTCCTGTGTGGTAACCAAACAACCGCTGCATACTCTAACCTTGGTCTAATCAATGTTGTTATTATTTTCTTCATGTCCCCATCCAAGTAGTGAAATGCCACTCTAATATTTTGCAGCAAACTATATGTTTCTCTGAATATCTTATTTATGTGCTTCTCAGGTGTCAGAGTATATCGTATTATAATTCTTAAGTCTTTTTCTTCCTTCACTGTGTCGATGATTGTCCTTCCCATCTTATACACTCCACATGGTCTATTTTTAACTTTTTTCCCATTTACATTATGTGACAATTCTTTTCATTAAACTCCATTTCCCATTCTTTACTCCATTCATGTACTTCATTTAAATCTTCATGCAGCTTGTTACAATTATCCTCATCTCGTATTTTTTAAGCAGTTTGGCATCATCTGCAAACATACTCATATAACTCTTTACTTTTTCCAGCATATCATTTATGTATATTAAAAACACTATAGGCACTAACACTGATCCCTGTGACAATCCACTTGTGACCGTTTTCCAATCCAATTTTTAATTTTTTAACATGGTTCTCATTTCTGTTTGTCAGGTAATTTTTCATCTATTCTATCATTTTTCTCTGTAACAAACCTCTATGTTCAAGTTTCCACAGCAATCTTGTATGAGAAACTTTATTGAATGCCTTTTGAAGGTCCAGAAATGTGCAGTCTGCCCATCCGTCTCTTTCCTGTACTATATCTATTACTCTTGAATAAAAATATATTAGATTCATGACACAAGATTTACCTTGTCTGAATCCAAATTGACTTTCATTTATTATCTTCTCTCTTCCCTGATGGTCTACTCACTGTCTTTTAATTACCTTCTCACACAGTTTGCACATTACACTTGTTAGGGAATCCAATCTATATAGTTCAATGACTCTTGCTTATTTCTGCTCTTATATAGTGGGACCACATGTGCCCTCTTTCGTTGCACTGGGACTTCCTCAGTCTTAATCAAACAACTTATAATGTCGTGAATTGGTTCTAGTCACTGTTCACTACACTCTTTCAGTACTTTGCCTGATTTTTTATCTGGACTCATTGCCTTCTTACCATTTAGTGATTTCAAAAACCTCAAAAACCCAATTTCTCCACTATCAGCTCAACACAATCTTTCAAATACCTATCCCCTATTCTTTGATAACACTCAGCTGTCACCTTCCTCTACATATAAACATTCTCGGCCTAACCTTAACTCAAAATCTCAACTGGAAACTTCACATCTCTCTTACTAAATCGGCTTCCTCGAGGTTGGGCGTTCTGTATCTCTCCACCAGTTCTTCTTACCTGCACAGATGCTTTCCATATACATGGGCCTTGTCTGCCCTCATTTGGAGTATGCATCTCTTGTGGGGGGGAAGCTCCACACACACAGCTCTCTTGGACAGAGTTGAGTCTAAGGCTCCACATCTCATCAGCTTCCCTCCTCTTACTGACTGCCTTCTACCTCTTAAATTCCGCTGCTGTTTTGCATCTCTTTCTATCTTCTATCAATATTTTCATGCTGACTGCTCTTCTGAGTTTGCTAACTGCATGCCTCCCCCCTCCTGCAGCCCTGCTGCACTCAGCTTTCTACTCTAGCTCATCCCTATACTGTCCAAACCCTTTATGCAATAGTTAACCAGCATCTTCATTCTTTCATCCCTTACACTGGTAAACTCTGGAACAGCCTTCCTTCGTCTGTATATCCTCCTGCCTATAACTTGACCTCTTTCAAGAGGAGTGCATCAAGACACCTCTCCTCTTGAAATTGATCTCTCTTTTGGCCATCCTTTACTTTTCTCTTTTATAGGAGCTGCGATTAGCGGGCTTTTTTTCTATACTTTCTTTTTGTTGCCCTTGAGTTGCTTCCTCTACTGCAAAAAAAAAAATAAATAAATAAAAAAATAGGCCCAGTATCTCTTCTTTATCCACTTTTATGTTTTCCATTCTTTTGACACTTCTCTCCTCATCCCTCTTTTCAAATTCTGTCTCTTGGGTAAATACTTTCTGGAAGATTTCATATAATATTTCACAGATTTTCTTTGCATCCTCATAGACTTGGTCACCCACTTTAATCGTATTCACAGCTTCGTTTTTCCTTAATTTCCTATTTGTATGTCTATAAAAAAAGTTTAGGGTCCTCCTTACATTTTTCTATTATATTCTTTTCATACTTTTTTTCTTCTTCTCTCCTCACTTTAGTGTAATCATTTCTAGCTTGTCTATAGCTTTCCCTATTTAAGGCATTCCTTCTCATTTTTAAGTTTCTCTATGCTTTAACTTTCTTCTTCTTTGCTTCCAGACATCTTGTATTACACCACTCTTTTTCCCGCTTTTCTTTATCACATAATAGGGTACCCACTTTACTACACCTTCATTATAAGTTTTAAGGAAGTAGTCATATTTTTGTTGTACATTTCTCAGCTTTTTAATTTCTGACCAATTTATACCTCCAAAACACAAATGAGTCTCCATTACTATGTAATGCAGTACATACATTTCCTTATATCAGTAGTGTCACTTGTTCCTGTCTACAAATTATTATAAAGTCTAATCAAGTTAGCATTTGAAATATGGTTAGTTCTGAAAAGTTTTAGTAAAATTTATATTAATCTATCTTTTATTTTGATTTGATTTGATTTGTTTATATATGTATTTATTTATTTTTGACCATATGGTATTTGCCTCATTTGTTATTTTCATAGCATACATTTTTTTTTGGGGGGGGAGTACAAATAATTGCACCCTTAGCATGAAGATTTATCATGCAGTGACAAAATATCCTTTATTTTTCAGGAGCACAACATTGCTACCAAAGAAGCCCACTTCCAAAAGTGTGCTGCCAATGATGAAACATCAAAGTTACCAAAACCAGATTATATTGGCCTTTCTGGGATTCTGATCACTTTCTTTATAAGTGTGATGATTTACGTGCTATTGGAGACTATAATGGTTCCTATGTGCATGGACTTATATGCTTGGACAGATGAAACAGCAGTAATGGTTGTAGGTATTGCACTTTGCATTGCAGCTTGTTTATGTCTCATAGTCTTCATTGTCATAGGTTGTGCTGCAAAAATAATAGATGAGCGACTTATTTTAATTATTGGGGGAGTGTTGTCAATGACAGTAGGGTTGGTTATTTTCATCCCTATGGGTAATACTTATCCAAAGATTAAAAACTGCACCTCAGTTGATCCTTTGCCAGAACATTTTAATGAATCACAAGGTACTTTTCATTCCTTCCAGTTAGTAGTACCTCTTGATCTTAATCCGGGCAATGTCAACAACATGACAGAAACTCGTGATACAAGAGTCAAATCTATATTTCAGTTTAATGATACTGAAGCATTGGCAAGTGATTTAGTAAATAATTTGGATGACAGTGTCATGACTTTAAGGAATGCAACTGTTGAGTCTATTGTTAAAACTACAGATGCAAGTAAAGTACCCACTCGTATAGCACAAGAGAATGACTCGATTACCCGAATCCTGAGACGACAGAGGCGGCATGTGTCTCTTGATGGAGACTGTGAAGACACTGGCTGTCCTCCTGAACAAGAATGGTGCTTGTATACACCCATTATAGAAATCCCTCAGCTTGCAGTTGCGAGTGTCTTTTCAATTATTGGTTATCCGGTTACCTTTTCAATTGCAAGTGCCTTATTCTCAAAAATATTAGGACCCAAACCACAGGGGGTTTGGATGGGAATCTTAACAAGCACAGGTAGCTTGTCTAGGGTAATTGGTCCAATTTTTGTCTCCTACATTTACACTGAGCTGGGAACACGATGGACCTTCATTTTATTATTATGTCCAATGTTTTTTACTCTTTTGCTTGATCTCATAATATACAAAAGACTTGTTCCTATGAATGTGGTTAGAAGAAGGTAGTAGCACATTATATGTGGTAAGCATATAATTGGAGCGATGAATTTTCTATCATTTTAATGCTCAGGATTAGGAGTTTGTAATGTATACATAGTGTATGGATATTAAATTCAAAACCCAGTTCTGTGATATGTCATCAAATGAGGAATAGCATTAGCTACATGGCTTAGTAAACTAAATATTTAAATTGACTAGACAGTGCTTCAAAATGCAGATGAAACCTCCCTTTACTGAAAGCAGAATAATACTTCACTTTAAGTTGCATAGGGATGAATATTGATTCTCCAAGGTATGAGTCACTGTAAGATTGATGTTTTACCTGTGGAAAAAATCCATAATCATTCCTAGTGCAGTTGGTATGTATTATATGTATGTCATTGGTATGAGCTACATCCATTTGGAAATAATAGTTGTGCAAGAGGGTGTCAAGAAAAAGAGCATAATAATAAAATAAGTATGAAAACTAATTTCTTGAAATGAATAAAGATGTATAGAAAGCAATACCAACCCTAGTGCATCAGGATTACCATCATATTCAGCACTTAGCCTACACTTGTATTTACAGAACCAAACCCTCTCCACCACACAACAATGTAACTGTTCCAACCCTAGAGAGGGAAAATCCCAATGTAAGGCAGCTTTCTTACCAAAGTGGCAAGTCACACATTGTATGCCACTTGAAAACGAACCTCTACAAAGAAGTCAGACCTTTCCCACAGGAGTAGTATGACACATCGCATGTGCCACATACAACTATTGTCGGTTCACCCGAGTCCGAGTATCCTTCTGCTGCAATAAGATATTCACAATGGTTACCAGATTACATAAGGTGTCTTTACGCATCTAGAAAAACTGCTGAAACTTCTTGTCATGCAGCTCCTATTGCCTTACAACTACATAGGCAACGTGAACCCCAACGTTCTCTTTCATGTATCCAGCACCTTCTTTTCCTTACGTGTTCTTCAGCTAGGTGACTACAGCACCGATCAGAGTAACTATATCTGCCTCATCCTCCTGCCTCATCCTCCGATGATGTCATCTTGCGAATTGAGCAGTGACATGCGCCACATGTCAATTTGGTGTGAAAGAACCATGCCGCACGTCACTTACCACTTGCCTCCTGCTACTTGCCACGTACAGTGTGCCACTTTGGTGTGAAAGCTGCCTAAGTTATTCACAGTTCCTTGTGCCTGCTGGAAATGCCTGATGCTCTTGAGGTGGCCCTTGTATGGAGTGTGAATAGAGCCTTTAGTTACGTCATATTGAAAAACTTACAATACCCTCTCGAGTTTCGCGCTATCCGAGTTTCGCGATCCTCGAGTTTCATGCTTAGTCCTATATTCTCACGATCCCAATTCGCGCATTACAGCCCTGAGTTTCATGGTTTCGCGCTGCCTTGACATGTAGAGGTCATGTCTACCTACAGTTGGCGTCATATGCGCTGCCTTAACCTGTAACCTGCGGGACCGTTTTCAAGAAGTAGTCCGTCAGTGCAGCTTATAATAGCCTCAGAACGACCATTTCAAATTGATACTTTACCCATATCAACGGATTGGTTTCATGAATGTGCAGATGACAATTATTATTTTTTTCAATAAAACCGTGAATGTGATCAGTTATTTTAGTCATAAAATAAAGATGCTAGATATGAGAAGTATCTCTACTCGTTACGGCTGAAAATACTGGGTTCGTTTAAGCCTATATGGCTTGCGGAAGCAGGTAAAGGCACTTAACCCTTTCCTTGCTCGCAGTCTGGATGCGACTATCCCCTCAGGTGCAGTCGGGGAGCCCAATGGGGGGGTTCTTTTAACCTCTGTATCTCAAAAACTATTCATCACAACCAAAAACACCACTGGAAAGAGGAGGTCCAGATCTATAGGAGTTGGTTATGTATGCCTCTCTTGCAAACATACATGCACGTTCAGGGAGTGTTGAATGTTAACACTTACATCGGTGCGTGCAGGATGATCAGCCATATTGAGGTAACTGCAGACTCTGGCAAGGGAGTATTGCCAACTGCAATATTTACAACTATTTGGTCAAAGAATCAGTCAGGTGATAGGTGAAGCTATGCAAAAATGCCACTATATTGGGCAAGAACATCCACCAGTTACTCGTCTGTAGATTTGCTGCGCTGGGCTGATATGATTTTCCACCAAATTTAGTGGAGAACCCACTCAATTGGCAATCCTGTGTTGTGAGAATTAGTGTTGGAACACTCTCATACGCTGGAGATTTGAGTGCGGCTGGAGCTCGCAGCGAGCCTTTAGCGCCACCAGCAAATACGCCTAACACCCACTGCAAGTGTTTAGCAATGAAAGGGTTAAGAGATTAGCAAGGCAGTTAGATCTTCTTGGATGTAGCCACCCTGCCAGGTGTTTTCAGATTCTTTGAAGGGGTGTAGTTGTATGTTTGTTTGTCTGTGTGTGTGTGTGTGTTGAAAGGGAGTTTTTCTCTCTCTCTCTCACACACACAAAAAAGTAACAACGTAAAAGTGTATAAGGTCATTTGAAAAGAAGAGAGAGAGAGAGAGAGAGAGAGAGAGAGAGAGAGAGAGAGAGAGAGAGAGAGAGAGAGAGAGAGAGAGAGAGAGAGAGAGAGAGAGAGAGAGAGAGAGAGAGAGAGAGAGAGAGGTAAAGTAAGAAAACGATAAGGGGATTAGAAGAAAAAGAGGGGGAGGAGGAGGAGGAGGTGGTGGCCTAACTGACCTACCTCACCTGCCTTCGGCATAGGTCAGGTTAAGTTGCCAGGTGTCTCCTTAATAATAACTTCGTTAAAAAATTGCTAAAACACATCGGTCAATTTGGGCTGGCTAGCACCTGACTACCATCTGCCCTATAGGGCAGGGTAGCATCCCATGGATTAAAGGCAGTGTCACACTGACCGTTTTCATCTAACCATTGGGGCTACGGGCAACCAGGGTTGCCCGTATGCCCAACTGGAAGCGATTTGTAGGTTGTCCGTAGGAATGGGAAACGGCAGTGACATCTCAAGTAATGGACGACGGACTCTTTTGATTTTGCGGCGCCCTTGTCATTAAGCCTCGAATTTTGGAAAATCAATCGCTTTGGTGCGAATCGCTATAACTCCCTTATTTCTGGGGCTACAGAAATGTTTTTGGTATCAATCAACAGCAAAATTGCAGCACGTGAAATGAGTCAGATTTGGCGCATTTTCGTCGCAACTTCTGGTCAAGCTCGAGCAAAAACTACTGAAGCTAGGAAGGCGTGCTTGGTGACAAATGAAAGCTCTATTAATACAGATTAATAATCAGAAAAAAATTGGAAAGCACTAAATAAATAAAAAAAGTTATAAGCAAAAAACTAGGACATATCCAAATCGCGGCAAATGGGCCGAAAACAGGCAATTTTGTGACAGCTTGACGACAAATTTGGAATCAAGCTATCAAAAAATCCTTCAAGCTAGTCAAACTACATTGTCAAGGGGGGCTACATGCCAAATTACAGCCTTCTAGAGGCAATAGCAATGTCACACTAGACAAAAACGGCAAAATGTCTGGAGTTCGTCAAAATCGCTCTCAAGTCGTTTTGCTGGGGAATACACAGCAGGAAAAACATTAATTTGCCTGGTTTTGTTCTAGTTTGTCCACTTGTGATCTTTGTGAGCAGTGAGTGAAATATGGAAACAGGAAGCAAGTTGGACCTCTCTTTGAGCTATTTTGTGGCTGCGGCAGCGGGTATAGACATACATGAGGCATTGAAAAGTCAATCATTATATTAGTGATTTAATAATTTGTGACAGAAACAGTCAGCAGATTATTTCATAACACATCGAAAACTACCAGAAAAAATAGGTTCGTCCAACAGTGTCCCATGGGCGACGTTCTGTAAAATTTCCCAGTTCTTTGACAAGGTTTGAGCAAACACTCCTATCCTCCCGTCTTTGAAGCCATAATTGTGCCCACAACTGCTTCTTCCTTCCATTTAACTGCAGCAACGAGTCCATAACTTGGGTAACGGTTGCATAAGCCATGACAGCCCTTACTTTAGCAGACGAAGCCACGTGGATACAGGGCGACTGTTTTCTTTACAGGCAACCAACCTTGGCCGTATGTGACGCACGCCCGGAAAAGTTGGAGTGCCGGTGGTTGGAGGAAAAAGGTTCAGTGTGACACCAGCAACTGATAATTCGCTCCCGGTTGGCCGTATGAGCAACCACAGTTGCCCGTAGCCCCAACGGTTGGAGAAAATCAATTAGTGTGATACTGCCTTAAGGCAGCGAGGCTGCTGATTGAGTGAGCGCCGTCGATGACGTCATCGGACTCACAACGCATCACAAGCGTGTTTTCAGAACTACCAGACAATCATAAAGCAGCAGTCTTCAATTGCGGCTCCAAAACGACCAGTTCTCACTTCCCATTTTCTTCCTTTTACCACGGTATGTATTTTGAGATAACAAGCAAGTAAAGTAAAAAAAAAAAAAGGCAGTTTCTCCACGGGTCGGAACCAATAAGCGCTTTATCATTGTTTTCAATACCCCAAGTTTCACGATTCTCGAGTTTAGCGCTATATATCTTCAGAACAAAGCAAGCGCGAAACTTGGGAGGGCACCATAGGTCATCCCCTCATCCCCTTGGACCCCCCTAGTCTCTGCTAGACACCACGTGATCTCTAGCAGGGACTTGGGGGGTCCAAGGGGAGGGGGGTGATGGGCCTCTTGGCGTGAGATGGCGGAATGCGAGGAGGGGTGAGGGCCTGGGCCCCTTTGCGTGAGACAACGGGACATTCCAAGCAGTAACGGCTTCTGGCGGTACTTATAATTAATTACAATACTTACACTACTTTTTGCTTCCTAATTTCTATTTTGCAGTCCTTAATTAAATGCTGGCATTACAGAATGTTGTCATCAAATTTATATGAGAACATACTTTGTAAATTTCTCAAGTATATAAAATTTTGGGATAAATCTGATAAAAACTAACAATGATGTTGAATGAATGATAAAAACTAACTGAATGAATGACTGAAAACCCCACCTGTGTTTTGGTGGTAGACTGGAGGAAAATAATGAGGGGTTCTACTAATGCCCTGGTGCTTCCTGTAAAGGGGGGGGAGGTAGGCTTTCCAATAAGATTTCCTAAAACTGTATGAATGAATGGTGACGACCGTCCTCAGTGTCAAAGTCTGGCCAGTATGCCGGGCAGTATGTAAATTCTTTGGAATTTCTGTTGAATTTTATCTTTTGTCTACCTCAATTTTGTTTTTTATTACTACATGGTGGTACATTAATTAATTGAATTGTCTGTCTGTTGTTTGCTATATGTATACAATGATAAGTCAAAATATATATCTTTGTTATTACAATCAGAATATGTTTCACTGTTCATAATGCCTTACATCAGCATACATTCAAGTAATATTACATTCTCTTTATTTTTCTTCTCTGTTCACCAAGGCTTGATATAGAGCACTAACTTTTATTTTCCATGATGAGGTTTGCACTATAACAGATACTATATATACTTATAACATTTATTTTATGATTTTTATTATACATTATAGATAGGACAATCCTTATCTAATATCCATGGGGCTGAATGTGTATTGATTTTTTTTTGGGGGGGAGGAGGGGGAATGTACTTACTTATTTATATGCACAGTGTGGATGTGATGTAATATAAAATAGATTTGTGATTGCGAGTTCATAGCAGGTAGTGTACATACTATACTTATTTTTTACTTTATACATAGGACATTTTTATTTTGTGGGATTTTAGTAATATGCAAAGGTGGACACCAAGTCCTCAAAACGTATTGATAGCTCCATTACTTGCTCAGTCTTAATCTTTCTAATGAAATGACTAAAGACTGACTATCCTCAGTTCTTTTACTACATAAGTGATAAATTAGATATTTTTTTTAATTACCTATCTAACAGAACCAGCAAGGCACTATGATATTGCACTCATGCAGTCGCCACTTATGGATGTCTAGGCATCCCAGTGTCTCAATTAACTGTCTTTGCTTCATGGATGGGCCAGTATATATATATATATATATATATATATATATATATATATATATATATATATATATATATATATATATATATATATATATATATATATATATATATATATATATATATATATATATATATATATATATATATATATATATATATATATATATATATATATATATATATATATATATATATATATATATATATATATATATATATATATATACACACACACACACACACACACACACACACACACACACACACACACACACAGTGGAACCTCGGTTCACGAACTTGATTTGTTCCTGAAGACCGAAGCTATTTTCCCCATAGGAATCAATGTAAAATGGATTAATCCGTTCCTGGGACCCAGATGATTGTTTATTTAAACTTTTACAACAGTACTTTGTGCACAAGATCATAATACATAACCAATGGAAATCAATAAATTAAAACACAAAAAAAGAATTCAATACTGAACATAAAATATGGATGATATCTCAATTTTACTGTACCCCTATGGAGGAAAGTTGACGGTGCGATAGGCTGTGTCATACTGGCCCTTTTCCCCCTACCGTTGGGGCTACGAGAAACCATGGTTGCCCGTAGCCCCAACGGTTGGTATCATCCGTACGGATGGAAAACGGCTTTCTTGAAGGGCTTATGTTCAGAGGCGATTTTGACCCTATGCATATTTTTACCTCGGGACGTACCACACACCATCATAAGCAGAAAAGCATGCAGATTTAGGATCTGTGCTTAAAAAAGTGATGCGATGAAAACCAGCTGAGTACTAAGGAGTTGAAGGGAAATAAGTGCAAGAAAATGTGTATTCCATAGTTCATTTCGGATGTGTAATTTTACATTATTGTTACAATTTTATGCTAGTGTGATGCAGAATTTTCTCAGCAAGATGATGGTGGTCTCAGTTTTTTGTTAAAATTAATGTTGGGGTCAGGAAACAGGGTGGGAGTGAGGTGTGTGAAGTCATCGGTTTGGGCAGGCAATGAGGATGGGGCGGGGCTTAATTAGGCTCGAGGAAGGGGCGGAGCTTATCGAGACGCCAGCCAATCATCGTCCAGAATGAGATGCTGTGAACATTTCTATTTATATTTTTTTATTCACCGACAATTGCTTCATAGGGTATATAACAAAAAAATCCACATCTTATTTTATTTTATTGTAGTAGTTTATAACATAAAAAACATCCGAGAGGTCCTAATAAAAAAGCTCATTTCAAAATTTGGTTCTTCACGTTCTATGAGAGTGACGATACCTCCCTATACTTGCCTTGGTCGGGACTCTCTCAGTCAAGGGACTCTACTGATGTGCAGCACTCTTGAGAGCCGTCAACAGTTCCATTCATCGAAAAAGATGCCAGATTATCTGGAAAGCATAATATGGTACAGAAAAGTGGGTCTACTATAAAAAAAAAAATGTTTTGCTTATCCCAGTGTAATTAAAAACAAAGTTATGAGTACTAAGAACAGTTTTCTTCAATAATCTTTGGCTCAGTAGCGGTATTATGGTAAATGAAATTTTGAATCTTCGGTTGCACCACTGTAGAATTTACGACCTGTTGTTCGTTGTTTTATGCCCTACAAAAAACTTCTGTACTATCAGTTTTAGGAACTTGATACACTAAAGCAATTAATAAATCACGAACACAGGCTTTACTTGTTCATATGTATTTATACCTTGGAGGAAGATTTATACGACTTGGCATTTCAAACCAAAACTGTTTCTTTCTCCCCAGTGTCCTATAGCTACAACCCTTTTGTATTGGTAAGTCTTGGTAAGGTTTACTTCGGCCCCTCAGCGTCTCCTTTCGGCATCACGCGGGTTTCGGCCTTTTAAATATCTCTTTACCACGAGTAGTACTGACTAGATTCAGTTCAGTATGGGCCTACTTGCCAGATTGAACATTAGTCTTCGTGGAATCTATTGCAAAAATGGTTCAAGCCATACATGCGGCAGGAGATTAGAAAAAAAATGCGAGAATGGTGTAAACTTAGTTGCGAGTAATTAGCTTATAATAACTGAATGGTAGAGTGTTTCTCACCACTTCACATGAAAAATGTTAGCATAAACACTTGGGATCGATGTCTTGTAGAATATATAGGCACAGTGCATCATGATTTATCACGTGAGAGATTTTAGAGTGTGCGAGTCCTCATTGCTTCAAAAGGCCTTGACTCTGTTTTAGTTAAAGTAGCTAGCGATCACTGGCAATTTTGGGGGTATGGCACCCTTCCTATTACAACGTTAGCCTCAATAATAGTCTTCAATGCACTTATTCTCAAACATCGTAGTGAGTGAGTGAGTGTCTTCTTTCTTTCACAAATAATATCATATATAACCATTAGCTTCAGTTTTCATGTCTGATATTTTCATTATAGTATCAATTAAATATTCAACGATTATTTCCAGCACACTGAACATTCATCACACACAATTTATCTCTGAGTACAGACACTGATTAATAGCCATGATCGGTCATGTTACGAATTCTCTCAATGGCCTGTGGTCTAGTGAAGGAAGGCCTGCCTCTGCCTACAGGGCCAGGGTGGAAGATGACCTGAAGGTGCGAAGGGCAATTTCTTCTTCTTCTTCTTGGGTGTTTTATGGGGCTAGTTAGGCTGTGGGGCCACAGCCTCTAGAGCCCCGTCAGTGTTAGTTGTTATCAGGAGTTGCTTATTGTGTTGGCTGTCCTGTCACCAGGGTGGGAGTTAGATCCTGTCGAGTTGCCCCGACTTCTGCAGGAAGGTTTGCGTGCACTTGAGGGCTTGGAAGGCAGTGTTGGGGCTGAGGGCGTCGCTGCCCAGTAAGTCCTCTAGGGTTGGCCTGTGAATACGGAGACTGGTTAAGGATGCTTTGAGGGTGGTGCGGAGGGAGTGGAATCTTGGGCAGTGGAGGAGGAGGTGTTCTGGTGTGTCGGGTTGTGTGGGGCACCATGGGCAGTGTGGGTCTTGGACTATGTTCAGTCTGTGCAGGTGAGCGTTGAGGCGGGTGTGTCCAATCCTCTGACGGGTGATGGCTGTGTCCAGGGGGCGACTGGGGGAGTAGGGGTGCCAGTGCCGGGCGGGGGAGTGTCTGTAGTGTCTGAGGGTGAGCTGTCTGAGGTCTGTCGTTAGTATGGTGGTCAAGTGGGTGTTGGAGGACTGTTGGAGGTGGGTCTTAAGGTCACTGTGGTCCGGAGGTCTGTGTTTTGGCTGGGGGTGTGAGTGTGCCAGGTTGGCAGCTTGGTCCACCACTGTGTTGCCCATGATGCCTATGTGGGAAGGGACCCACTGAAGGTGGACCTGTCTGCCCCCGGAGGTTAGCCATGCCAGGAGGGAGTGGATGGCAAAGCGTAGTGTGTGGTGTGTGTGAGGTCTGTGAGTTGAGAGGAGTTGAAGGGAAGTGAGGGAGTCAGTAAAGAGGGAGACAGGTTGGTGTGGGGGAAGTGTTGTCGCTGCTGTGAGGCCTTCCTGGATGGCAAAAAGCTCTGCCCCAAGGATGGTGGTGTGGGGTTGGAGTTTCCAGTTGGTGGAGGTGTGTAGGGCTGGGAGGTATATGGCCGCACTAGTGGAGGGAGGGGAGGGGATATGGGAGCCGTCTGTGAATATGAAAAAGGTGTCCCTGTATTTGGTGGAGAGGAGATACAGGAAGAGGGCCTTCCCCTGGTGTGGACAGTCTGCTTTGGTCCATGGTGTCTGAAGGTCCAGGGAGATGAAGGAAGGAATGGGGAACCATGGACCTAGGGGAGAGAGGTGTGCAAGGGGGGAGAATGGTGGAGGGGTGACAGAGAGAGCGGTGTAGATAGAGAGGGCTCAAGTGATGAATGGCGTGTGAGCGCGGAAGGCCTGTGGGGCTGGAAGTGGGTCAGGTCGGTGTTGGGACAGGACAGTGTGAAGGGAGGAGTGAGGAGAGGATGTTATTATGTTAAAAGTGGTGACTGTCTTAGTGTTGCGCCTGTTGTCTAGTCTGCCTGCAGGGCCAGGGTGGGAGACGACCTGAAGGCGCTGAGGGCTATCCGCAGTGCGGTGTTCTGCACCACCTGCAGCTGGCGGAGGAGCGTCAGGGAGGCCGAACCGTAGACCTCACACCCGTAGTCCATTTTGCTATGGATATAGGCACGGTAGAAGTGGAGGAGTGTGGCTCTGTCGGCTCCCCACTTGACGCCCGCCAGGGCCCTCATTAGGTTCAGCCGGGGCAGACAGGAGGTTCGGAGGGCACTGATGTGTCGCCTCCATGTGAGGCGAGGGCCGTCCAGCACTAGACCCAAGAATCTGTGTGTTGTGCGGACAGGGATGACTGTGCCTGTGAGGTGTGCTTGAGGGATGGCGGGGATGCGGCGACGGGTGAAGCACATGAGGCACAACTTTGGTGCACAGAGGGCGAGGCCCCACTGAGTGCGCCATTGGCTTATGGTGTCGAGCCCCCCCCTGGAGGAGGGTTTGTGCCTCAGGAAGAGAAGAAGCGGAGCATAGGAGGGAAATGTCATCCGCATAGAGGAAGGTATGAGTGCCAGGAGGGGAAGGCAGGTCGGACAGGAGAATGTTGAAGAGGAGAGGGCTTAGGGGCGAGCCTTGGGGAACCCCTCTACGGATAGGATAGGGGTGGGAGAAGGTGTTCCCGATAGAGACAGAGAAGGTGTGACGCGAAAGGAAGGAGCGGACCCAGAGCAGAGGAGCGCTGAAGAGGCCCAGAGTGAAGAGTTTATAGAGGATAGCATTGTGGGAGGCAGAATCAAAGGCCCCTTCAAGATCTAAAAAGGCGGCCAGCGTGAAGCGCCCCCGGCCAAAACCCTCCTGAACATGATGGTCAAGGTCAAGGAGGGTGTCGAGGGTATCCCGGCGGGGCCTGAAGCCAGACATGTTAGAGGGAAGGAGATGATTGTGTTCCAACCACCAAGAAAGCCTTGTTAGCACAAGGTGTTCAAAGAGTTTGCTGATGCAGGAAAGAAGGCTGATAGGTCGGTAAGAGGAGGGCAAGGTGGGGTCCTTCCCTGGCTTTGGGAGTGGAAGTGTGATGGCGTGGCGCCACTGATGAGGGAAAGTGCCGGAAAGCCAGCTGTAGTTAAAGATCTGAAGGAGGAAGAGGGAGTAGGCTTCTGGGAGGTGTTTGAGAAATTCATTGGGAATGTCGTCATCCCCTGTGGATTTCCCCACCAGCAGTGCAGCTATGGCTGTGGCGAAGTCGCGTGCAGAAGTGGGAAGCTAGGTGTTCCACCTTCTGGGCATCCCCAGCTAGTGGAACCCCGTTGTGGTGGAGGGGGAACATGAGAGGGGCCTGGGGCCGGACCATCTTCCAGAAGAATAGCCACGTTTTTGTGAGTGAAGTGGAGAAGTCTAGGGAGGCGCAGAAGGCGGACCAGGATGCCCTTTTGGCTGACAAGATGGTGCGCTTACAGCGAGCCTCCAATTGGTGGAACCTCCGGCGCAGCTCCGGGATGGGCCTGCGGCGCAGGCATTGAATGCCCCGCGGTTGGCCCTCACCGCAGCCTCGCACTGTCTGTTCCACCAAGGGGTCCGAAGAAGACGTGGGGGCTGAGAGGAACGAAAGGTGAAGCAATCTAGAGGGTCCAGAGGCAGGAGCAGTGCCCGGCCGGGGAGTCTTTATTTACAATGGTTTCGGTTTTCGGCGCTGCCTCCAACGAGAAGGCGTCTCTAATTAAATCACTTATCTTGGGACCAGAAGTGAAAATAGCTATATATATATATATATATATATATATATATATATATATATATATATATATATATATATATATATATATATATATATATATATATATATATATATATAGCAATGGGTACCAGCAAAGGGTAAGTACATTTTTTTTCTTACCAGCAGATACCACGTTTTTACGTTTGGCTCCAAAGGACAACCAGTATTATTTTTTTTCCGAAATAGAAATGAGGAACCGAGTTAAGTCAAAATAGTACTTTCGTTGTGTTTCCCCGAGTCTCCGAGTGCGGCGCTGGACGGAAAGCCAATACGGTCCATTTGGGGCGTCTCCATTTGACTTGGCAGTACAGTTGGCCTCAAGATGGCCGTATCTCTGACAATGATAGCATATATAATTGCATGGTATCTGTCTCTCACTGTGTATATTCCCCATTCTAATTTTAACTTGTGATTCTTGTGAATCAGCTCTCTTACAGTTGGGTTACACCTCAGTATGTATGGTGCATCGTGCCGGCAGCTGCAGGCTTGCTAAAAACCAGGTCAATCTTATCCTCAACACCCCCAGTGGCATGTAAGAATTAACTCATTGCGGTCTAAGTTGGTCTCCTTTATTTTTTCCTTGGTCTCCTCTTTTAAGGCTCTTTATGCACGTTGCATATCATGATCTTTGGTTTCATCTTTCCAACATTCTTGGTATTAATTTGCTCAGCAGACTCCAGTTTTTGAGCAGCCTCATCCCTTGTGTTCTCATTATCAAAGTTCATGACAATGTTACCTCTATTTGTAAATCTTGAATCAGTTATTTGAATACCATTCAATGCCTGGGAGACTTCATCCTTCATGTCTGCTGCCTTCTTTTCCTGTGTAGAAGCTTTAACAACTAAGAGATTTTTCTGGACCTTCTTGCCTCTCTTTGCCACCTCAGCCCAAATGGATTCAGCATGCTCAGCAGTCAGCACGTTAAGCGTGTCAACAACTGATCCCAGCTCCTCCTGCACCTTCACAGCCCTTGATTCAATTTCATCCTTGACCACAGATATTTCCTTAGATAATTCTTGCTTGAATTCATCCATTTTTTCCACAATTTTGGTAGCTAGAGATGCTTTATGCATGGGTTGCAAATCCAATTTATTTTAGGTATTCTCCTGCTTAATTCCAGAAAAATGAGCACACTTCCAAGGACACCATTTAGGGCACAGACAGCGTCCAATCCACTTATCGCCTGTGGGATCCACACAAACGTAACAAATCCCTCACGTCCTGTCTCGGCCAGCGCGAGCAAGACACAACACATCCGCTCAGCGCGGCGACTCACTACCACAGAGTTAAGCTGCTCCCACACTAGGACTTTTCAAGCGCGTCATCACGCTACTCGATCGCCTCAACTCCCATATATGGTAAAATGGGCGGAGCTACGCGGGACTCACCGAGAACCTAGCCGAGGGGCATTTGGCGGGACTGGCGAGTCCCGCGCTCAGTTGTTTCCATACAGTGAAGATGGCCTAGAGGAGTTTACAATCTATACGGCATAACCTCAGAGGGCCAACGGTCCGCTCACACGGGGATACGAGAGAAACACTGCATGTTAATAGCCTAGATTGCCCTAGAACTTACAATCTACACGACATGACCTTGGAGGACCTACGGTTCGCTCACAAGAGCTACGAGAGAACGATTACATGTTGAACATTAATTGGGGTAGGAGGGAGTTTGGGTGGTGTGTGCGAGTGTGTGTGTGTGTGTGTGTGGACGAGACGATTGTGTCGCCGGGTCGTCACCAGCAGGTTGAAATGATCGAGGGCGGCTTGTGGGCAAAAGGGTAATTACTCGCCCCTAAGATATTAATCAGTATGGTAAGCCGGGGGACAGGGGGGGGGGGGATGATGCACTGGGGAGAAGGGGAGGAATGCTTCACTGGGATGGGTGTTGGAGGGCGTTAAATCACTGGGCAACGGAAAGCTGCTTACCTGTAGGTTGAAATGAGGGTGGGTTATGGGCCACTTCATCGCTCTGCGCTCTCTTTTATACCGGGGACAGGGAGAGAAGAGAGGGATAAAGGGATTCCCTGTATTACCCCGAGGGAAGGAACCGTACAACGTCCACTGACGTCTGACTCAGACGGTCGCCTCGCCCGTTTGGGAGTTTCCCCCCCCTTCCCCCTCGAAAGTCCGACTCATGACGCGCGTTACCAACCCCAGTGTGGGAGCAGCTTTATATACCGAGAGCGCGCGCTCCCGTGTTGTGGGGTTGGCGGCGGGTGAGGCAAGCTACTCTCGCGCGGCAGCCATCTTGGGGAGCCCACTTTCCCTCATTCTGTGGTGGTGGTTTTGATGGTGGTAGTGGTAGTGGTGATATGGTGGACTGGTGGTGATGGTGGTAGTGGTGGTGGTTGTGATGGTGGTGGTGGTGGTGGTGGTGATGGTGGTGGTGATACTGGTGGTGATGGTGGTGGTGGTGGTGGTGATAATGGTGGTGATGGTGGTGGTGGTGGTGGTTGTGATGATAGTGGTGGTGGCAGGGCCCGTGAGAGGGGGATGAAGCTGGTATCTTTACACCAGGGCCCGGTCTCAAAGGGGGCCCGGCCTCAAAGGGGGCCAGTCACCCGACCAGGAGGGAAAAAAATGGGAGAGTAAATGGAGAGAGAGAGAGAGAGAGAGAGAGAGAGAGAGAGAGAGAGAGAGAGAGAGAGAGAGAGAGAGAGAGAGAGAGAGAGAGAGAATACTAATATGCAAAAATTGAGTGTTTTGCTGCTAGAAAAGCAAGGAAAGGAGTATTTCTTTAATAATTATACATGTATACTTGTATAAAACAGTCACATTTATGATTTATTTAATATAGGGAAATTTGAATTTCAAATTCATCAAAACTTTATTATGCATGATAATTATACACAACATGCAACAGGCCAACAGTGACTTACTGCACAATGCCACTTTAATGAGTTTCATGAGTAAGTTTTGTTTATCTCAAATTATACGAAATGTAATAACAAAATAAGTTGTTAACTGCAAGTCATAAATAAAGCTCCAATACGGCAAGATGAACAGAATTTACATCCTACCAGTGAACATTTATGGCTTTAAATTGGCTCTTAAAATTGGTCAAATTCTAAAATCCTGATCCCCCCAGCTGGATGGGCTCACTTCGCTCGCCAAATGGTAAGGGCCCAATGACACTCATAGTACCAGGGCCCAGTGATGGCTCTCCCTGGCCCTGGGTGGTGGTGGTGGTGATGGTGATGGTGGTGATGATGATGGCGATGGTGGTGGTGGTGGTGGTGATGATGTGGGTGGTGGTGGTGGTGGTGGTTTTCATAAACATAAATATATATATATTGTTACGCCACCCCCCCTACCACACACCATACACGGGCAGGCAGGTGGCGTGATCCTCACCAGAACAGCCACACGGGCACCAGACACCAGTCACTCACAGCGGCCCACACAGAACACCGAGGGGAGGAGGGAACGAGGCAGGGCACAAAGGATACACGTTCAACACTAAGTTCTAGTTTAATGACAGGTTCCTCACACAGTACAGAGTACAGCAACTTTCAAGGGCACAGAACAGTTGGTTAATCAGGCACAGTACAGGGGCACGGCAGACACGCACACACGGATGCACACAGCTCGCGAGCGGAGCAGCTCAACACTCTCAAGCCCAGACACGCCACCCTCAACTGCTCCTCAGCGCCCCTCGCTCGCCACCCTCCACTCTCCGACTCAGCACTTCCTGCCCGGCGGCCCGGCGGCCCCGGGCCCCCTCTGTCTCTCTTGTCCCAACAAGTAGAGTTGCACCATGCTGAGCTTACATTGCATCATGCTACAATTTCCTCACATTACACATACAATCATTCACATACAGCACATTCGTAACACTATCTCCCCCTTCAGAAGGCAGTCGACCCGGCTGCCCCAACATTCAACAAACAAAACATGAAATTAATCAAACTAATCAGTCCCCTGGGACATCACTAGTCTCCTAACCATCCCGGCCGACGCCTCTCTCGCCGAGGGCGCCGCTGGGATGCGGGCGGCGGCAGGCAGGCGGTGGCACCCAGAGCCGCGTCGTCGGCCCCAGGTACTTGCTCAGGGTCGTCACTGACATCTGCCGCTTCACCCGCACCGCCCATGTTCTCGTTCGCCCCTTGGTCGACCTCAGACACGTCCCCTTCGCTGCTGCTGGGGCTCACGCCCCTCTTGCGCTGGTCGTATGTCTCCATTTCATGGCCTGGCCTGCCACCTTGAGCTTGCCCCGTACGCGTCGGTGCACCTCAGCCAGGCTTTCCTGCAGTGCCGCTGCTAAGCCAGAGGTGACGGTGGGCAAGCTCACGTCGGGAGGCCGCCCCGTGGCCAAATCCACCGGTAGCCTGAGCTCCCGGCGGAAAACTGAACACAGAAAAATACATGCAATACACATAAATCAGTCTGTCCTCCACAGTCTCTTCTCGCGCCCCTAAGGGGCTCCGCCTGTCAGCCACGCCGTCGACCAGCCGCCAGTCCTCAGTGGGCTCTTCCACGCCATCCACTCCACGTGACGCTCGGGACAGTCGACACCGGCTCCTGGCCTCCACCCTCGGGGCAAGGTGCCCTCGCTCAGCCGTGACTACCTCCCCACGCAGCCATGCTCGAAAACCTCCTGGAAGCAAAGGGCACCATTCCGGTCACCCTCCAGCTCCCGTCCGAGGCCACCACGAGCCTTACTGGCCTGCGTCAGGTAGTCGAGGCCCAGCAAGCACGGCTCGTCTCGATCGGCGACGTCCATCGGCCGGCGCTCCACAGCGCTGCCTACGCCGATACGAGCCTCCACTGGCCCCTCCAGCAGCACACACTACCCCGGGTCAGGCCGCGCCGAGGACTCCTCAGCCCCCGGTGTCCACTGTCACGCGTCGTGGCTACAACCGCTAAGCCTCCCACTGGCAACACGCTGGTCGGGCGGCGGCAGCTTACTCAAGGCGGGGCCCGAGGGCGGAGACGGCTGAAGTCGACTCCCTTTTCCAGCCCGTCCGCGCTTCCCGCCCGCGCCGCGTCCCTGGACCTGGGACAGGCACTCAAGCGGTGGCCTGACTGGCCACAGTCCTTACAGCGCGGCTGGAGGGCGTCGGGGCTCAGCCGGTCGAGGGAACGCGTCCTTCGCTCCCCCAGGCACCGACTGCACCTATGCCTCCTCTTGCCACAGCCCCCGTACGAGCCACGGAGACCCTCCGGGCTCGCCTTCATCGACGCTGCCTTCATCTTCACCTTCGCCATCCGGCCCCGGAGGTCATGGCAGGGCGGGGCGGCCGCCGCTAGGCCGCTGGTCATCGTCAAGGCCCCGAACTCCAAGGCCCTCGTCAGCGCGTCGTCGGTCCACGGCAGGGGGTGAGAGTCCTCGCCAGTCTCGTCCCTCAGCGCCCGACAGTCCGCACAGAAGCGCTGCGTGCCGTCCTTTTTCATATCCAGGACGACTGCTGAGGGCCACGGACTGTCTGTCCGCTCCATCACCCCCTGCACCGCCAGCTCGTTGACGGCGCGCTGCAGTTCCTCCCGCCTGGCCGGCACGACACGTCGGGGCGGGCTCCTGGTGGGCGCACCATTTCCCGTGCTGATGTACTTCACCAACCCCGTGCAGCCCAGTATATCCAAGTCACCCCTGCTGAACACGTCCGCGTACTGGGCCAGGGTGTGGCGCATTTTCTCCGTCTGCGCCTCCGTCAGGTTAGCGGCGCTCCGGTGCGCCGAATCCTCCAGGAAGTCGGGCAGCGGCCTCACAGCGGCCGACTCCGCGCTCCCCGACGCTTCCTCTTGTTGTTCCACCTCTTCACAGGTGCCCAGCTTGGCACCAGCTGGTACTTTCAGAGCCTCTTAGGAGGAGTTAGCCACAAGCACCGTGACTTACTCCTCCCCAGCTCCTTCGAGACTCCGTCCGGCTGCCACACCATCAGGCAGCTGCAGGCCCTCCGTGGACTCCACCGTGCCTTCCGCTGGCATCGCATCCGACCGGCAACACAGGACCCTGGCCTCCGTCCCCGGGGCAAGGTGCAGTCGCCCGCCGCGACTACCTCTGCACAGCCGACCTTCGGGAGCAAAGGCGCCTGTCCGCGCAGCCTCTCCAGCTCCCGTCCAAGGTCGGCACAGGCCTCGTCCTGCGGCAGGTAGTCGAGGCCCAGCACGCACGGCTCGTCTCGATCGGCGATGTCCATCGGCCGGCGCTCCACAGCGCTGCCTACGCCGATACGAGCCTCCACTGGGCCCTCAGACTGCACGCAGTGCCCCGTGACGCCACACAGCCTCTGTGGCGCGTCCTGGAGTCGTGTAGCGGCCGGCATGTCAGGCCGCCCCAAGGTCCTCTCGGCGCTCCCCACCAAGCGGCCGGGCCCGTCCACTGAGCCCCGTAGCGCTGTCGTCAGCAGCAACGCCTTCTCATCCTCGCCCCAGCCCTGGGCAGCAGCTGGCATCTTGAACTGGCCTCCCATGCCAACTTCCTGTCGTGCTCCGCTGGCTTAAGCCTCCCTGAGCGCGGGAGGCCGAGGGGCCGCAGAGAGGAGCGGGCGGACCACGTGGGCTGCAAGCCGGCCGGCATGGCGGAGAGGGAGGCGGTGAGAGAGGCAACGAGGCAGGGTTAATGGGTCCGACTCCAGCACCAGCTGGACCCAAGGGAGCGGCTCCGACGGCTCCCCAGCCTCCTGCAGCCTCCACCGGCTCCGCCACGACGCCACCGGGCTTCAGGGGCCCTTGCCAGGGACCCCACGCGGAGCCCCGCCAGTCCGCCACCCGTGCACCCGCCGCCAGCACACGTGACCCTTCTTGTTCCTCCCCGCGTGACGTTGCCAGCTCTCGCCGCCGCCTCTCCGCCTCCACCTCCTCCCTCAGGCCCTGGACCTCGCCTTTCAGAGTCTGCACCTCTCCCAGCAGTTCACTCTTAACGCTGTCGCAGGCCTTGTCGGTGTACTGCTGGGTTTCCGCCTTCAGGGACGAGAGACTGCTCTGGAGGATATCGGCAAGATGGCGTGCCTGCTCGTCTGCCCTCTCTTCTGCCCTCTGAGCCTGCTCGCGAGCCCTCTCTTCTGCCCTCTGAGCCTGCTCGCGTGCCCTCTCGTCTGCCCTCTCTTCTGCCCTCTGAGCCTGCTCGCGAGCCCTCTCGTCTGCCCTCTCTTCTGCCCTCTGAGCCTGCTCGCGAGCCCTCTCGTCTGCCCTCTCTTCTGCCCTCTGAGCCTGCTCGCGAGCCCTCTCGTCTGCCCTCTCTTCTGCCCTCCGAGCCTGCTCGCGTGCCCTCTCGTCTGCCCTCTGATCCAAATCCTGCCTCATACTGGCCAGCATGGCAGCGAACAATTCCATCTGGCCCGGCTTCACCTCACCCGGGTCAGCCTCGGCCTTGCCCGTCTCCTCACCCTCACGGCGATCACTGGGGGACGCCATGACACTCGGCGCGCTTCACTGTTCACTTATCCCACTCCTTTGACACCAAGTGTTACGCCACCCCCCCTACCACACACCATACACGGGCAGGCAGGTGGCGTGATCCTCACCAGAACAGCCACACGGGCACCAGACACCAGTCACTCACAGCGGCCCACACAGAACACCGAGGGGAGGAGGGAACGAGGCAGGGCACAAAGGATACACGTTCAACACTAAGTTCTAGTTTAATGACAGGTTCCTCACACAGTACAGAGTACAGCAACTTTCAAGGGCACAGAACAGTTAGTTAATCAGGCACAGTACAGGGGCACGGCAGACACGCACACCGGAAGCACACAGCTCGCGAGCGGAGCAGCTCAACACTCTCTCAGCCCAGACACGCCACCCTCAACTGCTCCTCAGCGCCCCTCGCTCGCCACCCTCCACTCTGCCGACTCAGCACTTCCTGCCCGGCGGCCCCGGGCCCCCTCCTGTCTCTCTTGTCCCAACAAGTAGAGTTGCACCATGCTGAGCTAACATTGCCTCGTGCTACAATTTCATCACATTACACATACAAGCATTCACATACAGCACATTCGTAACAATATATATATATATATATATATATATATATATATATATATATATATATATATATATATATATATATAGAGAGAGAGAGAGAGAGAGTATAAACCTGAGTTATGTCATGTCACGTCAGTCCGTCTCTCTCTCTCTCTCTCTCTCTCTCTCAACCATCTCCACCCACCACCACCACCACCACCACCACCACCAGAACCACCACTATAGCACCACCACCATCACCACCTATACCCCTTAATTACCACCACTTTGAAGTTGCGGGCTGGGGCACATGCAGAGTTGGCTGGACTGGGCTCCCAAAGATGGCGGCCGAGGTACTTCCGGTTGCCGCACCCGATCGAGTGTCTGGCTCGCGCGCTCGATCTAGTATATAACTCTGTGCTCACTACTCACGCTTTGCGATTGTGCGCCATTTTGCATTTCAAATTTGGGGAAAAGGTGTGTATCTGTTGTGTTAATGTAGTGTGGTGTGGAAAGAGAAAGGATCTGTCTTTAGAGAGCATATGCTGAACTATACTCTAGTGTTGATGAGAGAATAGGGAAACGGAAAGTGCATGAGGACATGGGAAGGGTCTTTGGCGGGGCTTTAGCCGTTTCGGTAGGTGTCTTACTACCTACTCCCTGCATATATATATATATATATATATATATATATATATATATATATATATATATATATATATATATATATATATTTTTTTTTTCTTTTTTTCTTTTGCGGGGGGCTATTTCGTTGGGGATATACCCCAATGGAGGAAGGCGGTGCATGCCGCGCAACCCCCCGAACGGCTGGTAGAGAGATACCCAATTCTTTCAAGGAGGAGGCCCAACAATGGGGCTGAGGGTGTCGGAAAGAGCCCATCTTTCCACTCCCATGGCACCGGATAGGTCTCGAACTCACGCTCTAGCATCCCGCCGAAGCGCAAGGCGGAGACTCTACCACGGGACTACGGGAGCCCCCTATATATATATATATATATATGTATATATATATATATATATATATATATATATATATATATATATATATATATATATATATATATATATTTATATATATATATATATATATATATATATATATATATATATATATATATATATATATATGTATCAATAAAAAGGTGACAGGGAATTTATACAGGGCTAAACCTTGAAATGTATCCAGTGAATCAAGGGAACTTTGGGCGGCTCGCTCGATGTGGCAACACTGCAGGATCAGTGTCTCCAGCCGCCGCTAGGAGAAGGTGAGATTACGAGGCTTCCCATGTTTCCGTCTTTATTGCATGTATTTATCGCTTTTATGTTGATCTGCGGTTACTGAAGGCTGCAGGGAAGTGTTTGCCTTGGGGACGCAGTGCCAGGCCGGGCCGGGTTGTGCAGGGCGTGAGGGCGGGCGAGTCCCCGCCCCGCCCCGCCCATTACCCGCCAGCTGATAACACTCGCCGCCTGGCTGCTAAGGTTTGTGTGCTCTGACCAGGACAGTCTGTGTCACGGATGGCCATTGTTTTTGGCTGAGCGAATCCCTTACCTAAAATGGATGGCTCCTGAGGGTCGGGTGGAGCCAAGGGAAGGCCGTGCAGGAAGGGGAGGGATTATCTCGCAGATAAATTCACCTTTCCCATAATGTGTTCATTATGGGATATTTTCACTTAATACAGTTTTTCTAATAAATTCACCTTTGTTCATTTTTAAAATTTTACTGAATGTTTACTCGGTCATTATTTCAGCCCTTCACATGGATAAAGATATCATTTAAACACGTTTAGTCAATAAAAGCCATTGAATGGACCTAAAAAATAAATGGCTTATTTTAGTAAACTCCAATGTTAAGCTTCGGTTAATGTGCAGAAGTGGGCGTGGTCTGTGAAGCACAAGGGACATATATTCCATATTGTTTACACCTCAGTGTATTCAGGCTAATCTATTGAGTATCGGAAATGGTCTAGAAAATGTTTAAATTAGAATAAAACATACTGTCAAATGAGGGAAAAGTGACCAAAAGTGGGGGATAGGGGTTGTTTAAGGATAATAAAGGCAAACACATATAACTTCTTAGCTACATTTATTGATACAAAATATTCAAGCTTCAGGCCTTGCCTGAGTGTACAAAAAATAAAAATACAAAAATTTCCTTAACCCGGTAGCAGCAATGGGCCAAATTTATGGCATTACCGTGTAGCAGTGACGGGCCAAACTTGTGCCATGACATAGGTAAAGGTAAAGTTGGGGGCATACGCAGTAGAAGCGTGTGTATATATATATATATATATATATATATATATATATATATATATATATATATATATATATATATATATATATATATATATATACTATATAAAGTGCAATCAATATTTAAGCTGGCAAGCAATAACAAGAAACAATTCAAATTGTACATCCGACCAGTGAAAAGGCAGATCTGAACAGGTAGAAATCATCACCATTAGAGCATTCGAAAATAACTAAACGTTTATTTCGATATGTAAGCAGCAAGGGTGATAATAATGCACGTCATATATAAATTACAAACCTAACCTTTACAAAACTGAATTAATATGTAAAATTAGACACAGCTGAAGATAAAAAGGAATTCATATAGGGCTTCTTTTACATGGGATTGAGGTAACACATTTGCAAATATTGGCTGATCTAAAGAAATATATTTACAAGCTCCCAAGTATTCAACAAGTGCCTCACTAAGCAAAGAATAGTCGGCGTTTTATTTTTTTTCACCAAATTTGCTTATCACTCTCTCGACTGAAATGGGGATATCATAGTGGACACAGAGGAGGGCAAGTCCGTTCAGGCGCTCTTGGCCAACGGTACTCCTCAGATAGGTTTTCAGCTTTTTCAAAGCTGAGAAAGACCTCTCACCTTCCGCGTTGGAGACTGGAAGCATCAATAGAGTTTTCAAGAGAATGGCGAGATTGGGGAACATGCTGGTGCTGGCGTGTGCCTGGGCTTCTTTGATAGTTTGGAAGACCGGAACAGATAATGCCCAGCACCTTCACGAGTGTCAGGGATTCGATGTCGAGCTCGTAGAGCTTCGCCGCTTGAAGCACAGCTGCAACATCCGTTTTGGGGCCTTTGAGGAGTTGCTTGAGCTGAAGTGCGACAGGCACTGTGTCGTCGCCGAACCGACTCTTCAACTCAGCCAAGATGCGGTCCACGAACAGAATGCACACCGCCCGGTGGTAGTTGGTACTCCTCAGCATTCTTGCACGGAACATTTGATCACTGGGTCTGTCGTCCACACAGTCGTGGCACAGGGATGGTGTCATGCGATGACCCCACCTCGACCAAAAGCTCTTCCACTTTCATGAGCACGTCGTGGAAATGATTCTCCGCATCTGCTCTGAATTTGGCAAAAATGGTCTTGATGCCACGAATCATGGCATAGGGTGACACCAGGTCGCCATCTTTTCTCTGAAGATTTCGCCTCGGCTCAAGGGTATGCGCCAATATACACTCCACTACAACCAGTCCAACGAGAAAGCAGGGAACACGTATGGCGATGAGGAGCCCAGCGGTGGCGTCAAGTTCTTCCTCTAGAAAAACAGCGATGACAGGCAGAAATTCAATGAAAACCAGCACTGCGTCATGCCTCTCAATCCACCTGGTGGGGCACAGGGGAACAAGCTTTTTGCGCTTGGCAGAGGTAGGCTTGACAACCTCTGTGAAGCGGATAGAGCGCATATTCGAAGAATGAACAAAGTTGTACACCTCGGTCAGTGTTTGAAGAGCGATCTTCACTTCCTTGACGTCACACGCTTTCGTCAGTTCTAGATTCTGCCGGTGGTTAAAGCAATGGCTTGGCTTGGCCAGGGTGTACTTCTTCATGAGTACTGCGGCACACCCTTTGAATTTTCCCATCTTGCTCCATCGAAACCAAGTCCCCTGCACTTGGCCATGTCCAATCCGAGATCTTCAACGGTGCGCAAAAGGAGCCAGGCTAAACCTTTACCGGTGAGGTCTTGAGGGTGCACAAAGGCAAGGAAGTCTTCCCTTATTTCCTCTTCGAAGTGCCGAATGATGATAGTGGCCTGCACTAAAATCCACTTTCTGCCTGCATGTGAGGAATGAGGTCACAAAGATTTTTCCTAGGCTTTTACATCTTGCTCTATAATAGTCAATATACGATTCCGTAACTTAAATACTGAAAATAAATAGAGAAAATCCTGAGTTCTCCAGAAATGCAACAGAAAGGTACCAGTTTTCGTTTTGACTCACAGAAAGGGGAGATTTTAGCAGATGGGGGGGAGTCGGGGGCGTCCGACATCCCCAGCCCCCCCACCCCCCCACTGGGTATGGCGTACTATGGCCCTGTACGAGTATTTAGCGGGGCCCTGGGCACGTGCCCGTTGTGCCCTGGCCCTGCAGGAGAGTGAAAAACTACATCAGACACTGACAAAATTTAAATCTTGCCTGAGCATCCCGTTCATCTCCACATAGTAAAGCCCAAGGAACCTATAGAGGAGGATTTTTTTAAAGTTTGGAGGACGGCGTCCAGAGCTATCTAGTGGCGGCCGGGTTCCCTCCCCAGCTCTCTAGCTTTTTAGGGGTGTCTTAAATATATTTTATGTTTCCTCAATTTACGTGTATTTCAAATATTTTAGTGATCCCAATATTTTTTGGGGGGGGCCTGGGCCCCCGTATCCCCCATATCTGCGCCTGCATATGCCTACAGCCGACAGCACACTCCGTATTATAGTTGCAACACATTATAAGCGAGTCCGTTATGTACCGACTATCCTCATACACTCGAGATCTTCTGGGGGGGGCCCAGGCCCCTTGGGGCCCCCCCCCCCTGTATCCACCCCTGCCCGAGAGGGAGGATGAACAGCTGGGTGAGCTGCACGCCGACTGCCCGGGCCGGGATTCAAACCCGGGTCACAAATGCTTTGATAAATATTATGAAATGGTTTGTGTGAGTGATGATTTTTCTCATTTTTTTCGCTTAGAGGAACCATTAAAAAGTATGATTCCTGCTGCTACCGGGTTAGTTTTATCTTAATGATATTTGAAGGGGGGACTCCATCTACTGTGATCCTCAGGTGATCAAAATAACTTTGTACGTCGGCCTCTATCACTGCTGCCTGTTTTTGTGATATGTTTTGACAATGTCTGTGCGATAGAATTCCTGATTGCTGTTTCAAAACGGCATAATCCCAGTCACGGCCAGGAAGGTTATTTTTGAAGGCAGGGACCACCCTCTGCATTTTGTTAACCCCTTCACTCCGGCGACACCAACGTCAGCGTCCGACGGTGTCACAATACGGAAAGAGTTAGTCCTTTTCTAAACCTCTTAATCCTCTTCCATTTCCTCTTAATCCTCTTCTAAACCTCTTAAGAGGAAATGGAAGAGGATTAAGAGGAATTTAGAGAAGGATTGAGAGGTTTAGAAGAGGATTAATCCTCTTCCATTTCCTCTTGACCCTTTCCATACTGTGACGCCAACGTCTGTGTCATGGATGGAAAGGGTTAAGGTGGTCTTTGATGAACAGACACATCTCTTCCATGGTAAAGGCCAGTCCAAAGTCCCCAAGGATGGCCAGGTTGTGGGCAATTGCCACCTCCTCGCCACTTGTCGAGGCGGTATGCCTACCAGATTGGCTGCCTTGCTCGACTTGCCCGTGGAACCTTTTGTGCAGTGTGGTTTTTGGTATGTTGTACCGTGCAGCCACAACCCTCTCTGTTTCACCTTCAGCTAGATCTCAGCACCCGTGTCATGTCGTCCTGGGTGTACCTCATCCGCCAGACATCTTCCTTCTTTTTGTAAGTCCTTGGCATTGTCAATGACCTGGGGAAGAAGAAAAGGAATATTTTTGTAAATTTTTTTTCTTTGAAAGCAGCAGTCCCGTTTACCCCCCAAAACCTGGTCCTTTTTACCCCAACATACAATGGTGACCTGCACCCTGTATCTAATTAATATTATATGTAAACCATGTTGAACTTACCTTATGAAGTGCTTGATATATCTCCAAAATTATAAGCTTCATGAGTTGATGGTTTAGTAGTCACGACCCTGAGCGTCTTACTACAGATGATGACTCATTTTCATACATTATTTTAAAAAGAGATGGAAACAGGTTAAATTAGTAAGGTAATTATTGAGAATCACTACGCGCTTCCAAAATACGATATTACGCCTCCATTTTATACTTAAGGGACGAAATACATGTCCCTTAACTATAATATGAAGGCGGAAAAACTTAAAAGTAAAGAAAAAGTGGTAGAGGTATTGAAAAGACATACTATACATACGCGTGCTTTGTTTTGATGGCGGCCATTGGGAAGTGAGCAGTGTTGTCAACGATCCGGTTAGCGATGGTACGCTAGGTTGGCGATGGTACGTTTAGTTAGCCATTAGCCCACGCATGTGAGACCAGGTCCATCACGCGTGGTTATGTTTTTTTTTTTAGAACATGCACCTTTACCCAAAGGGTTTTGTGAAGGTTTTGGCCGGGTATAGTATTAGGTAAAGGTGCATGTTCTTAAAAAAAAATAACCACGCGTGGTGGACCTGGTCTCACATGTGTGGGCTAATGGCTAACTAAACGTACCATCGCTAACCTAGCATACCATCGCTAACTGGATAACACTGCTCACTATCAAAACAAAGATATGCTTTTCACTACCTTTACCACTTTTCTTTACTTATAAGTTTTTCCACCTTCATATCATGGTTAAGGGACATGTATTTCGGGAGGTGGTGTCTGAACAGATAGCGAGACGGCCCCGCATTCAGGACGACGCGAGTTCAATCACCGACCGGTGCCACCAAGCTGGGATTTTTCTGCCGCCGCCAAGTGGCTTAAAACTACCCACATGCTGTCCAGAAGACCACCTTTCAACCCGGACTCTAGATTCTTGGATTAAAGATGAGCTCCGGGAGGGCAGCATGAGCCAATGCAAGATGGTGCCACTATAAACACTCGCCTGTGCCAGAACGGGCTGGGCTGACCATCAGGCCCCACCGGGAAGAAGCCTTTGACCGACCATCAGGATCCACCGGGAAGAAGCCTACCGGCGCAATAGGACAAACAAACAAACAAACAGGCGTAATATCGTATTTTGGAGGAGCGTAGTGATTCTCAATAATTACCATTAGTAAATTAATTTACATTATTAATTATCTTAATAAGCAAGTATTTAGGCACAACATGTTCCAGTCCCAGCAAAAAAGGATTAATAGAAGCTTCAGTTCAGCCATTTTCCTGTACTAACTGATTTGGTCCCGTTTCCCCCACTTGGTCATTTTACCCACTTGGTCATTTTACCCCCATTTGACAGTTAGTAATTGGAAACGCAATCAGCCACACCTCCCAGCATCATGGCTCATCACACACTGAGAGCGACTCAATTGAGTGGTATGCTCTCATTGCTGCTGTGCCAGTTATATGGGTCAGAAATTGACAAACTAAAGAGGCTGAGTACGCCAATCTGGCAACGTTCGTGGCTGAGTGGTTGTCACAGTCAGTCGCAATCATTGACTTATTATTTCGGCCAATGAGATACCATCAACCGGGGTGACCTCGGACAAAAAGTGGATAAAAAGTTGACATGTTGATAACTCGTAGCCAGTTGCAACAAGCTAGATGATTTTAGTGTCAGAATTTGTATTTTGCCCTATAGTTTTTGAATAAGAATGTTTTTTTTTTTTGTGACATGTTTCTGTTTTGAAAACAAGCACGATATGTGTTTTTGAGATTTCGTAAAATTTACCCCCCTTGGAAAACTTCTTCTGGCAGGAACGATCTATATTACACACAATATCAAAACTAGAGAAAGCAATCAGAAACATGCTTAACTAGAACAGTTAGAATGATTCAGGGGTGCTTAACATATCCTACACACCTGTAAATGTCACTTGAATGGAGGCATGTCGAAAAATGGCTCAGAATGGGGTGACTTTGGACACCTAAATATAACTTCATATTGTGGGGTGATGACTAAGGTGGGGTTCCCACTATTCCGTTTTCACGGGTCCGTCAACCGTCAGTGATGTCATCAACGGAGCCCATCCAGAGATTAACTCAAGTTAACTTTTGAGTCTGTAACGGCGGTGGTGGTGCCAGTCCAGTGATGTTGAATGTTCTACATATCATGAAAATAATAAATAGAAGTACTTAGCTACAAAATAACATGTACAAGAATAAATTTCTAGTGAAATGCATCATGATAAAATCTGATAAATGAGATGTAAAATAGTGAGCACTTCAATAAGCCCTAACATACTTGAATGTTGCCCTACCATTATAAAAATTTCTTGTGGTGATTATGTGATCATTAAGCTTCCCCCCCAAAAAAAAACTAAAACTATGCGCTACATTTTATAGCTTTTTTGTAATAACATTTTTTTCAAAATTATTTACCATTTTTTACTTCCCTGCTACTACTGACCTGAAATGTGGGAAGTTCTTTCCCAAGATTTTTGCCAATTTTTTTCCCGGTTCAACAGTGTTCGAAGTCACCCCTGAAATGTGCGAACAAGCTCAGATATGTAAACTCAATGAAATATAGCCACTGTCCGAAGTCCCCCCAGACATGGGGTGACTTTAGACACCCATATTTTTTCACTTAGCACAAAAACTATTAAGTTTCGTGGAAATGTTGCACCATGTAATGATAGCCCTTAACAATACAGAGTAAATGCACACTCAGCATAGATTTTTATCTTTGAAAGTGTTGTTTTATTACTCAATAAATAATAGTCTGTAGGTACATTTTTTTTAGGTAATCCTTTATTAATTAAAGGCCTGACACAGCAACACCTGTGGGTAAGTAAAATTAGGAAAAAATATTAGATTTAATAATAATAATAATATTTATTTGCTTATTATCATGTGCATTTTTCTCGCTTTTCACAGCATAAATTCATTCATATTTAGCCATTTTAAGTGCATAATTATCCTAAGCCTAGTAATAACATTCCTGTGAGGTTACAGAATTGTGCTGGAGCTAATGTGGTAACTATTGCCTTAGGGATGAGAGAAGTTGTATCATAGTGTATGTAAGTGGTTCTAGCTATTGCCAGGGTTGGATACTGAAGTTATACACAGTTCTCTGTGTTTAATATTGTATAAGTTTGACATAATGGAATGAAAGGGAATGCTTCATAGAACAACTGAACACTGGGATCTGAATAATCAAGCAAACCTTTATTCCTTAGGAGGTTAAATCATGCTCTGCGTTATACTGTAAAGGGAGGAACACTCACCTTGCCTCCTAGGAGTACTCAAGTATTTTCTCTTGATTTGAGCTTCAGCTTTAGCCTATTGTCAACTTGTCTCTTTAGCCAGTTGAGTAATCATACACATTTGCACTTCAGAAAAGAGGCAAAATGGCAGAAGAAGATAATGTTGAGATTGAACCTGTAGCTGAAGAAGAGGAGCCAACAAACTACAAACCCCCACCAGAGAAGTCCCTTCAGGAGATGATTGAGACAGACCAGGAAGATGAAAGTCTCCGCAAGTATAAAGAGAAACTACTGGGCAGCTCTGCCACTGGGGCAATTGTTGTTGGTGAGTTTTTAATTGAAAGACAATTTTGACCCTTTCACTGGTAGAAGCGCAAAAATGATAGGTTGCGACCGACAAAATTGCAAAAATGGCATGACCTTCAAAAAACTTTTCTGCTTGTGTGAAGGTATTCAAAGGCATGTTTAATTCAAATCTGTGTTACCTTTTGCTTATGATGTCACCAGCATTGCCATAGAGACAAGAGAATGGGAACATTCCAATTTGGCTTGGAAGGAGCCTCCCAAACTTTGCCATTTTCTTCATGACTGAATGTAGCTAATGTAATGCAGCGTGGCATGGATGGGTGTTATGTTGCATGCTGTGGCTAAGTGCTGTGTGGTGTGGTGTGGCTGGGTGGTATGGTGTGTGGTGTGGTGTGACTGGGTCTGATGGGTGGTGTGGTGTGGTGTAGCTGGGTGTGAGGTGAGGTGTGGTGTGGCCAGGTATAATGTGTGGTGTGGTTAGGTGTAATGTGTGAGATGGTGTGGTGTAGTTGGGTGTGGTGTGAGGTATTTGTAAGTGAGTGTGGTGGGGTATGGTGTGAAGTGTTGTGTTACTTGGTGTGATGTATTGTGTGGGTGGGTGTGGTATAAGGTGTGGTATGTTTCGGTATGGTGTCTGGGTTTTATGTGTTGTGTGTGGCTAGGTGTGGCTATGTGTGTTTTATAATCTGGTGTGGCTGTGTGTGGTGTGTTTAGGCATGGTATGTGTGTAGTGTGGCTGTGTATGGTGTGTGGTGTGGTGTGTTTGGATTTTGTGTGAGGTATGGTGTGACTGTGATGTGTGGTGTAGTGTGGCATGTTATTGCTTGCGTGTTATGTGTGATATGGTGTGGTGGGAGGTGTGGTGTGATGTGGTATGGCTGGAAATGGTATGTGTGTAGTGTGGTATGATTGGGCATTGTGTGAGGTATGGTGATGTGGCTGGATCTGATGTGGAGTGGTGTGGCTGGGTGTGATGTGTTGTAGTGTGGCTGGGTGTGGTGTGTCGTGTTGTGTGGCTAGGTGTAAAGTCTGGTATGGTGTAAGATGTGGTGTTGCTTAATGTAATGTGGGGTGTAGTGTAGCTTGGTGTGCTATGTGAGATGGTGTGGCTGGGTGTGATGTGGATGAGTGTGGTGTGAGGTATGATGTGGTTGGGTATGGTATGTGGTGTGACTGGGATTAATGTATGGTGTGGTGTGGCTGGGTATAATGTGGTGTGGGTTGATGTGACTGCATGTGATGTGTGGTATGGTGTGTGAGTGTGAAGTGTGGTTTGTGGTTGCTGGGTATTACCATATTTTGGGGCATGTAACGTGCACCTTTTTCACTTAAAAAATGTCAGAATGTTACCCTTGCTCGGTATATGCCGAAGGTACAAATTTTGATTTTTTTTTTTTTTCGGTCTGCCTTTTTCCGCCATAATTTTGAAGTTTGTGCAGGGTGTTATGGGTCAGCGTGACTCCTAGGCTGCCACACAACTTCTCCGTGCCATTCTTACTAATTACTTAGTGTTTCTGTGACTGTAACAATGGGAGGAGAATTTTTCTTATCTTCCACGGCTGATTCCGCGCCCGAGTGCCCACAGCCAGTGACCTCGACTCCTCATAAGCCTCCTCTTGCTCCCGAAAGAGTTCTCAGTGTGAGCGCAATTGGGAGAGAGCTGACACTGACTTTCAAACTTAGAAAGTGGTGTTAGTGGTGAAGACAGTGACATCAACAACATTGAACTTCAACCCCTCGTCTTATCAGGAAGACTAAGCCCTATTATTGTGCAACCTCAGTTTGGTGGCCATTCTGTAGATCAGTCTCATTATGGTGATGGTGGAAGTGATACTCAGGCCCCTGAGGATGTATCCCACCACCCTTCAGGGTTATCAAGTTAAGAACATGAGGGTAATGAAAGGGGTTTGTAACAGGGTCAAGGGCATGGAGGGGGAGGGCGGCTGCCAATCACAACCTACACAGCGCTGTGAACACAGGCTTGCTCTGACCTAAAGTTACTGCACTTCATCACGTCACCATGGAAACACCACATGATGTAGAGACTTAAGGTTTGAGGCAGACTGAAGAGGAAGGATGGATTAAGTGAATGCTCATAAATTTAAAACTACTGGCTTGGGTAGAGCTGTGAAATTGATAATGGAAAGTTATCAATTTTCAGAAGAACGTCAAAACATTACTGTATGGGGAGAACCGATTTCATGATACACCCCTGCCCTTTAGGGGTTAACAGAAATTTCGGGAAATTGTACATCATCAGTCTTGCTTAACCGTACATATTTCTGAGCATTTTAAGCACTGAATATTTTTTTCAAAATTGTCTTAAAGTTTGGGGTTGGTGGTATACGCTGGAGCATGTTATATGACGCAAAATACAGTATATTGAAAAGTGACGTGGCTAGGTGTGGTGTATAGTGTGGCTAGGTTTGGTGTGGTGTTTATTGCTGGATATGATGTGTTGTATGGTGTGGTTAGCATGTGGGAACTGGGATGTAGTGTGACTTTGTGTGGTGTGGTTGGGTGTGATGTGTGGCTTGATATGATGTATGGTGTGGTGTGATGTGGCTTATGGTATAGTTGAGTGTGATGTTTGACATGGTGTGGCTGGGTGTCATGTGTGATGTGGTGTGACTTGGTTTGGAACGTGGTGTGGTGTGGCTGAGTTTGATTTGCCTTCCACTATACTGCAGAAGATGGGGAGGGGAGGAGTCAGAGTCGCAACCTTAAAATTTCCTGGATTCAAAGTCGAAGTCAGAATTTTTCTATCCAACCTCACCCCTGCTTTATATTGTTGATTTATTCATTTATTTATTATTATTTTTTTTTTTACATAAATTTTATATGAAACAGACGGTGTAATATATGGGTATTTTGAGAGAATTATGTAAGGTATTCCATTGACTTGGTTACATGCAGGTTTTGTGCACTATATTTTCCCATTTTATCAGTGTAAGACAACTTTATAATGTTTTTTCTGGAGTTCAATATCTGCTGTTTTTCTTTCATTTTGTGTTGTATTTTTTGTTAAGTATTATGCAAAAATATTGCTGTATCTGAAAAATCAGGCAATATTTTTATCAATAGGGTAATGAAAATTGAAATATTTGCACAGTTTTTATTGGAAAATTCACACCTGCAGGAAAAATCTCCTCAGTGAAATTCCCTGATGAAAGGGTTAAACCATCCACATCAACATTCAGAAATTGCCCATGTTTGTACTTTGCCAGTGTATAGTACTCACTTTCACATAAAGCATCCTAATTCACAAGGATGCTTTCAAGGGAAAAAACATTTAAATACAGTATGTCCTGGAATCAAGTACAAAATCACCATTTAGTTGACTGATGGCTTACTGAAATACCATGCAGCTGCCTTATTACAATGTTCTTCACCAGCCTATAACCTGTAGCTTAAATTTAATGCTGTAGCACTGCCTTCATTGATATTTTGACATAGATTTAAACTCTGTGGACGGTTTACAGTAAAGTTTTTCAGGAATACACTTGTGTAAACTTTCTCTACCTTTGACCAGATCACCTGTGTGGTTTGTTTATACAGTAATTTCACTTTTGGCAACTAATTGGTGCCAGAGAATGCTTGCCAAATGCAAATCATTAACCCCTTCACTCCGGCGACGCCGACGTCGGCGTCCAACAGCGTCACCGTAGGGAAAGGGTTAGCCCTCTTCTAAACCTCTTAATCCTCTTCCATTTCTTCTTAATTCTCTTCTAAACCTCTTAAGAGGAAATGGAAGAGGATTAAGAGGAATTTATAAGAGGATTGAGAGGTTTAGAAGAGGATTGTCCTCTTCCATTTCCTCTTGACCCTTTCTATACTGTGACGCCGACATCTGCGTCACGGATGGAAAGGGTTAAAACAGTATGAAAAATGTTAATTGCCACCAGAGCCCTCAATTAACATTTTTATTTTTTTGTGTCTTAAAACCTAATTTTTTCTATTGTTCATGATTGGACACCAAGAGATAATAAAAATGTGAGATGAAAAAAATAATTTCTTTAGTCTTCATCCTTGTTTGGCATGGTGTGTGGGAGAGGTGAGCACTGGTGGCTTGGCAGCACCCCACCACCACTCCCATCACACTGCTTGCTGGCCTGTCTCCCCACACCATTGCCCTTCTCTCCCCTCCCATGAACAGCAGGAGGTCAGGCTCCTTCACTTTGCTGGTTTTATCAACACCCTCTGCCACCTCACTGTCACCATATCATCGGTGGATGTGTGAGATGAATGGTGATGGCCTTTGTGGAAGGTTTGCCCCAAAAACCAGTGACTTTTGCAAGACAAATGGCACAAGCCAGCAGGAAGCAAATCAGGGCTTGCCAGAGATGAGAGTTTTGTCCTCACGATGCGTGGAGGTGGGGAGGGAATGAGCACCTGAGCCCTCACCCTCACAGGACGGTGGGGGGGGTGGACTGCCACTGCCACCACCACCAACAACAACAAATTCAACAACTGTGTTGTTGTCGGCGGTGACGGCAGCAACAGTCTTCCACTCTCGTTGTCATGTGGGGGCTTGGGTACTTGTTTTTTCCTCATTCTGCATGTTGTGGGGACAAAACTTTTATTTCTGGTGAGTTTTGATTTGCTGTTGACCTGTGCTACCTGTCTCACAGAGATTACTCTTTTTGTTGGTGTGGTTCACCACCATTTATCTCATGTGTCTGATAGTGACTGACAGTGATGATGAGTTGGCAGAGGACACTGATGATGCGACCAGGAAGATAAATGAGTTTGACTTTTTTGTTGTTCGTAGGAGGGAAGGGAAGGGCATTGGTGGAGGGGGGTGGGTAGGGTGGGGTCGATACAGGGCGACTGCTTTGTTTACGTTGTGGATACTGTTATGTCACCAGTGTCGTAACACTGGTGTGGTCAGGGGTCTTGGGAAAAGTTAAAAAAAAACAAAGACAAAACAAAAACTGGGTTGGTTAGGCCTCAAAAAACCAGGTTCTTTTCCCCTTAACCGAACAACAAAAGGAAAATGAATAACTTAAAACAAAGGAAATGGTGAACGGAAACACAAAATGAACTAAAGATAATATATTTACAAAAAGTTAATATTTATATCAATTACAAAAGTAAAGTAAAACTCAAGATTGCCTTAGAAAACATTCTCCTTTAAAAACATGAATCAAATAATATAACAAAAGCACAAAACACTATTGAAAAACATGTGGACGAGGGGCAGCACTGAACACGAAGGCAAAAGATTGATAAACACGGAAACGCTAAAAATGGCACGCGAAAAGCACACACACAAAATAAAAACCTTACCTTAAAACACTAACGACTCTCTCACACGCTTGCAGGCGTGGAAAAACTGCAGAAGGCGCTGTAGGGACACAAAGGGGAGAGAGAGGAGCTGGCCTCCCTTCTAACTCGACGTGAACGGGAACAAACAAGGGAAAAGCGAGTGACCTCGGGTCACTCCTTATATTGGGGCGACGCCGCCTCGCCGCCACGCGAACGGGCTGCCAGATGTCACTGGCGGTGCGGGGCAACAAACCCCACGACAACACAAAATACATTGTTTAAATACAATGTATCCTAACCTAAACCTAAAATAAAATATACATAATATGTTACAATACATTGAAAACGAGCAGAAGAGATATAAATGAAAAGAACAGCCCGGTGGCAACATACCCTGGGTCGTCGCGCGGGGCGGTTGCTAGCCCAGGCAGAACAAGGAGCGGCTGGTGGAATATTCCAGACTCCGGGTGGTCACTATGCCACTCCCCAAAACCGGAAATATCCAGTTCATGCTGGGTCGGCGTGGGTGGACATACCACAGAACAAAGGGTCATGGCAGGCCAAGTGGGTGACCCCAACGTGTCTCGGTAGAGAGAATAAAAAAAATGAAGGATGGGAAAGCCCGGCCGTAACAATATGAACAACTGACCTTGGCCATGTGTGATGCACACCCAGAAAAATTGGAGTTCCTGGTTGCCCCTACCGCCAATGCGGTTGGATGAAAAAAGCCTCGCGTGATACCAGCTTTAATACGTGGAAGGTGGGGAGGAAGGGAAAGGGAAGAGATGTTGTTTGGAAGGGGAATCCCCTTCCAAATTGCATATTTAGCCAAAGCTGTACAGCAGCTAACGCTCTACCGCCGATACTCCTGGCTTGTTGGCCCATGATGTTGCCGGCTTGCGTGGTCGTAGCTCGAGACACTGTTCGTCACCCAAGACATTTTTTGTTCGTAAAATTTGTTTGTGAACCAATTTGTTCGTAATGAGAGGTGTTTGTGACCCAAGGTTCCAATGTATATGAAAATTGTCGGAAAGAGTAATAACCCACTTGCTAGATTAGCCCTGTATTCAATTAGTGTGAGTAGTCGATTAGCCCTTGTATTCACTTTGTGGGAGTTATCATCTTTATATACAGCCAGATAAAGCTTTGAATATGTGGATGGAGGACATTAGGTATAGGAATATTCCTATGGTCAGCAACATGTTACTTTAGAAAGCACAATAGCCTTCATGAATGCTTCTCTAATCTTGAAGATACCATGAGAAAATAAATTAAAGCTAACAGTGATTGGTTCTGTGGAATGCTGTAAACTATAAAATCTTTGGATTACTGGGGACTCAGCATTAGGTGACTTAAAAGAAGTATCTACTCCCAAATCAGCCAAAGGTTATCAATGAAGGTAATTACCTTCAGCAACAAGTCTTTAATTATGATGAAACAAGCTTGTTTTAGAGATGTTGTACTGAACATATACAGTAAGCTCTTGCTTAAACGAACCAGTTGGAGGGGTAATGTTATATCCGAACTTTTCGCATATAACGAACTTTGTTTGTTATATGTGAGGAGATATGCTTGCTATGACCAATCATTTACAATTATATTACTTGTATTATATGAAAAGTGAAGCACAGAAGGACGAGATCGGAAGTGATTACATTCAGGCGGACACTAGACACCAGACACTAGACTACCTGGTCAGCTTTGTTGTAACCTCCGCCGATCAACATGTGTGTACATGCTCAGTCGGCCTACCACCGAACCAAACCCCGCAGTAACAGAACTTGTTCAGCAAATCCCTGCATATACCACACTGGCCCAAAGAGTACGTTAAAGTCAAAATTTGTTATATCGAAGTCTGTATCAGTATAAAATCAACCAGCCAGTTGCATCTCCTGTGGGCCAATGACTGTCCATGAAAAAGCTAATCTCATGTCCACCAGTACAGCAGGATTGAGGGTTAGCTGGACTTAGGTCTATGTCTTGACTCAGCAGCATCAGTCAGTGCATGTTGTTTCTTGTGTGTATTGAGCTAGCAGTTATATGTGCAAGGCTGTCAAATGTTCTGTATTGAGTTTTTTTTTCTGTTTTACTGTGGCAAGCTGACTGTATTTTGAAGATCAATACATTAACCCTTGTTCTGCAGAATCAAGTAACCCTAACCGTGTTTTGGTGCGTAAGTTGGTGCTGCTAGCAGAGGGGCAGTCAGAAAAGGAGTTGGACCTCACTGGAGATCTGGATGCACTCAAGGATGCTGCCTTCACCATTAAGGTTGGTTATGTAACAGTCTTCTGTTGGCAGCGTCATTATTTAGTGGTTAACATGCCCACCTATGTGTTTGTGGGTCCATGGTCGATTCCAGCCTCGACAGTCAGTACACAGCTCACCTTGTCCATCCTCTCATTCAGGTTGGTCACTAAATGGGTACCTGGGGAAGGAATTCTATATTAAGCTGGATGTCACACTGGCCCTGCATCTCTGGGTAACGAGTTCTTACCTACCATAGACTCAAGGGGTAATGTGACAGAGATGAGCACCCAAGCTGCTCACAGCTTAACTTTACCTGACTGATGATTTACATCCGTCAAGAAAAAAGGTCAATATGTGAACCAATCTTATCTTTTACCTTTTTTTTTTCCAATTACCAGTGCTACTTGTTGGGCAGATATTTCTATTACCACTAATTAATTTGTACCACTTTCATAATCTTTTCTTCTTAATGCTGATTGATATGTTTTCTTATCTAACATTTTTGGGATCATACCACTTACCTGCTTAAATTAGCGCTTGTAGTCTGTAGCACTTCAAGTGACACCTTATAAATGCCAAAGGTCAGACTAAAAACTGCATCTTTTTTATGTTCATCTATTCCATCCATTCCGATTATACTGTCTCTTTAGCATCCTGTTAAACCATATTTGTGCAATTTAAACTTGTGTAAAATGAGAGGCACATATATATGTAAAAATAAAAAAAACGCTAATTATAAAACAAGCAGCTTGTGACTCAAATACACTTGACCCTCAATATAATGGACTAAAGGGAAGTCAACTATAGTTCCACTCACCTATGAAGTAAATTTTGGCAAAGCTCGCTTGGGAATTCGCCTGGCCCTAGCGCTGCCAAATCGTATTTAATGTATACAGAATATTTGATACTCAGTTTGAAATAGTATGTAGATACATATGAGGGAAAGAGTGATGTACTGGGGGCGATGCAGCAGTGCTGTGAAGATTGGGCCCCACCCAAACTGACTTCATATTAGTGTCAGACTTAAGTCCACTACTGGTAAAATCTGTTGCTTGGTAATAATGTACGGTACTGTATTTGATGGCGTCAAAGATGTGCTTTTTCCCACAAAATAAGATTAAAAAATTTAGCATGCATCTTGGAGACTGAATAGGCTAGGCCTATAGGTAAGATTTGGAAAGACTGTTACAGTCTAGCAGTCCCTACTTGCACTAGCAGTGTCCTGTGATGACAAGGAAACACTTTTGGTAACCTTGTTGCTTTAGTTGATAAGTGAGTAAATAGCAGAAAAAGGAATGTACTTGAGAATAGATTTAGAAAGGATTTTGTATTACCCATCTTTCATCATGACTTTTCTATGAAAATGACAATGAATAGAAACTAATGTGGTTATCTTTTTCAGGAGGGTATCAGCTATAAAATTCGTATTGACTTCCATGTTCAGAGGGAGATAGTGACTGGCCTTAAATATGTTCAGCGTACCTTCAGAAAAGGACTCTTAGGTGAGTTGCTGTTTTTTTTCATCATACTAATATGGATTTTTCGGGACTGATAGAAGGTAGTTTAGAGCAATATTACTTTCTTAGTCTGATATATTACAGTATTGCTGTATTATCATCATGCATTATACAGTAAACCCTCGGTACAACAGACTAATTGCAGGAAAACTTAGTCTGTTGATGCCAAAAGTCCTTTAAAATCACGTATAATAATAAAGACGAACCTAATAAACGTAAGCATATAGATTTTTTTTTGTGTAGTCTGCATGTTGTTAGTATAGCCGCACAGCACACTTAGCGATGAACTGCAAGGCACTGAGGCTGGCAAGTTGCCATTGGGGCCCTGTGGTAGGGGGGCCACATAGTGGCAGGTATGATACAAGTATGAGACATGTACACCAAGTCCCCAATTTAGAAGCAATTTATGTTCCCTGAAATTTGCTCTTAGTAAAGCAAAAATTTGTTAATCTAAGCACATTTTTCCATTTAATTTCAATGTAGACATTGAAATGCATTCCTGTGCACTCTCCAAAATGTTACCATTTCAAAATCCAACACTCAAATAAATAAAAGAATACCTGAACAATTAGAATCATATAAACGTTTATTTTTTTAAAGAAACACTTATAAATTAATAATGTATGTACTTACATGATACCAGAATGCTTCAAATTTTGGTGATGGTGTGTGCATGTGTGTGTGTGTGTGTGTGTGTGTGTGTGTGTATTCACCTAGTTGTACCTAGTTGTGAAATACAGGAAAAGAGCCGAACTAGGCTCGTGCTGTCCCGTCTCCATAACGCTTATTATCCAGTTTGGCTTTAAATTCATGAATCGTTTTTGCACACAAAGTCTCCTCGTCAAGTCCATTCCATGTAGTTATACTTCTGTGTGGAAAAATGTATTTCTTGAAGTTTCCTACAGTTGCTCCTCTTCAATTTCTTACTATTCCCACTTGTCACACTCCTGTCACGTACCACTAAGTCTTCCCTGTCCAATTTCTCCAATCCCTCTTGTATTCTGTATATATATATATATATATATATATATATATATATATATATATATATATATATATATATATATATATATATATATATATATATATATATATATATATATATATATATATATATATATATTTTTTTTTTACAGCAGAGGAGTCAGTTCAAGGGCATAAAAAAGGTAACAAATGTTAAAAAAAAGCCCGCTACTCACTGCTCCTAAAAAGAGTTAGAGGAGTGGCCGAAAGATAGGTCAATTTCAGGAGGACAGGTGTCCTGATACCCTCCTCTTAAAAGAGTTCAAGTCGTAGGCAGGAGGAAATACAGAAGAAGGAAGATTGTTCCAGAGTTTACCAGCGTGAGGGATGAAAGAGTGAAGATGCTGGTTAACTCTTGCGTAAGGGATTTGGACAGTAAAGGGATGAGCTTGAGTAGAAAGTCGTGTGTGGCGAGGCCGCGGGAGGGGGGGAGGCATGCAGTTAGCAAGTTCGGAAGAGCAGTCAGCATGAAAATATCGATAGAAGATAGAAAGAGAGACAACATGGTGGCAAAATTTAAGAGGTAGAAGACTATTAGTAAGAGGAGGAGAGCTGATGAGACAAAGAGCCTTAGACTCCACTCTGTCCAACATGATTAACCCTCTCACGCACGATGATGCGTTTTGTGTCATCAAAGGGTAAAAGGTCTTGGCGCACGATGACGTGAAACGCGTCATAAAAGATAAAAAAATTGATTAAATATTAAGTTTTCGGTGAAAGTGCGTCAAATTTGGGAGAGTCATTTGTTGGGATAAGTTTCTTAATGGTAACATATGGCAACCTTTCTAAGGAGCGTAGATGAGGAGCTTTGAGCGATTTTTATTTGTTAGCCTACTCTGACGGGAGAGGAAAAGAATCCAGTTTTCTCGGTGTAACTCGGGAACTAATAGGTGTATGAGAAATTTGAGGATACCACAAGAATCCTTACTAAATTTTGAAAGATTATGTCGGCTAATAGTTGGAAAATTTCAAGCTAGTGAGTGGGGAAGAGTTGGTACCAGTTTATTGTCTACAATACTCTATAGGAGACTTTAAACAAGTTTGTGTTGTTTTATATATATTTTCTATTTTTTATTTGCACATGTTCTAGTACAAGTCTGAAATCATTGATACCAAATTTGTTGGGTGGGATATATCTGTGAGTTGAATAATGCAGGAATGTAGAGTCATCGCGTGGCAAGAATAGGACAGTTTGTTTTGAGCAGAACAGAAACTTGTTGGAAGCCTTCTTTAAGTTCAAATACACACAATCTGCCCAACCGTCCCTTTCCTGTCTATATTATAGCAATTACTCTTGAATAGAAGCTGATCAGATTAGTTACACAAGATCATCGTCCTCTGAATCCGAATTGGCTATTTATTAATATACTGATTCTTTCTAAACCTCCACCATCTGTTTAATTTTCTCACATCTGATGATGTTTTGTGTCATCAAAGGGTAAAATTTGGATTTGCTGGTTGTCCAAGTGTGATACTGCCTTAAGGCAGTGAGGCCGCTGACCGGGTGAGCGCCGGCGATGACGTCATCGGACTCCCAGCGAATCACAAGCGTGTTTTCTGAGCTCAGCTAATCGTAGGTTTTTTTTTTAATGTGAGTGATTATTTTGAGTAATTATTAAACCCAAAAGTCAGACCCACGTGTGTACCAAATAATTTTTTTCATATTGGTTACTTTATTTAATTAGCGTGACCGCGTTCATCCACCTATTTCTTGTGCTAAATGGGGCTCTACTGTATTTGTTGGTTACACTCTTTTATCACCCAATTTGATATATCATCCGGTCCTGCTGATTTCCTCGCATTCAGTTCTTCCAGTAATTTTCTAACTTCATCTGTTGATGATTGTATCCTTTCCAGACCCACTATTCCCCAGCACTGCATCTACTCCTTCAAACTCACTCTCCCTTGTGAACACTGTTTGGAAACAATTATTCATCACTTCTACTATTTCACTTATACTATCAAAAGTTTCACCATTAACTTCAACTTTCTGGATCTCTTCTCTATTTTTCAACTTTCCATTTATGAACAAAACAGTTTTGGCTGGTCTTTGCACTTATCTACAATATTTTCTCAAAATTCCTTTTTTCTTCTCTTCTTATTTTGACATACTCATTATTTTGATATACTCATTCCATAGATCTGTCCTCCTATTTTTTCTCCATTTGTTCCATGCCTTCTTATCCTGCTTGGCTTCTACACACTTTCTATTATACCACTCTTCTCTTGATTTCTGGCCAACTTTCATCCTTGGTACCCACTTTTCCACTCCTTCGTTGTAGATCTGTTGAAAGATAGCCCATTTTCCCTCCACATTGTCAGCCTCAAAAAAAGTATCCCATTGTGCTTCCTCAAAATGTTTTCCAAGTTGTTCAAAATTTGCCTTATTAAAGTTAAACCATTCTTTCCTGTAGTCCTCATTCTTGATTTTTTTACCTCCTCGTAATATGTATTCGGTAAGTACATGATTGCTTTTCCCTATAGGGCTTTTATAGTTCATCTCCTCTATAATATCCGGCTCCCTGGTGATTATCAAGTCCAATCTAGATGGCTCGTCGTCTCCTCTGAATCTCATATTTTCCTCTATCCACTGTGTGAGGACGTTATCTATAACCAATTCCAAAACCTTGTTCCCTCATGAAGCTTCACTACCTTCTGTTGACGAGTTTTCCCATGACACTTCCTTACAATTAAAATCTCCCATTATCAGAATCTTATCCTTCTCCAGCAATTTCCTTAGGCAATCCAATGTATCTTCCAGCTTCTTCTTGTACAGTTCTTCCGTCCATGAATTTTTTTTTTTGGGGACATACAGCACTACGATATTTCTGCATCCTTCCCTTTGCAGTCTTATTCCCACACTCAAGACCTCCGCTTCCCCTTCGCCATAGGTGACCCCCTCCACTATCCACTTTTTTCATCAATGGCATCACTCCTCCTTGTTTATTTTCTCTATTTCTCATCCATACATTATATTTACCATCCCCTAAGTTAAATGCATCTATACTACCAGTCAGTTTTGTTTCCGTAATCCCCTTAACATCTGTTTTTTTCTTTTCTCAGGTAATCTCCTATTTCTAACACTGACGATGTTAGCCCGTTCACATGCCAGGAAAAAACGGCCGCCTTTTCCAGTCAAGGTTTTCTCAATGGATTTAGCTACTCTAGAGCATACTCTTTGAAATAAGCTTGTGGGCCACCCTGAATTTAGCCTCATATCCAATATGGCTGCGAAAATCCAAAATGGCCACCAAAAAAAAGGAAAAATGCCAATTTTCAGAGTTGCGTTGACATGTACGGGTCACATCTACTTAATGTCAGCGTCATGCGCGATTCCTTAAGGCGGTGTCACACTAGCTGTTTTCCACCAACCGTTGGGGTTACTGTCAACCGCGGTTGCTCGTACACCCAACCGGGAGCGAGTTGTTGGTTGTCTGTATGGATGGAAAACGTTTGGGGGTACGAACAACCGCGCGGCTGTATGTAAACAAACAGACGACAGGAGTGGCTGAGGAGTGAGGAGCAGTGGAAAATGGCCCACCAAGAGATTCGTAAAGTAGACTGGCAGAGCTGCTTTGTTTACTGTTTAATTGATACAGGGCGACTGCTTTGTTTATGTTGTGAATACGGACAGACCTTGGCCATGTGTGATGCACACCTGGAAAAGTTGGAGTTGCCGGTCGCCCCTATCGCCAACGCGGTTGGAGGAAAAAGGCCCAGTGTGACACCAGCAGCATAAAGACGCGGTCACACACGCTAGTTTCTCGGGAATTTCCTACCTTTATTATCTCCCGACAAATTTCTGCCTCGAATTTATCTTCAAGTTAGGCCACATAGAGGACTGTTGCATTCTGGGATATATCAGGTGAAAAGCAAAACAAACAATGGATCCAGACATTGCAGAATTTGCTTTGTGGTGTTTGCTGAAGAAATATAAAAAAATGAAAAGAAAGCATTTGTTGGTTCGTGAGTGGTTAGCTCAGAGACAAAGGGAGTGTGTGTTACAGCTTGCTTCTGTTAGTGCTATAACTTAGCAGTGAGGACCCAGACATGATGAGGCAGTGGCAACGCTTGGACAAGACTCAAGTCAAAGACCTGCTCAACCCGGTTACTCCAAGCTTATCTAGCTTCGTGGAACTCATTGTGATACTGGAATAAACATGTGGATAGCTACTGAACTGATCAGCTGATACACTTCTTCTTCTTGTGACCACAACTTACTGACCTCACGAGAAAATAACTGCCATGCTAGTGACTTGAGTTTCTGACTCGAATTTTGATGAGTTTCCCGTGAAATGTAGCTGACTTTGAATCTCTGTACAAACTTGTTGAGAAACTAGCGGTTGGGTGATCATGTTCACACGTGCTGGGGCGAGATTCACAGAGATGCGGGTTAATGGCCCACGGTAAAAGCTTCGAACTAATGATTTAACTATCAACGTTGACTTCAGATTCACAAAGCTTTTGTTTCATTATAGTTAGAGGCCGTTGATTGGATGAGCGCTGTCGATGATGTCATCGGACTTGGACAATCACAAGCTTATTTTCAGAACTGTCAGCCAATCGTAAGGCAGCCAGCCACCTTCAGCTGCGGCTTCAAAACGACCCGTTCTCTCTTTACATTTTCTTCCTTTTTACACAGTACGTATTTTGAGATGACAAGGGAGTAAAGTGGGAAAAAAAGTCAGCTTCTCTATGGGGCGGAGCAAATAAGCGCTTTTTCAATGTTTTCAATACCCCAAGTTTCGCGATCCACGAGTTTAGCGCTATACCTGCGGAACGAAGCAAACGCGAAACTCAGGAGGGTACTGCAAATGCTACTTTCTATAAAAATCAAGGTAAAAAAATATGAAACTAATAAAAATGATCATAACTAAGCAGCTGCTCAGCTGATAATTGTAAACAGACAAGAATGTATGTCAAGAAAGAGCAGCTTATTGAACCCATTGTGGATATCTTGTGAAGCTACAGACAGACTTAAAGAGAGAGCACAGTACTAATTCATAATTAGCAAATGAAACTACATGAATTCAGCAACTCCCGACAAGAATACGAAGCCTAGTGAATTAGTGAACCTGTTGTGGAGGCGATATGACCATCACCACCACCAGAACAATAACATGCTGCCAGTGACGGCAAGTGGCGAGCTACAGACACTGACCGAGGGAAGAAATCTGTTGTATATTCAGACCTTTATTCTGAAACCTGGACTTAGCAACTGCCAGACCTAGCGAAAGCCCAGATTTTTTACCTGGATTCTATTTCAGTTCCCGGACTTGACCAGGGTTATATCTGACCATTGCCGAATCCCGGATTTTGTCTGGGAAATCCTATATCCAGCAAATCAAGGTCTGGAAATTGAGGGTCAAGTGTATTGTTCCTTTGTACAGAATGTGATAAAGTACAATTACAAAGCCTTACAAAAGACCAAATTCATCTCTTTAGGATAGTTAAGAACTGCTACAAGCAGTGAAACTGAAACACCTCTGCATGACTGGTCATACATGGTGTCAGCTGGTAATGTGTCACTCTAGTTTTTTGCAAACACCTCTGATGTGAAAGAGTGAAGAATGAATTGCAGGCTCTGTTTTATTCAGAATAACTCACTTTACATTCACAACTCTGGTTCAAAGTAGGATATCAAATATTCAATTACCCAGCAATGAAGAAGGGACCCCAAAGCTGCACAGGCACTTCAGGGGGTCAGATGTCAAATGTAGGGGGCAAGGTATCTCGGCAAATTATGATAGCACAGCTGGCTTCCTTTTCAGTGTTGTGACCAGGATTTTCATTGGAGGGTTTTGGTTTGAATGTTTTGGAGTAGTGTTGTGACAATTTTGTAATAGCAATTTGCATAGGTTTGGATATTACTCATGGAATAGAAATATACTTATAATTGTTACAAAATTTGTGATCTCTTTTATGGGAATACTCAAAGGAAAAAAAGGAAAAATCTACCACTTCCTATATTTTTATTCATCTGCTGATCTTCAGTTTATGTTCCTTTCTTCTCCAGTGCCATCAGTTAATATATCCTTTACAATTTCTGTATTTCAGTAAATTTTAACTGTAAGAGTTTTTTCTTGAACATTTTCTTAAAGATTATTTGTGTTGGGATGGGCCACTAAATTTAAGGTCACCAAACGCCAAATATATTAAAACAATTTATTTAATATATATATAAACTTTTACAGTGGACAAGATGACTCACATGGTGGGTTCCTATGCCCCTAAGGAAGAGGTTCAGTCCTACACCACCCCAATGGAGGATGCACCTTCAGGTCTCATTGCCCGTGGCCATTACACTGTGAAGTCTCTCTTCACAGATGATGACAACAATGAACACCTCAAGTGGGAGTGGTCCTTCAACATCAAAAAGGACTGGAATTGAGAAAATGAGTGGCTTGTTATGATGGGCTTGTAAGAGCAGAGCTAAGTTTGATGGGCTTGTAAGAGAAGAGCTAAGTTTACTTCCTCAGAAGTGGTGCATAGTCAGGGAACCAATAAACTTTTTCATAAAATTATGTTTTCTTAAATACTAATTGCAGGTATGTCAGTGGTAGAGAGAACGGGTTCACATTTGTACTACCAGCTCATATTTTTGACAGGGTGCTTCTTGGTAGCCTACATTTTAATGTGAGCTGCTGAAGTGTTTTACCTCATGGTAATGCATTTAAAAGTTTTTCATGTGAAAAGTGCTCATTAATTCAGACAATAGAGTCTTAACTTGATTTGCTCTTGGTCAAGATACTTATTTCTCTTGGATGCTAATGTCAATCAGCAGTTCAGTATGAACTCATTGATTACTGTGTAATGTTGTAGTGAATAATTTGACTGCATGCTGTTTATTGTATGTTAGTAATATTTGACTCTTTCCTTCCCATCTCTATCTTCCAATACATGTTAAGTCTGCCCATAGGAAACTGAACCACCTTTGCCTGAAATGCACAAAGTGACCCTATCTTTTCCCTGGTACTGCTATAAGAACACTTTATATTGTAATGCTCAAATTAATTTGATGCAGTTAATATACATTTGTACACAGACTTATACACTATACCCCAACCCCCAACACACACACACACACACACACACACATATATATATATATATATATATATATATATATATATATATATATATATATATATATATATATATATATATATATATATATATATACCCTTCACACATATGCACATACATAACGTAGTCTCAACTGGAAATTTTGTCATTTCTTGCTAAATCACCTTCCATGAGGTTAGGCATTTTGCATTCTCCAGCAATTTTTCACCAACCCTTCCCCACACAGATGCTAACCATAAACAAGGGTTTAAATTTGTCCACCCTGTATGGAGCATGCATATCATACATGGGAGGAAGGAGTCTACGCACACAGTCCTTTTGGACAGAGTAGAAGCAAAGGTATTTTGCTTCATCACCTTCCTCTAAATGAGTCTTCTACCTCTTCAATTTTGCCTTACCTCTCTTCTTTTTTCTACCACAATTTTTCATGCTAACCTCTTCAGAACTTGCTGACTGCATGCCTCCATTGTTTCTGCAGCTTGATACACACAACTTTCTACTCTAGCCCACCCCTAAGCTGTCCAACTCCCTCTTGCAAGTTGACCAGGATCTTATTCTTTCATCTTGGTTACTGGTAAACTCTGGAACTGCTCTCCTCCATCTGTATTTCCTTTTTCCTATGACTCAAACATTTTCAAGAATAGAATATCAAGATACCTCACTAACCATTTTGGAATACCTGATTAGGATCTATTCTTTTCTCTTATTAGGAGCAGTGATCCTGCATCCTTTTTTTCCTGTTTACTTTTTCACCCTTGACTGCCTCCACTGCTGGGGGATTTAATATATATATATATATATATATATATATATATATATATATATATATATATATATATATATATATATATATATATATATATATATAAAAAACACCACAAACATACCTACATATATACACAGTATATCCCCTGCCACACACACACATAAATTGGTACACATTTACTGTAACTGGCATTTGATGTTGACTACAGTGAACTGTGGCATTGTTACTGGGTAGATGCTGCCATGATCTAGGGAAAGTGCTTGTTGTAGAGGGAACTGACTTTTAAACTTAATCATATAGTTTACAAAATGGCATAAGTTTGACAATTTTATTATCTTTCTTTCCTAGGAAAGAGGAAAGTTTATTCACTGGGAATATTCAGCTACTTGTTTTCAAAGTTTGCTTTTATAGCTGTAGTCATGGTTTCAGTCTACGGACCACCTACTGTTCCAAAACAAAGTAAGTGTTGTCAGAAACACCTGACAGGCGAGCCAAAACTTTACATTTCTGAGTTACTGAAGAACCTGGTTGAACATTTTCATAGTGTATGCCTTTAATACCCTTATCTTCACAGCTCAGAACAACAAGTTTTGTAAAGATTTTTGTTTAATGTACTGTAGCTCTAAGGCTACCACAGTTAAGATGGGACTCTGAAAAGATCTAGAAACTTTATAACTTGATTTGAAGCTTTGGAAAAGTGCTTCATGAATCACAGGTTAGGAGGTTTCTGTTCTCGAAGATTAAATTACTCCTAATTATTTTGTTGCAGGTTTTGTAAATATTCAAAATAGTATTTACTATCCTCTGATATAAATTTCAGCAGAATAGTCTTGACAACACCTTACATGATAAATTTTCTGGAATAAATCTTAGCTTTTCATTAATACTATAATAATTATAGTGTGCCGATCTCACTATCACAGATCAAGCTGGCTTCAGGGAAGATTAATTTTGTGGTGGGGTGGTCCAAAACTTATAAAAACAAATTATTGCCACCACTATATACTTTATGGGAAATTGCAGTTATGATGAATATAAATAATGTCAGCTAAACACAGATTCCGAGTAAACTTCCGTTATCTTACTGAGAAAAATTTAGTGAAATTTCCATATATGGTTTGCTGTTAAGCATATTACTGTGCCTTCATACCTAATCATAGCAACCTGATTTCAGAGTGAAACCACCTACTCATCAAACAAGTTATATTGATTTTTCATTGATTTATTTATTCATTATTATTACTTTTTTTTTAGAAGAAAATAGAAAAGTGCTGTTAAAGAAACTTGCAGTAATATTACTGTGAATTTCAGGGTGGAAAAATATTCGGTAGACAAAAAGTGTATTTGGTACCCTTGAATGTGTTTGACTGCAGAAATGGTATAAACTAAGTAACTAATGCAGATCCTATCACTTACACTTAATGCAGGTATTGCAGACTGCCTGGGTTTTAATCATTATTAAATGTTATATCTGATTCAGGTTTTGTATGTTATAAATTATTAAACATAACAGTAAACAAGTTATAGGATTTGAGTTTTTCAGTGTTGTAGCTTCATTTGTTTTATGAATTTCATGAAAAACAATATTCATTAATGCAATAATTTCCAGTGTATATTTAGTATAGCTGCACAGTATACAACTTCATATGAAAAACTGTTTGATAGTTTTTGTTATACCAATTGAAAACTTAAGAATTATTAAAAGTCTAGGAAGTGTTGTTTTCAAAATTATCTGCTGTCAGAAATTTAGCTTTGTCAGTCAGTCTAATACCATGGCACAACTGTAACTTATTCTATTAGAAGTAATTTTATTTTACTTGAATGAACTATTCTGGTTTTGCAGTACACCCAGTTTCATATTATAAAAGTGATATAATCACAAAATCATAATATTAAGAGTTTTGTTACAATAAACTTAACATTACCCTTTATAAGTGATTCAGTAAAAAGTATTTGAGACTAACTATTCCCCCCCTTTAAGTTTTGCTGCAGGTGAGCACATCAATTGTACAACGTGCCTTAATTCTGAAACCTGCCTGGTGTTTGCTGCTTATGTTTCTTGTATTGCTTTATATATCACATTTTGTTGATTTAAGTGTGGAAGATTATTTTCTTCCAGGTTAGAATAAAAATATAGCATGGTTTGAGCAAATTACTCCTGAAGTTGTTAAGCACTGGTAAAAATGTTAAATTAGCATGAATTTATTCATGGTTAAAAATTGTACCTTCTAAATTAATCCTTTAGCATGTTAACCAAATTCTATGTGAAGATACTTTTTTGAGTAAAGAAATTATGGGTTCCTTTGAAACAAGAATTCAGATAAAATTATAATTTTTCCTGATTTCTTACGAGGAAAATGTCAACCAGCGGATATGGGGAATTAACAAATCTTGTTTCATGTGGCCCTCAATTGGCAAACTTGGTTTCATGTATCTTTCTTTAGTAATGTTTTGATATTTTGTGCCATTGGTTTCCACACATGTATGTGATTAAGAAAGCCTTTAGCAAAAAATATCTCAATAGGATTAATAATGTTTCATTTGATGGCAATGCCAAAGACACTTAGTCAGGTTGTAGTTGGTAAATGACAAAGATTATTGTATTTTCAGCTTGAACTTCTTTTCAGAGTAAAATTCATGAACTTTATTACTATTATAAATTATGAAGATTAGGGGTGTGTTACAGGCCAGGTCTTCATATTATACTGAATATTTCTATTGTAATACAATCAAGTAAGATTTCAGTATTGACAGTGCCATAAACTTTAACAAGTTTATAAATTGAGTGTCAAATTTGTAGTTCCCTACACTTGTAGTGAACTCAGTTCAACCAAAATAGGATACAAATTTCCATTAATTATTGAATGTACGTATTTTTTTTAAGATTTACATGTTTCATATAATTATGCACTTTCTTGTTAGCTTTTCAACTTTTATAAAACTCTGAGTGCTCAAAATAAACTTTTGTAAACTTTGTGAGTGGATGTCTTGGACAGGAAAGAATGCAGCAGTTTTTCATACTTTCTTTATGTAATTCCCATAAGTTCTTAAGCAATAAGATAAAATTATGTGAGCATGTGTCTCTAAGTCTCACTCGTTAAAAGTTAGTTATTGTGATACATTAGATTTCCCATGTGACCCCACAGCCCTGACCAAAATGACAACCTTTTATAACCTCATGTGTACTTGTCTCACTCCTTTTATAACTGGAAGGACTATATATACATGGTGTTAAGTAGAAATAACCTGATTAAGAGTTGTGTTTTATATGAACTGTTAGTGGTGATTAGATTAACTGTTAAGAGCAATTAAGCATGACTGCCCCCTAAAGATCTACAGTGTGTAGAATCAACCAGTTAGAGTGAATCTTGATAGAGTATGAAAGTTTTCAGTAAACTATTTTCATCAACACAAAAAAATACTATTTTCTGGAGGACAGTATGGTGGTTCTAGAACATAGGAGTCTCCAGATACTTAAGTCACAGGCATTAGCTGGTATTATCATGGCATTTGTCAGAGAAACATGAAAGTGATCGTTAAATATGCTTGTAAAAGTCTAGGGGCAATAAACATTTATAATTTTTATATAACTTTTTGATGAACATCCTGCCATAAAGCTTCTTATCAAGCACTTGCTAAGTAAAGAAGTCGGGCAACAGAGACACCCTGCTTGCTGATCAGCAGCATCCTTACTTGGCCAAGAGCTAGGAATTCAGCTTAACCCGTAAACTGCTTTACGCCTCTCAGGCGGCTTCTTCGTGAACATGCTGTACACCTTTTGGAAGCACGATTTTTACATTGTTTTTATAAAATTGCTGAGCCTTGTACACCCTCAAATCTTTTTTACCTAGTTAGCATAGCATCTCATGTTTCATTTTTCATCTTAGTCATGTCACTAGTTTGTTGTCTGTCAAGAGTGATAAAGACATTTGTATGGGAAGCCTATTGAGTCACTGAATTCATGATCCTACTAAACACAATGACATCAAAGTTCAGGCATAAAAAGAAGCAGAAGATGAGAAAAAATAATTTGTTAGGAATTCAGAATGGAGGCATTCTGTACGTTGGTAACACTGCCTCTCGCACACAATAATGAGTCACACGCGCCGCTCAGCCCAGCTATCCGCAGTCGCTCACTGTCAGTTATGGGAGACTGTGCATAAGGCAAGCACTGCATCCCTTTCTAATGACATGAATGATGAATCCCCCCTCCCCACCAGAAAGAAAGTAGCTAGTTATTTTTTATCACTCGATCTATTTCATATGGATGAAAATTATATTGGCTTATCAAGAAAGCATTTTCCTTTATATGGATTAATGTTGTAGGCTAAGCATGAAAAAGGAAAGCATTTTTTTCTATATGGATCAATTATGTAGGCTAAGCATGAGAGAAGAAAGTATATTTCTTTCATATGGATTAATTACGAAGGCTAAGCATGAAAGAAGAAAGTATATTTCTTTGATATGGATCAATTTCGTAGGCTAAGCATGAAAGAGGAAAGCATTTTCTTTTAAATGGATCAGTTATGTGGGATAAGCATGAAAAGCTATGCTATTTTATTTCCAATGAATTAGAATAAAGTAACCTAATAAAGAAAAATAGTCTCACAGTGAAGTCCTGTGGCAGTTCAGAATACCTTGTGCAAGCTCATTATATATAAAGGTAAAGTTGGGGGCATACGCTGTGGCAGCGCGAGGCCTCGGTGCTCATCTCTGTAACATTGGCCCTTGACCCTGTGGTGGGAGGGTGCCCATAACCCTGGGACACAGGGCCAGTGTGACATCCGGGTTACCACAGTTTACCTTCCCCAGGTTTCCCCAGGTACCCATTTATATATGTTTCTTTATGTGCACCATTTAATTCTGCATGTTTTCATATATAATACATGACGATTATGTTGAGTTTATGGCTGAAAACTTGTTATATTCAATAGTGACATTTGAAATTTGGCGCACGCAGCGATCCCGGATACGACGCGGGGTGCTGTTTTGGCCCGGCCGCAGTGAGTTTCTTTATGTGCACCATTTAATTCTGCATATTTTCATATATAATACATCGATGATTATTTTGAGTTTATGGCTGAAAACTTCTTACAGTAATCCCTTGTCTATCGCGGGGGTTAGGTTCCAGAACCCCCCGCGATAGGCGAAAATCCGCGAAGTAGCGACCTTATATTTATTTTATTATTTATATATAATTTAATTCTTTATAAACCCTCCCCTTACTCATAAACCTTTCCCACACTCTTATAAACACTTCCTATACAGGAGGTCCTCGGGTTACGACTTGTCTCGACCTATGACGTTTCATCGTTACGACGCGGTTCCAATAAATGATTCTATAATTCTTGTCTCGACTTCCGACATTTGCTTCGTAAATACGAACTTCGCGCAGGAACTAGTTTGTTGAGCGGGGCGGAAGAATACTCAGAGAAAGGACAATATGAGCGTAGCTCACTTCCTTTATAACACAACTAGGTAAATACAGAAGGGGAAAGGGAGGAGAGGGACAGAGTGAGTGATAAAAAAATAGACAGAGGATGTAAGAAGGGAGAACAAGAAAAAAGAGTGGATGAAACAGGGAGAGATAGAGAGGATGAAAACAAAGAGAAAGGAGAAGGGTGTGGGGAGAGAGGGTCAGTAGGGAGAGTCAGGTCAGGGCTTCCCTCAGGACATGACCTGACTTACTTCTGCCCCTCCCTCCCTGTAGGCTTCACATTTCCCTTTGTGTGTGTGTGTGTGTGTGTGTGTGTGTGAGAGAGAGAGAGAGAGTGCGTGCGTGCGTATTTACCTAGTTGTGACACAGCTCTTTTCCCATATGTTACAACTAGGTAAATGCAAACGTACAGACGCGTGCACTCACTCACTCACACACACAGTGAGTGCGTGTGTGCGTGCGTATTTACCTAGTTGTATATACCTGGTTGTGACATAGCTCTTTTCCCATATGTTACAACTAGGCAAATGCGAACGTACAGATGCACACACTCACTCACTCACTCACTCACACACACACACACACACACAAGGTCATGTCCTGACAGAAGCCCTGACCTGACTCTCCCTACTGACCCTCCCTCCCCACACCCTTCTTTCTTCTTCTTCGTCTGTGTGTGTGTGTGTGTGTGTGTGTGTGTGTGTGTGTGTGTGTGTGTTCATATAATCTAATGGGGAAAGAGAAAGGGAGGAAGAGTGACAGAGTGTGAGATAAGGCAAAATATAAGAGGGTGTGAGAAAGGAGGAAACAAGGGAAACGAGTGAAGGAAATGGGGCGGGAAAAGAAGAGAGAGAGGGAGGGAGGGTCAGGTAAAGGTGAGGAAAAAGGGAGAAAGAAAAGATGTGTGGGAGGGAAAGACATTAAAAGAGAAAAACTGGGAGGGAGGGGAAAGGAAAAGAAGAAAGAAATGAGAAGGAAGGAGAAAAATACGGGGACTGAGAGGGAGAAACAGAACTCCGTCGTAAGTTGAGGACCTCCTGTACTCTTAAACACTTTCTACACTTTTAAACCAACGTAATTTTAACGAGGTATAAAATTCAAATTTTTTTGTTTTAATTTTTTAGGCTAGAAAATGCTTATTTTACCGCAAAAATATTTGAAATAATAAATATATAAAAATACCTATAAGCCACAAAATCCCGTGATATAGCGAAAAATTTGCGATATAGCGAGACCGCGATAAGTGGACCGCGATATGGCGAGGGATTACTGTGTATTCAATAGCGACATTCGAAATTTGGCACGTGTGGTGATCCCGGATACAGCGTGAGGCGCTGTTTTGGCCTGGCCGTAGTGAAAGGGTTAATGATTTCTTAGTTCAGAAAGATCACGGCATCATTGTGTACATGTCTCCTGCAATTTACAATTGGGTTATGTCTCTGAGGATGTGATTATATATTGATATATTATAAATTGACTCCTATATATAATAGGTTCAAAGAATGCATACTTCGGTTTATGAGTTTAATTCGTTCTGGAATTTGGCTCACACACCAAAACACTCGTAAACCAGAACAAATTTTCACATTGAAATTAATGTAAATCCCATCAATGGATCCCATATATATATATATATATATATATATATATATATATATATATATATATATATATATATATATATATATATATATATATATATATATATCATTTTACATGTTATTTTTTACAGAATAAAAGTAATTTTAGTAACAAATAGCAATGATAAATAATATGTAACACAAATCAATGTGTTGAAGTTGTTATGGAGACTCACACAGCCGCTAAAAACACTCGAGGTGTAGACTTCGCCACGGGATTTAGCAGCCGCAGTTTCCCTATTCTCGAGGCACCGGAACTACGTTCGACCACCAACGTGAAGCTAACCCAACATATCATCCGAGATGGAGGGTGAACGGGTGTCAGTCATGTCCAGGAGGGCATACAAGCTGCCGAGGCTCGCCCCCCCATTCCTGTTGTGACCATAGTATCCTCCGATTCTGTTTTCTTCTTAGCAGCACCATCCCTTTTAACCATCTTTCTGGGGGACATTTTCAAAGCAAAAAAACTCACACTGAAGTGCTGAAAACACGACACGAGCGCACGGATACTATTTCTACGAGTTTACATCATGGACTGAGACTAGAGCCGTCATCTGGTGGTCAAGAATTACACTAGACCGAGCAAGAATTAACCCCAAGTCTTGCGAAATTCTTGCATTTCTTGTTCTGGCATGTCTGATTTTAAAGAATTACCCTCAATTCTTGGCAAGAATCAGGGGTCCTGCACAAGCCGCGGCGGGGTTGGGTACGGCCACTGTCTTGCTGGCCGCACCTCCACAGGCCTATGGCGATGACCATTTCCTGAGCTTTCTATAGGTAACCCTGCCAGTTGGGGGTGGATATAGAGTTCACAAGGTTACTGTTGTGTTACTGTTGCACCAAAGACCATTTTAAAGCATCAGTGTAGGATAAGTAAGAACTTCCCATTATGAAAACATCATCATCATCATCGTTAGAAGCAAGAAAGTGAAACTGCCATTTATCAATAATTTGTAGAGAAAAAGGAAGTTTTAAGAAACTCAGTCGCATGCAATGACGCTAAGTAGCTACTGAAATACTCCTAATGAACTGTAGATCCCGTAACTGTGACTAAATTAACGCACATTATCCTTGATGAGTGACAAAATAAGAAATGGCGTTAGTTCATCCAATCATATGGACAAGATAGAGTGCTCTGGCGGATTACGGGAGGGAGGTGAAAAACTGTCTCAAGAATGGGGGGGGGTCATTCAAGAAGGCCATACATCACCAGATGACGCCTTAGGGTTGCAAACTTGCCACCCTTTCTTTGAAATACGGAACGCCATTTGTTCCATATTTGCCTGTCTGAATGGTTAAGCAGATAAAATTCAGTATTTTAAAGCTGTAGTGAGTGCATTTTTTGGTGAACCACAAAACCAGTCCATAAAATTATGTTAGTCAAGGCTCGTCCTGAAATACGCGTATAATACGCGTCGTAACGTCTCTCCCCCCTTCCTCTTGCTTTCACCAACAGCAGGCAGCGGCTGTCAGTCATGGTAGGCCAGATAAATTTTTTGGTTGCCATCCGTTCCTTAAAATATGGATTCGTTCTGTATTGCAGAATGGGATGTTGTGTTCCTTATGTTTTTAGATCAAGGTGGCAACCCTAACTGAGATTCTGTTCCCATTGCTTTCTGCGTTGAGCACTCTCATCTTGCAGCGAACAAAGGGAACCCACGCTCATGTCTTCAACTTGTACAAAAAGACACGCCAGTCCTCGTCGAAAGACCGATTTGGTCGGCTAGGCTGACTTAAGCTGATAGAGTCGGTCTATCGGCATCCTCCTCTTCCCTTCATGAGCCATCACCTGGCAAGGGTTTGTGGTCCCTCCTCAAAGGAACGTACGTGCTTGACCCTGACGGCCTCCATATAACCTGTGTTCCCACCTGGGGGGTGGCGATAAAAAATAAAAAATAAAAAGGAACAGGATGCTCGTATACCATGTCACCGTGGGGAGGCGGTGGCTGAGTGGATAGCGTGACGGCGCAAGTTCGCACCCCGCTCGGTGCCACAAGCTGGGATTTTTCAGTCACTGCCGAGTGGCCTAAGACTACCCACATGCTGTCCAGAAGACCACCAATCAACCCGGACTCTTAGATTCTAGGATCAAAGATTAGCTGTGGGGGGCAGCATGAGCCAATGCAAGATGGTGCCACTATAAACACTTGCCTGCACAACAATGGGTTGGGCCATCCCATCAGGTCCCTTCAAACAAGCCTACCGGTGCCATTGGCAAAAACTTAAATAAATAAATAAATAAATAAATAAATAAATAAATAAAATAAAATAAAAAAGCAGTTTTGTGGAAATTTTTTTGCTCATAAATCAAAACACTCGTAAACTAAGGCACTCGTAAACCGGGGTTTGACTGTACTAGGGTCTACCTAAACTCACATAAACACAATGATTTGCAATGACAAAATAATTGAAAATGACATGACAAAATGACTTACAATGGCTTAAAATTACTTAACCCGTGGGCTTCGGCTATGGAAGAGCCGAGAAGTGGCTGAGAAACGGCAATATTACACTGCATTTTGAGACTAAGAGCATGGAATGTAAACCACAGCACTCCTCTCATAACCATAAAGCCATTAAAAATATTTACTTATACTCAAACTCCATTCTTTTTGGGTGGTGTTTGTTACAAAATAAACAGTCTCGTGACACGTGGCATCTAGTCGAGTCGCCTGTTGTCTACTTTAGAGAATGTGACAAGTGATTACTGTATGGGTAGCTAATTCAGTCTGCCATAACCTTACAGCACCACCTAAGACAAATAAGCCCACCTCAACATCAATCACCCACCACAATGACCCAGGGAATGCATGGTGGGTTGCTCTATGCTGCCACTGCCTACAATTAGCTCAAATTAGGCGTTTTGAGCTGAGCCCCATACGGGGTCCGCCGTTTTAGCGGACTGACTCACAGGAGCCCAAAAATGGGTCCACCGACGCTGCCAGGTTAAAAATGCCTAAAAATTTATCCGGAATTTTCCACCAAAATTATCTCCCGACAATTTTCTGCCTTAAATTTATCAAGTTTGGTCACATGGAGGACTGTTGCATTCTGTCAAATATCAGCAGAAAAGCAAAACAAACAATGGATCCAGATGTTGCAGCTGATGCTTTGTGGTGTTTGTTGAAGAAAAAGAATGAAATGAAAAGAAAGCCCCTGTGAACTCGTGAATGGTTGGCTTGTAGACAAAGGGAGGGTGTGTTACAGGTTGCTACCATTAAATGCTTTGAGAACTTAGCAATGAGGACCCAGACGTGATGAAGCAGTGGCTACGCTTGGACAAGACTCGGGTCCAAGACCTACTCAACCTGGTTACTCCAAGCTTATCTAGCTTTGTGGAACTCATTGTAGTACTGTCAGATACAAAAATCGTGTAACCTCCAATTTGGGTCTACTGCCAGATGTCAGTTTGATAGCAAGAAAATTAGTCGGCTTCAAACACAGCGAACTATCGACCAATAGCTGTCACGACCTGGTCATGGCCTAACTGAAGTGGAGGACTGACATTTGATGATTCTCTCTCTCCCCTCCTTCATGTAAATATAAAAGATAATAAATACAGATCTCTTTACACAAGAAACACATGTATACTTGTATGAAAAAACATTAAATAAAATGGTTGCATATTTAGTCAACAATGCTGGACAGCGCAAGGCTGAGTTTACACCACAAAGCTGAAATAAATATTATGCAGTCTCAATTTATCAGTTCTTATTTCTGATTATTTTGAAGTTTACTGTAGTGTAAACTCAGCCTTGCGCTGTCTGGACAGCATTGCTGAATGAATATGCAACCATTTTTTTTTCTTCAGACATATCCACATGTTTTTCTTAGGTAAAGAGATCTGTAGTTGTCATCTTTTAGATTTATATGAAGGAAGTGTATATAAGAAGCATACTAACAGCACATAGAATTTCCTAATTCCTATTGTGACACTGTGAGCTCCAAGGTGGAGGAAAATATGCAGATATAAATCGCAATGAAACTGTATTCATGTGAAACAAGCTTACATGCCAATAATTTTTATATTTTCTGGAGATTATTTGAGGAAAGTAAAAACTACAAAAAAATTGCAACCTGACATGACTTAATGACACTGTACTGATTAAATAATTGTTGGAAATATTGAGTAAACATATTTGTATTACCAACCTCTTGAAAATTTTGGTAATGAAAAGGACAGGCTTTATTATGATTCCCCTTTCCCCCTTTTTTTGAGTGGCTAGGAATGTATCCTCCTTAAACCCATGTTACAAAGCTATTGTTATGTGATTGGTCACTTTATGATCATTTTCTTAGGATTGCAACTCAACTGGATGGTGAGAGATACCTGTATTGGGATTTTCAGACCAATGGAACTCAAATCAATGGAATTAACTATAGAGCCTATACCTTGAATTTTTTGTGTAGATTCAATTATTTGTACTTACCTTAACCTAACTTCTTCGGAATTTGTATTAATCCACTCTCTCTGTGAGGCTGGTAACTTAACAAGCTGGCATATGATACAAGCAATTTCTTCCAGTAGCAAAGAACATCCTTCATCCTCAGGTGGTCTCTAATGAAATTTTTTCCTCTCTCAGCAATCTGAGAAACAATTGGATCATTTTCTTGGGCAAACTCCAGAAGTTCTCTGAAATCATAAATATATTATATGGATGATCTAGTGTGGCCAGCAACAATATATAGTCAAAATCATAAAACATATGGCACAAATGTGTCTCGTCCATTCACAAGCTGGATCCTTGGCTCGTAGATGAGTAAGTAAGGATGCTGCTGATTGGCAGTTGGCGGGCAGGGTATTTGATATATCCTGATATATCCTCAATTTATGTAAATTATATAAATATCAATATTGGGGACAACAGCTACATGACCTTGTTTGCTGATGATGCTAAAATTCAGAGAAGAATCACAGAGACTCTTGTGGAAAATTGGAAGAAAACTTAAACAAGCTCTATGAATGGAGTGTCAAGTGGCAGATGGAGTTCAATGTGGATAAGTGTCATGTAATGAAGTTTGGGAAAAGTAACAAGAGACCTGATTGGGAAAATAAGTTGGGAAATTCAGATTTGCAAATACAGGTTGAGAATCTTTATTTGAATCAACATAAAATGAAAACTGAAATAGGGGATTATTCACGAGAGGGTAGCCTACTAATTTTGAGATGCTGACTGCTTATTTCTGGACAAAATATGAGCTGTTTATTATGGATAGTATTATTCACCGGAAATCACTAAATGATTGACTTTTCAATTGCCTGTTGTGCATCCGCTGCTGTATCTGCAAAATAGCTTACTGTTTCTCTATTTTAGTTACTGCTCACAAATATCACAAGTGGACAAACTAGAACAAAACCAGACAAATTAATGTTTTTCCTGCTGTGTATTCCCCCAGTGTGCATTCATATTGAACAGCAGAGCAACTTATTTCTGCGAGGAGGTATTTCTCGCAACACCGACCTGCGTATAGTGGACCGCCGCTGCCATGTCCTGTCCTGCGCTGCGTTACATATTTCTGCCGTCCCACACTGGGTGCCGAATAAATTTAAACTAACCAAACCTAACTTTACATACGCGATTTGTTCCGTATTTGGCTGTCTGAATGATTAAGCAGATAAAATTAAGTATTTTAAAACTGTAGTGAGCGCATTATTCGGCGAACCACAACACCAGTCAATAAAATTATGTTTGTCAAGGGTCGTCCTGAAATATGGGTAAAATACACGTCTTAACGTCCTTCTCCCCTTCCTCCTGCCTTCACCAGCAGCAGGCAGTGATTGTCAGTCATGGCAGGCTAGAGAAATTTTAGGGTTGTCACCTGTTCCTTATAATATGGATTCGTTTTGTATTGGAGAATGGGATGTTGTGTCCTTTATTTTTCTGAGCTCAAGGTGGCAGCCCTAACTGAGACTCTATCTCCATTGTTTTCTGCTTTGAGCACTCTCGTTTTGTGGCGAACAAAGGGAACCCACGCTCACGTCTTCGATTTGTACAAAGGGACACGCCAGTCCTTGTCGAAAGACCAACTTGCTTGGCTAGGCTGACATTAGCTGATAGTCACCTGGCAAGGGTCTGTGGTTCCTCCTCGGAGGAATGTAAGCGCATGACCCTGACAGCCACCATACAGCTCGTATCCACACCCATGAGTCGGTGACACACACACACACACACACCATGAACCACTTCCTCACTTTCATATCCATTTGGAGAGTAATGGATATGAAAGTGAGGAAGTGGTTCATGGTGACAAGAGGAAGGAGAGAAAAAATCTAACAGAAAAGAGGAAGGATGGAAAGTGTCATATACGAATATCAATGGAATAGTGTCATTGTGGATAGAGTTTAACGGCTATTTGAGAGACAAGGAACCTGATATTGTGGGGCTGACGGAAACTAGGTTGTGTGACCCAATTGAGGTGGTGGGGATTGGAGAAGGTACATACAATATATGGAGGAGAGACAGAAAGAGAAAACAGGGAGGAGGTGTGATGTTGATGGTAAGGAAAGGCATTAGGGTGGAGGAGGTGATTGAGGGTGAAGGCTTGGCAGAGGTACTGAAAGTGAAAATTGTGGGTGCTGAAGGAAGGAGGCAGTATGTAGTAGGGTATGTGCCACCAAGAACCAATGCATGGAAGGTCCGAGAATATGAACAAACAATACAAGACACGGTGAGTTGCCTGGATGGAATGTTGAGAGAGTGTGAGAGAATAATTATAATGGGTAATTTTAATTGCAAGGAGGAAGAATGGGAGGATTGGCAGACACAGGGAACAAAAGAGTCGTGGGGAGGAAGACTCCTGCAACTGGCAATGGAACATGTACTGACTCAATGGATTAAGGAACATACCAGATTCGGGAAAGAAGGCGAGGCATCAAGACTAGACCTGGTATTTAGCAAGGAGCCGGAAGTAATAGAAAATCTTAAAGTAGATTGTCCAACAGCAAAAAGCGACCATGCGGTTGTGGAATTTCAAGTAAAAGAAAAGAGAACAATTGACCAGAAAGAGGATCACAAAATTGGGAGAAGTAACTACTGTAAGGCAGACTTTGTTAGCATGAAAACTTTTTTTGAAAATGCAAATTGGAGTGGGCTGTACAAAGCCAAGAGTACACAGGATAAGTTTGGAAAGTTTCGTTCAGTCGGCGCAACATCTGTGGTCATATGCTGGAGAGAGACAGAAGGGGAAGGAATTATAGGAGAAGGGAACAGACCCCAGGAGACGGGACACAACCTCGATTAATACCTGGTATCCATTCACTGCTGGGTGGACAGTAGGGTATCGGAAAAGCCGCCCAAATTTTTCCACTCCGCCCAGGAATCGAACCCGGGCTCTCTCGGTTGTGAGCCGAGTGTGCTAACCACTGCACCACGAAGCCCCCTGTATACAGGATAAGTGGGAAGAGTTTTTAAAAAACTATACAAGGAAGCCAAAAATAGATATGTCCCTAAGGTAACCAAAAAGGATGTTGGTAAAAAGGAGTGGTTTAACAGAAGATGCGAGGCAGGTAGAAAGAGAAAGGAGGAAGCTTGGAAGGGATGGAGGAGACGAAGAAGAATCACCTCGTGGAACGATTACAAACAAGCAAGGAATGAATACACAAAGATTAGAAGAGAAGAAAAACAGAAATATGAAAAAGATATAATCGACAAGTGCAAAGACCAACCCAAACTATTTTATAGACATGTGAACAGCAAATTAAAGAATAGAGAAACAATCGATAAAATGAAAATGGATGAAACTACATATGAGGACCCAGCAGAAATGGCAGAAGTGATGAACAACAGCTTCCATAGAGTTTTCACAAAAGAAGACGAATTTGTACAACCACCGGGCCAGGAAAGAGGAAGGGTTATGCAGGAGATACAGTTAATGCTGCAGGAGGTCAAGGAAAGCTTGAACAAGCTGGATGTAAGAAAGGCGACGGAGCCGGATGGAGTATCATGGTGGATCTTCAAAGAATGTAGTGAGCAATTTGCAGAGAAACTGCACTCCATAATGAGTGCCTCCCTGAGTGAAGGAAAGGTACCACAAGATTGGAAGAGAGCAAACATAGTACCGATTTTTAAGGGAGGAAAGAGAGAGGACCCATTAAATTACAGACCGGTATCACTCACTAGTGTGGTTGCGAAGATATGCGAGAGCCTGGTTAAAAACAGGTGGTCGGATTTCTTAGAAAGTGAGAAAATTATCTCTGATTGCCAATTTGGATTCAGGAGAGGGAGATCTTGTGTCACCAACTTGTTGTGTTATTACTCAAGGGTGACAAATTTAATACAAGACAGAGAAGGTTGGGGGGATGGAGTGTACCTGGATTTGAAAAAGGCATTCGACAAAGTACTGCACAGAAGACTAATTTGGAAAATTAAAAATAGAGGTGGAGTGGGTGATGGACTGATTAAATGGCTGGAGGACTTCCTAACTAACAGGGAAATGAGGACGATAATCAGGGACAAGGTTTCCAATTGGCGCCCTGTGATGAGTGGGGTCCCACAAGGTTCCATGTTGGCGCCAATAATGTTTGCTGTTTATATAAATGATATGGTGGACGGAGTGACCAGCTATGTGAGTTTGTTTACAGATGATGCAAAGCTATTGAGACCAGTGAATGATGTGAAGGACTGTGAGGCATTGCAGAGGGACCTGGATAAAATATGGGAGTGGAGTGGTACATGGCAGCTGGAGTTCAACCTTGGGAAATGTAAAAAAATAGTTTGGTAGGAATGGTAGAAGATGTAAATATGATTATAAGATGGGAGGCGAGATAATATGCAGAGGAGTGGAAGAAAAAGATTTGGGAGTGAGTGTCTCAGAGAACATGTCACTGGACAAACATATCAACAGGATAACGGGACAAACTATGAATTTGCTGAGGAACATAAGGATGTCATTTGTGTATTTGGACGAGAATTTGAACGGAATCGTCTACATCTGAGCTTTTGACTCGAATCGCATAAAAAACTTTAAAAAATTTGCCAAAAATAAAGTATCTTTCAGAATGGCATCAATTTTTTTTGCTTCAAAGATCCAAGCTAGACCTATAGAATAAACTAATTTTCAACTCTCTCGTGCCGTTGGATTTGAAGTGATAATTGCCTGTGGTTTAGTTGCCTCTCAGCAGGCAGCCTGTGAGTGCGACTGTCATCCCTTTAAATTGTTTTTTTCTCAGAGTTGGTAAACTCTGCTATTTATTTGCATTTCTTGATATTTCTTTCTTTCATAAGGCAGAATAATCTCTTCCAAAACCAATGATATATAATAATGCCCGGAAAAAAGAATACTCGCAGGTGAAATCGATAACATGATAAAATTTTTCGCCGCACGGTCAGGCCATTCCACGAGGCCACCTAGGGAGCCCCAGATGGATGTCGCAGTGGAAAGAGAAACATATTAAACTTTTGGTGCGTGAAAGGGTTAAAAAGATTGAAAGAGTACAAAGGGCTGCTACGCGATCAAACCAGTTATAATAAAAGTAATCACCTACGCTGTGTAGGATAATAGGAAAGAATCTTATCTATCTTGTATAACAGATGAGCTAAGTAAAGAAATATGAATATTTTCTGAAACTACTTGATTGTGTTGGCTGATGAAGACATCAGCCAATCAACAGTATTCTTACATACTCGGCTAAGGATCCAGCCACTGTTGGGAGGAGATCCAACTTATGTGAATGAACTATAATGCGTTTCAATATAATTAACTACAATGACTTAGGACTTTTTTTATTTTATTTTACTAACCTTATTTCATTTTTGGAGGCACCAATTCTGATGGGTATATAGTGAACCCAAGGTTTCAACTTGAGGTAAAAAAATTCAGTCCACTTGTCATCGGAATGAAACACCAGGGAACCACAGAGAAACAAGTGTTTGAACCTGAAGCTGGCTGCCACTCCCCGGTAGTTGAAGAGGTACTTGTACTGGCAATGGTCTTCTAATGGTACCTCACTTGCAGGTGGGGCATACAAAGTATCCTGTTTATAAAGAAATGAAAAACAAATTGTTTTCTTGGATAATGCAAATAAATCAACATATTTTCACAAAACACAACCTCTACCTCACCAATAAGTATACAGTTAAGTCACATTTGGCAGCTAATTAGTGACAGAGAAAACTTGCCAAATTCAAATTCGCCAAATGTGAATCATCAAAACAATAGGAAAAACATTAACCCTTTCCATCTGTGACGCAGACGTCAGCGTCACAGTATGGAAAGGGTCAAGAGGAAATGGAAGAGGATTAATCCTCTTCTAAACCTCTCAATCCTCCTCTAAATTCCTCTTCCATTTCCGCTTAAGAGGTTTAGAAGAGGACTAACGGTGATGCCGTCAGACGCCCGTCGGACGCCAACATCGGCATCGCCGGAGTGAAGGGGTTAATTGGTACCAGAACCCTCAGTCAACATACTTTTAGTTTTTTGGGGAGGTGTCTTAGAACCTGATATCTCTGCAAGGATTATAAACCCCTTCAACACGAGGACGCGTACACTGCGTCCTTACGTGCGCCATACCATATCCAAGGATGCGCATACTGCGTCCTGGCTCGCTTTAGCCCAGTGGTTCCCGACGTTTTTGCTCTTGCGACCCCTTACCCAAAAGCTTGAACCCCACGCGACCCCCTATTATCAGCAGTCTGATTTACATTTTGTTTTCTATGAAGGAGAGGGAAAGAAACTCCTAACAAAATATTTCTTCAAGAATCCTGTAGTTATCTATTAGCAAACAATCACAACATTGGTCCAACCTTAATTCACAAAAAGAACACAATTATTCCTATACAACAATATCAACATAGGTTTCAACAGCTATCCAGGCCAGCCAGTGGGATGCCTGATGTTGCATTTGAGCAGCAAGCCTTAAAATTTGTGGCTGAGCGTTTGTTATGTCATCTCCAACATCCAATCTATTCCTACTTTTCGTTTTTATATTGACAAGAGTTGAAAATCCTGCCTCACACAAGTAGGTAGAAGCAAATGGAATAAGGACACGTAAGGCTATCATGCTGACTTTGGAGTACACGTATTTTAGGACGAACCTTTGACAAATTTTACGGGCTGGTTTTGTGATTAACCGAAAAATGCGCTCACTACAATTTTAAGATACTGAATTTTATCTGCTTGACCATTCAGTTAACAAAATACACACACACACACACACACACACACACACACACACACACGGCATGCGCTACAGCACTACGAGTATAAGCCCGTTTAGACTGTGGCGATTCTGGGCCACGACAACCCAGCGACTTCTGCATTTGACAAGTCGGCTCCCACGCTCCAAGAATTTTTTGGCGTCTTGGTGTCGGCTAGCATGATTGCCGACTGTCTAGGACACTCGGCCAACTAGTTGGCAGAATGTCTGCGACATGCTGCCAACTAGTCTCAAGACGAGTCTCAACGGTCAATTTTTGAAATGGCGCCATGTCTACGACAACCACGAATCTGTCGACTGATTGGCCGACAGTCGCAGACGGTCTTGACAACAGTCTTCCAGATTGTCTGTCAACTGGTTGGCCGACTAGCTGGCCGACAGTTGCCAAGGAGTTGGCCGACGGTCTTCGTGACTGTTTTGGCGGCAGCCTTGCCGTTCCTTAAAATACGGAATCGCTTTGTGTTCGAGAATGAAATATATTGTTCCGTTTTGAACCAATACGGAACGGTATTTGTTCCGCACGGTATTTTGTTAACTGAATGGTCAGACAGATAAAATTCAGTATCTTAAAATTGTAGTGAGCCCATTTTTCGGTTAATCACAAAACCAGCCCGTAAAATTTGTCAAAGGTTCGTCCCAACATACATGTAAAATACCCAACGTAACGTCCCTCCCCCTCCCTCTTGCCTCCACCAGAAGCGTGATGCAGCTGTCACTCATTGCATGGTCGAGAAATTTTATGGTTGCCACCCGTTCCTTTAAATATGGATCCATTCCGTATTGGAGAGTGAGATGTTGCATTCCACATTTTTCTGACCTCAGGGTGGCAACCCTAGTTATGTTATTCAACACAAGAGAGATCGAGGCAAAAGGAGTGCGTGCGTACTGTGCAGCTCCCAAGTTTGTGCCAGCGAAACGTAACCATGCCCAGAAGTTGTTATTGTCCTTGTGAGCTGCAAGATAAAAATATAAATTTCTTGATAGCAGCAGTGTTAGCCTATATTTCTGAGCCAACAGTCGTCACGAATGTCCTTCATTAAGCGAAGACCGTCGTCATGACAGTCCCTCATCATTCTTAAGAAGTCAGCACAGACGATTGTGCCGACAGGAAACTGTAAAAATTTGAAAAATGGCCCCGACAGTCGTCACGACTGTCTCAAGACAGATGACAGTCTTGACGACTGCCCCCGACCTCCCTCAGACCTCAACCAGAAGTGACGGTTGGTCCAGACTCTTGCCGACTCTTGTCGTGAAAGTTTAGCATGGAATACTTTTATGCGCTAATCCTCATGACTGCAGACTCCCGTCACAAAGTCGGCGCAGTGTTCGGCAACAGTCTCAAGATCTCCTTCAAGCCATGCCCGACCCTTTCACATCAACACCCAAGACCTTGTGTACCCTAGAGTCGGCACAGTGTGAACGGGGCTTAACTGAACACATGCTTAAGCACAGCTAACAGACACTCAAGCATATGTGCATGCCTATACAGTTACATACTTGCTAGTACAGACACAAACATACACTTGAAGACACACATACACATTCATACAGGCACATACACTCACAGGCACGCATACAGACACCCCCAATGTCATCTAATCACATTGAATCGCTGTAACACATGTTTTTTTTTGCACTGAAACAAAAACAAAACAAAAATATGTAAGAGCATAAAAAATGTAATTGATGAGTTGAAATTAATATCATCCCAAGCTACTTTTAGCAAGGCTACGCGACCCCCCTGCCAAGGCTCCACGACCCCCCAGGGGGTCGCGACCCACCGGTTGGGAACCCCTGCTTTAGCCAGTATACGAGTTATTTCATCTCTGTATATGTATGCTTACATCTCATAATTATCAATTAACTTGTTTCTTTACATGCACCATTTAATTCTGCATATTTTCATATATAATACATGATGATTATGTTATGTTTATGGCTGAAAACTTGTTATATTCAATACCGACATTTGACATTTGGTGCGCGCGGCGATCCCGGATACGGCGCGGGGTGCTGTTTTGGCCCGGCCGTAGTGAGGGTGTTAACCTGATCACTGGCCTTTACTATGGGACTGAGAGTGCTGGTAAGTGTGTGGGAGGGATTTCTGGCTTCTTCCTTGTTTATTCAGGAGTGAGGCATGGGTGCGTCCTTTTTCCATCACTTTTCCAACACTTGCGTGGATTGGGTATTAGGCAAAGTTGCTGATCAAAGTCATTGCAGAGCATCTGTTGGCAACATCAAGGTCACTGACCTTGTGTTTGCTGATGATGATGCACTTCTCATGGAATCTCTGAGAGTTCTGGTGTTGGCTCTCAAAGTGCTGCTCGGGGTGAGAGCACTGTAATTCTTCAATCATCAGTGGAACACTTTGAATAAAGAGAAGGGCACAAAGCAACATATGGTATCATATTCATTATTGTAAGTAAGGTGGCCGAATGTAATACTGCACACACATTAAGTTCCAGGAAAATGTGGAGTTCTTTTTTTTTTAATATATCTTGCCAAATAATAGGTGTCTTACTTATACGCCGGTGCGCCTTATATGGCAGGAAATACAGTATATCTCCGATGTCCTGCTCCCAAATGGGAACCTCCCTCCAGGGGCAGAAGTGTCTCTATCTCTCCCTGTTTTGGCACTCCCTCTCAGCACACTCAACCCTGCTACTTCCAACCCTCTCACTCCAATACTCACTCACCCTATCGATTCACTTCACAGGTGGTCTTCCCTTGACATCCCCTCCCTCAAGCCTTCCCTCATACTCTTTTCACAAATTCATTCTCCTTCATTCTCATCACATGTCCAAACCATCTCAGCGTACCACACTCTACCTATTTGACCACTCCACAATCCACTCCCTTCACAGTCACACCCATACCAAACTTCTCATACATGCTTTCATTACTTTCTCCATCCCATCCTGAAACACCACATGCACCTCTTATATAACTCATTTCCACTGCACGTATTCTCGATTGCTGTGCTGCACTCCATGTCCATGTCTCTGACGCATATGACAGAGTTGGCAGGATAATACTTTTCCTTATTCCTCTTTACCTCCATGCTCACACTTCTTCCTCTCATAACTCTTCCCAAGGCACTTACTACCTGTCTGCCTTTCACTGCTCATTCCCACACCTCACCTTCCATACTTACATGCTTATTTAAAACTGTCCCTGAATATTTAAAGTCAGTCACCTCCTCCATTCTCTCTTCCCACAGCCTTATCCTACATTTTGTTGTGCTCTCTGTTCTAGCTCTGTCTGGCTTTGCAAAATCAATGGTCTGCTCTATTGTCCACTGAAATATCAAAACCTTAACTGGCATGTGCTCAGGAGTATGTAGTGACAGTTTCAAATTGGTTCAACTTGCTCAGCACCCTTGAGGACCCTGAAGAACTGTGGGACACCTTCAAACCTGAGACTCTTTGAGCTGCCAAGGACTGCACTGGAGAATGACTGAGATGAGATCTAGGAGTGGATTTGCCTTGACAGAGGCTGGAGAATATTGAGGAGATTTGCGCTGCCAGACTTGCTGGGAATCAGGATCAATATAGGGCTTTGTTGCATAGGACTAGAGCTCCCCTGAGGAGAGACAGGGAGAGGTAAGGCAGGGGTCTTGCTGAGGAAGTCGAGGGCCATTTAGATGTGAATGACCTTCAATCTGCTTACCAAGCCCTGAAGAAGCTCCGCTCTAACTCTCCCTTTCAGTTAAGCACTATCCAAACAGTAAATGCCTGCCTCATGTCAGACAGATGGGCAGAGGGTTTGTTGGGCTGAGTACTTCGAGTTGATGTCCACAGCAGACCCTCCAAGTGGGCAGCTTCCAGTTGCTGGGTTGCAGGTGGTCAATGCCGATCCACCCACCAACGGAAACCCATCCTCTCTTGACGAGGTCAGAGAGGCTGTGGCAAAGTTGAGGGGTGGAAAGGCAACTGGTATCTGTAACATCAGCGTGGAGCTGCTCAAAGCTGGAGGTGAGGCAATAATCTGCGGGTTGCATGTAGTCTTGACTGCTGTATGACAATCTGGTACCATTCCTCCTGACTAGAACGTCCATATCTGGATAGGGAAAGGGGGCCATCAGAACTGCAACAACTACCGTGGTATTACGCAGCTTGGTGTGCCAGGCAAGGTGCTTGCTCATCTATTGCTGACGTAAATTCGCAGCCAGCTGCTGAAGATACAGAGACCTGAACAGTATGGGTTCATGCCTGGTAAGTCAACAACTGACCGGTTTCGACAGGGGATGCTTGCAGCCTATGTCGATCTCAAGAAGGCGTCGACTCAGTACATCATGAGGCTCTGGGATCTCCTGCACCTCAGTGGGATTCCTGCAAAAGGCTATTGGTTTGCTGACTGGCCTGTAGTCTGTGACTGAGAATGCTGTGAAGTGTGGGGGGGGGACTTGCTCAGCTTCTTTCCTGTGAATGCGGGAGAGATGCAGGTTGTGTCCTTGTCCCATCACTTTTCAACACTTGTATGGACTGGATACTAGGCAGAGTTGTGGGCCAGTCATTTAGAGCATCCATTGGTGACACCAGGGTCTCTGACCTTGCTTTTGCCAATGATGCAGTAATCCTGGTGTAGTTGCTGGAGATTTTGGTAATGGCTCTCAAGGAACTGCACGAGGAGGCGAAGCCCTTGGGACTTGAGGTCTCTTGGGCCAAGACCAAGGTACAGGTGTCTGGAGGCTTGCAAGATAAAACAGTACAGTCTGTACAAACATGTGGCAAGGACATTGAGATCTTGGAAAATTTCATATACCTTGGTAGCGTAGTTCAGAACAATGGTGAGTCTTGCCAGGAAGTCTTATGGCGGACTGGCTTGGCCAACGGAGTTATGGACTTGCTCAGCATGAGTATATGGCGTTGCTGATACCTGTGTAGAAGGACAAAGATCTGGATTTTCAAGTCCCTTGTGCTCCCTGTCTTACTTTATGGCTGTGAGACATGGACACTAAATAGGGACTTGTAGAGGCGGATTGATGCCTTTGGTAATAAACATCTATGGATATCACTGGAATGACTTTGTGTTGAACCGACAACTACTCCATGAGACTGATTTAGCGTATATTACCTGCACAGTTTGCCCATGCCACCTCTGGCCATACGGGCACGTGGCATGTTACTCCGAAGCTGACCCTGCTCATCGACAATCCTGAGTGGAGGAGGCCAAGGGGACGCCCACAGAGTTTGTGGCTCGAGCAAGTTGACAGATCTTGCAAGGAAGTGCTCATAATGGGAAGGGGGCCTGCATGGACTCGTCCAAAGGGACCCCTGGACTTGGCATCGTAGGGTGGGCGAGGCAACACCCCCCCCAGCATTGATTACTCTGTCCAGGATTCACTTTCAGTTTTCTCCTCTTACACACCCTCTCAAACTCATCCACTATCCTCTACAGCATCTCCCCATTCTCTGCCAACAATACTGTATCATCTGCAAACAGGCCTGCCACCAATGACTCCTCTGTACCTCTCACTTTCAGCCTTGAACCTAGCTTCCTCTCTTTGGCTTTCATTTCTCTCATACTACCATCCATGTACACATTAAAATGACATGGTGACATCACACACCCCTGTCCCACACCCACACCAACACCACTCATTCAGCTCACCATTGACGTGCAGGGGCACTCGCATCCTATAGAAGGATCTGATCCCCTCAAGCAAACATCCTCCCACACCATATATGCTTAAAACATCCCATAAATCCTTCCTGTCGGCCCTGTCATAAGCATTCTCTAGGTCCATGAAAGCAACAAACAACTTCATATCCTTCTCTAGGTACTTTACAACTAGTATTTTCAGTGCAAATATTTGGTCTACACAACCCCTCCCTTTCCTAAAACCCCCTTGTTCATCACCTACACTTTTCTGAGTTATTTTCTTTATCCTCTCATTTAAAACCCTTCCATACACTTTTCCTGCCACACTGAGTAGACTTATTCCCCTGTAACTATTACAATTACCTTTGCTTCCTTTCCCTTTGTATAGCAGCACAACAGTAGCCCTTCTCTGGTCCTCTGGCACCTCACCCTGTTCCCATGCTAGGTTCTAACCATAACATCCATTCCACAACTACACTTCCTCCATACTTCAGCATTTCTAATGTTATGCCATCAATTTCAGGGGCCTTTCTTACTCTTAACTTCATTGCCTCCTCTATCTCACCTCCCTTGTGGATCTGGCCGCCCTACATTGATCTTTATTCCTACACTAGTCACTTCTGCTCTCCCTCCCACACTCTCATTCATTACAGTTTCAAAGTGCTGCTTCCATACCTCCTTTATCTCCTCTTTCCCTTTTACAAGTACCCCATCTCTCCTTTCAAATCAAAATCACCAGTAATATAAGTTTTGTCCTCATAAAAAGTAGAAATGAGGAAAAAATAAGCACTTAAGCCCTCACAAAATAATGAGGAGAGCAGACTGCTGTTGTTGTCACTGTCAGTGACAACAACAATAACTTTCTGAGGCAGCATCAAAGTTTGTCAGCCCCATTGTTTTGAGAGGGCTCGTGCGGTTATTTTTTCCTCATTTACACTAATTGTGAGGATGAAACTTTTATATGGGAAGCTGTGATTTATGTGGTATTGATTTGCATTATTTGTTTCACAGAACTCATTAGTTTTTGGAAGGAGGTGGGGAGAGGGGGAAGCAATAAATAGTGATTTGCAAGAAAAACAAACATCAGATTAATCTGAAACACATCAAAAACTATCAGAAAAAGATAGTATTGTCATTGGACCCATGCTGCAAATGTACTCAATATCTTTCTCACACAATACTTGCATTTAGGTTCTTTTTCTTCCGCTCTGAGATTTATCTTTGTCCTCATCCCCCAATTGCTCCCTCCAGCACTTGTAGAGGCCTTTAATGCCATTTCACACTCAGAAGACAGCGCTGGGCTACACTGGCATGAGTGAGAGGGGGTGAACAAGTTATCACATGCTTAAGACTCACTCATAACTGTTTCATCAGCTGGCTTGACGTCATCAACATGGCGGTCGAGCCACTGAAAGCTGGGGGAGTAAATGTATAACACCAATAATCTTTTGGCACGGAAATACAGCAATAAGTTAACAGGCATTTCCTAGGGGAAACTTTTGTCAAATCCAACACTATGGTCACCAAATATAACATAGTGATTGCTGGAGGGGTGGAAATAATTGCCAAACGGTGGTTATTGATTGGAGTCGCCTAATGCAAATTCGCTAAATCCAAATAATACAAAAGTGAAACTTTAGTGTATATCTTATATTTACACATGACAAATAATTTCTGTCAATATATTCTACTAACCGCATCAGACTTCCAAGCTTGGTTTTTAGTGTACTGGGCATCAACAAGGTGGGGAGACTCCCTGGAGAGATAAACGAGTGCATCCCTCTCTGAGCTGGTACGTGACCCTCTGAAATATAAGTAGTGCATACTTTAGATGATGTCTGATCATATGCATCTGGGGTGTGGAGTCAGAGTCGGAGTCAGAGTCAGAGTCGGTGGAGTTGGTTACTTTTCGCTGGAGTCGGAGTCGGTAAAAATACATCCAACTCCAATTCCTTTACGTAATCATTTATCTTGTAGGGATTTTTTTTTTTTAACATGTTGCCTATAGCATCTGTAGGCTTTCTTGAGTGGCCTCTTTGGCAATCCCAGCCTGTTACTGCCATGACACACGACTGTAAGGCCAGTTTTGCTACTTCGTGGGAAATTCCCACAAATTTGTGGGAGAAATTAGCTTTTATTGGGGCTCTTGTGGGTGGACATTTCAGGCAAGCATTATGGGTTGAGTTATTATGCCAGGAATAGTGATTTAACGTGGATTCTTTTGTGTAAAAATGTTATATTTCATGATAATTCGCCGGATGTAATAATACTGCAGACCAGTGAGATAAATTACTAGACGGTGTCAGAGAAAACATACCCAACGACACATGAAAGATCCTGTACCGAACGTGTCTGATTCCTGTAGTACTCATACGCGTCTCCACTCTCAAGTCTCAACCTGATCAACGCTGCTCAGCAGTTGACAAGAAGCTCATCTGAGATAGACTGTGTCACTGACTGCCACTATTTTATCAATTTACTTAGGGAAGATCATTGAATATTCCGTGATTGTAGCAGCTAGGTGATGAAAATGAAACACACACACACAGACGGAGCTGAGTCAGGGAAGAGGCAACACGTCGGCCGCTGGGGTCCCGAGTCCCGTCTCCAGGATCAGCTGTTCGCCAGCCAGGTAGTTGTGATACTGGGCCGGGGCGATGCGGTAATAGTGGTTCGTCTCCCGTCTAAAGAACTTAAATAGCTTGAGTGGGATGAGTGAGGAGGATGAAGGGTGGTGGACACCGAAAAGAGGAGGAGGAAGGGGAACAAAGCGGAATGTTCTAGAAGGAGCCATGGGGGGCTTGAGAGGTGACGAGTGTTACGAAAACATTGAGCCTGCGTTCTCAGGGTTTGGTGATATTGAATCATCCGTATACAGAAGAGTATTGCTGGTGAAGAAGCTAAATACGTGGATAGACAGAGTCAAGGTCAAGGAAGAAGAGGATGTCTGGGGTAAGAGACTGCATAGTGAACTAAGATCTAGAGTAAGGAATCTAGAAGAGAGAGAAACACCTGGTTCAGGAAAATGAGGAGTTGAAAGAGAAGCTAGCAAAATACAAAAGTATGGTGAAGGATTGGGAGTAGTATGAAAAGAAAATGAAGACCTGAAAGTGATAATGGATATGGGGGAAAAACGAGTTAAGGAGGAAGTGCTGGGTGAAATGAAGACTTGGAAGGTAGAGCACGAAAAAGCAAATATAGACTTTAAGCAAGTAATTGAGAAGCAACTAAAAGAGGAAAAGGAAAATGTAGAAAGAGGTGGTCAAGGTCATTAAAAAGAATGAAGATTTAGTAAGAGATGTAGCAGATAAGAAAAAAAGTGTAATAATATTCGGAATAAAAGAGAACATTACCTATAAACCTAAAAGGGAGGAGGAGGAGCTGAAGTCAGTGCAGGCTCTCCTGAAAAACTTAAAGACGATGAAATTCAAGACCTGGAGGATGAGGTAGAAGAAATCTATAGGATGGGTCCTTACATAGAGGCCAAAACAAGGCCAGTTAAGCTGAGACTGAAGTCACAGAAAGTAACGGAGGAAATACTATACAGAACAACTAAACTAAGAGAAGTAGAAGAATGTAAGGAAATATATATAAATAAAAATAAAAATGAAGAAAAGAAGAAATGGAACGAACTTCTAGCAGAGGCAAAAGAAAGGAATAATGTAAGATCTGATGAGGAAAAAGAGGTATTTTTTTGGAGAGTTCTGGGAGATCATGTCAGAAAGTGGTACATAAGGGAGAAGAAGAAAGAGAGCAAATGTTTGACAAGATTGATACAAATACAATTAAGGGATTAAGTGTGATGTATAGAAATGTAGACAGAATAATATCTAGTAAGCTGGAACTACAAGCCTACCTACAAGAGAAGGAGCCCATGATTGTATGTCTAACAGAAACTAAACTAAATGAAGTCATCCAAATTGTGTTTGATAAAAAATACAATGTATGGAGGAAAGATAGAGTGGGCAAGGGTGGTGGAGGAGTGATGATAATGAAAAAGGAGTTATTAGTAAAATCAGTAGTATATTTAGAAGGAAAAGCAGAAATAGTGAGTGTAAATCTGGAGAACAAAAACAGAGAAAAAATGACGATTACAACAACGTATGTATCATCTAAAACAAACTCATGGAGTAAAGAACATGAAATCATGACTGAAGATACCATTCAGAGTTTAAGTAGAATACTCAAGGCAAACAAAAGAGTACTATTAGTTGGTGATTTTAATTGTAAAGAGGTAGATTGGGAGATGTTTGAAAGCAGTGGTGGAGAAATGGCATTGGGGGAAAGATTGCTAAGATTGATGATGGAAAACTTGATGATGCAAAGGGTGAAGGAAAACACAAGATATTACAAATATTATTGGCCTGGTTGAAGTTTGAATGTCAAAAGTCACATACATCGTAACTTGAGGACTACTTATATACAGTAGAACCTCATTTATCCGGCATTCAAAACAATGGCACCCTCAAAACAACGGCACAGTTCTGGGGCCCGAATTTACAAACATTCTTAATTTTTTTTTTTTTTTTTATGTGCTGCCTGTAGTGCTTGTAGGCTTTCTTGAGGGGCCTTATGAACGGCCCCACCCCATTAGTGGCGCAGGCTAATTTTACTTATAGTGGCAGCTGTTATGCATGACTCTTGCTGGGCCCATGCTGTCCCCCGGTGCTCCTCTTGACTGAAGTAGCTGAAGATAGGGTTAATTGAAGATCCGCTGTGCCGGACTGATCTGTCCCCCCTGGTCCCCACCCTACTGCGCATGTGCCTTCCCGTGTTTCCATGCTCAACTCAGCCAATTCCAAAATAGATTCACCTCCAGAAGAATCAGTCCACTCAAGCTCACCAGTACCTTACCAGTATCAGTATGATAAGCAAGATGATTATGTATGCACCTATTGGCACTCTCAAACCTCACCTTTTAAACTTGTCTCTTATACAATTTATAGCTTTCTCGATGCTTCCATTTTTCTTAAATTGGTTTAAGAAAAATGACAGTGTCCACAAAACTATAAAATGTATAAGAGACAAACTTAAGAGGAGAGGTTAAAGAGTACCAATAGGTGTATACACAATCCACTTGCTTATTATAATGATACTGGTAAGGTACTGGTGAGCTTGAGCAGACTGATTCTGCACTGAAATGAACATGGTGCACCGAATACTTTAGTTTGTTTACAAGTAGTGCTGTCCATGCCAGTTTACCAACACTACCACACCACGCTGTCATTCGAGTGAACTTGGACAAAACAAAACAGAAATAAGCAATGAAAATGTAACGAAAACATAATAACATGTGTAAGGTCACAGTGGAAAGCATGTGGCTCACCTAACACTCCTTTATTTGGGAGATCTACCGCACAATGCCTCCGCAACCATCTGACCCTCAGCACCTCATTGCCAAAGTAATTTTAAAATTATTTAGTAATTCATATACTAATAGGGGTGCATGCCCATATCTTTACCACTGATCAATGGATAACACCAAAATATTTATTTTTACTAAACTTAAATTTTTTGTTTGTTTTTTGTCAAAATGATCTGAACCTTGGTGGTCAACATCTCTGTACCCATAACATATTACATAATCATGATAATCTGCTGATATCTGAAATACCACATGAACAATCCCCTCAACTTCAACTTTAACCTACTCTGACTCCATAAAATGATATATAGGTAGGTCTATCCATTGTTACAACAGTTGTATAGAGAAAAATGGCTTCATGACAAATTAATAAGTGAGATACTCCCATGTAAAAAAAAGAAAAAAAATTGCATATGATTATGTACCTGAAGAAAGCGTGGGACTTCTTCTTTTCCCATGGCCATTTTTCAGAAGCAGCTGCAAGGGATGTGCGATGGAGGTCCCACCGGCCCAGTCCTGTTGGGTAGAGAGAAATGGCTGGGCCACCCTCCCAAAATGTCCAAGCAGGGTAGGTGATATCAGAGTAGTCATCAGTCTAAAAGAGGATAGAAAACAAATACAAGATAAAAAAAATCTCAAAGGTACTATATTTGAAGACTGAAATGATATATACTTGTACCCTTGTACTTGTGGGTTCACTACTCATGGATCTGCACATCTGTGGCTTTCCCCCAAATACACAAAGGCAGCCCCAAAGGAATTTTCACGGCGCCACTCCAAACATTTTCAGTTTGCCTGCTGATCATTCAGCCATTCATGAGTAAAGACTTATGTATAAATGCATAACACAACAAAATATCATAAATAGAAATATTTATCAGCTATACATACTATAAACTGTTCTGTTATATACATAAACTTCTTACAAAACGTAGCATTAAGATCTCACTTAATTGTTGGGCACTCACCACAAAGTCTCAGCCATTTTCTTTTTCAAATTCAGATGCTTAAGCATATTATACCATGCCAATCATTTACTAATAAATACTTTTTTCTATAAAAATTAGGTAATAAAATATGAAATGAGTAATAAAAGCTGGATCATAAATACAAGCTGTACAGCTGATAAACGTAAACAAACAGGGTGTCGGTGGTGGGCTGAGCAGGTACCAGGACCAGCACTACTGGTGCTAACAGTACTGGCTATGTAAAAAGGTACCAGGGGGTACTGCCATTGGAGAATTGATTTTTTATTTTTTTTTTATTTTTTTTACGTTTGGCCTGTTGCACTGGTAGGTTATCTTGATGGGGCCTGCTGGTCAACCCCAGCCCTTTCATGGTCCAGGTATGTGTTTATAGTGATGCCATCTTGTTTTGGCTCATGCTGCCCCCTGGAACTCATCTTTGGTCCACTGTAGAGAGTTGAACCTCAACATTTGTGGATTTAACATTAACCCCTTGACTATGGATTTCCTACAAAAAGACATCACAAAACTACAAGAGTGGAACAAAAAGTGGCTGTTAAAATTCAATGAAGAAAAATGTAAAGTCATGCACCTTGGGAGGCGATACCCAGCAGACCAATACCACATGGGAAACACTCCGCTATCCACCACAGAGGCAGAGAAAGAACTGGGAGTATATGTTACCAGGCTACCAGTGAAGCCAAATCCATGCCAATTGCAGCGGATGGGTTAAAGGTTCATATATGTTAAATATTTGGGTATCTGCAAATTTTCTTGAGCATTTTTGTGGCCAGCCAAAGTGCTCACAACTTCCCACACACCTCATCACGACCCTGGGCACCTTTGTTCTGACAGTAACTTGTTCAGGATGTAGTCTTGACTTGTAATGGTGAGACAGACAAACACTGAATAAACTAAAATCTGTATATTCTTTGGAAAGTAAACAGAACACGAATGTGTGCGTGCAGAAGCTATACAGAGGAGGTGTGAACTGTCCTGAGAGGCCCTAGGAGGCACCGAGGGACAAACTGCTGACACTACAGAATTAACGTTGCCCACTACAGAACCCTCTCGAGTTTCACACTATCCGAGTTTCCCGATCCTCGAGTTTTGGGCTAAGTCCTAAATTCTCACCATCCTGACTTTCGTGCAGCTTTGACATTCATGGGTCACGTCTACCTACTGTCGGTGTCATGCGTGCTGCCTTAACCCCTTCACTACGGCCAGACCAAAACAGTGCCTCGTGCCGTATCTGAGATCACTGCACGCGCCAAATTTCAAATGTCGCTATTGAATATAACAAGTTTTCAGCCATAAACTCAACATAATCATCATGTATTATATACGAAAACATGCAGAATTAAATGGTGCACAAAGAAACTCACTATGGCCGGGCCAAAACAGCGCCCCGCGCCGCATCTGGGACCGGCGTGCGCACCAAATTTCACCATCATCATCATTTCATCGACGCCTGCTCCTAGGAGTTTCCAACAGGGGATGGCCACAGCAGAAGTTTCCAACTTTCTCTATCCAGACACTCCCTCCTTGCCTGCACAAAGTTTCTCAAAGATCTTTCCCCCCTCTCCCTAACGTACTCCTGCACCCTATCTCTCCATTTCACTGGAGGTGGTCCTCTAGCATTCCCTCCCTCTATCTCACTCACATACACCCTTCTGGTCATCTTACTCTCTTCCATTCACTCCATGTGGCCAAACCACTTTAAAGTCTGTCGCTTCACTTCTTTCACCACTCCACACTTCTTCCCTTCACCCCCGTGACACATTCCAAAACGCTAGTACACACTTTCATTGCTCATTCCATCCATTCTACTCATACCACGAGCACTCCTCAAATAACTCATTTCCACTGCCTGCACTCTAGACCTCTGACTTTCATTCCAGGCCCACATTTCACTTGCATATGTGAGGGTTGGTACTATTATTGTATTTTTCAAATCCCTCTTTACCTCCATGCTCACACCTCTTCGGATTGAATGTAATTCATAAATAGCCACACAGTGATAACCGGAGTTCATGGCCAGGGGCTGGAGTGGGGTGGGCCCTCCACCACTCCCTTCATGCTCACATAGAACTGTCCCTGAGGAATTAACCTGTCTGCATCAATACAGCCACCAGTGTCCAAATGTGGATAGTGTCAGTGTTTTGATACAGCCAGTAGAAACCACAACCTGTCACCTCAAGTTGTAATAAATTGTAGGTCATGGTGACATGTGACAATCCACAATACAGTACCCAGGTTAGTCTACCTGTAGCACTAATTGAGGCAAGACATGTAACCCTTGTTCCCAAAGCCAGCCAGCCAGTGCAGGGCAATGGACCCAACAAGATCTATAGGCGCCACAACGAACAACAAAGACAGCAGGAGCACCAGGGCTGGATGCCAGCTGTCACAAGCAGGTTTATTTTGTAACCAAAACCACCCAGTAACAACGATGTTGGGTGAAAAAAGATACAAGCGGCTGCATGGTTATGAGAGGAGCACGTTAATGTACATTCCATGCGGTTTTGCTTGTCTCATATTTGGTCCATATTTAGTTGTTTCTCAGCCACTCAAAGCCTCAACTCAGCTGAAATGGACAGGTTAAAGCCTTGAGGGGCAATATTATCTATCCTTTTGTAAGCAGTAATAGCAATCAAGATTCAATCTACATTTTATTAAAAAAAAAAGGATTCAGAATTTGTACAGGTCTCACACAAATGAATGGGTAGAGATTAGTTTTTCATGAAAATAAAATTAAAAAAAGTGAATGAATACCTTGCTGAAGGAGAACACTGGCATTTTCATCCCATATGAACGATGAATCTGTGGCCAGTCTCTTGTGTTGATGACCATCTCCAAATCAGGCAACTTGTCAATGATCTGTGGTGTACAGGAATAATGTAAATGCTGGAGGCAACACATTCTTTTCTGTTGTCTAGCAATGGCTGCAACCTTCTTGCTATAATACTTGAAAAGGTTGTGGAAAATTAGCATTACAGAGGGCCAAGTAAACTCTTAAAATTACTTTTAAGAAATACTATGAATAGCATGATGACTGATTGTTTCTTACTTTATTGTTTGTACTTTTGTACTATGATTTCCACTCATGTGGTACAGGAAAAAGGTAAGGAGGGCATAATAAACATATCATTTCACACATGCTGAACAGTAGTAATCAAGAGAGGTACAGCAGCATTGCATCCAGTGTGTGTTTGTCCAGGGTGTTTCATATCCAATGCAGCCTTTTAATGTGTATAAAATGGTCCAACATGCAACAAACCCCAGCTGACAAGTGGCCCAAATCTGCAGAGATTTCTGTTACGTGTGGAAAAATCTTCCGTGGCGCACTGCACTTGTCACTCTCAGCCAATCAGGTAGACCCATGGTGCATGATGCCAACTGATTTTCTTGGGTAGATCAGTATGCCTGTTCCCACTTCACGTAAGCATGTAAGGATTTTCATTGTATTTCTTATGGTACATGCAACTCAATTTCCTGAACTAATATGAAGGAGCACCTTACTAGGAATCGGAGATCACTACAGTCCGTGGAAATGGCCCATTCACAGATGTTTACAATACTCAGTCTGGCAATTGCTAATACTCAGTACCTGCCCTAGACTTTTACCACAATTTGTCCAACATATGAAACCTAGGTCATAAAAACATGAAAGTTATAATAAAAATGATCAAAACTACAAGTATCTGCTCAGCTGATAATCATAAACAGACAAGAATGTATGTCACAAGAATAAGAAGCTTATTGAACCCATTGTGGACATTTTGTTGAAGATACAAATAAACTTAAAGAGAGTGAATTACCAATACACAAACAGCAAATAATATAAAAGGAACTCAGCAACTCTGAACAAGAATACGAAGTTTACTGATTTAGTGAGCCCGTTGTGGAGGTGACATGACCACCGCCATCACAAACACATGGCCACCTAATGAGCATTGCAGCTGCGGCCTTGGCCAAGCATATGTCCAGTAAACGCCAGACTTGGCTGAACCACAGATCTTTTACCTGGATTCTATTTTGGTTCTGGGACTTGGCCAGGCATATGCCCGGCAATTGCCAGACCCTGGATTTTGTCCAGGAAATCCAAGTTCCAGGAAATTGAGGGTCGAGTGTATTTTTCAGAAATTCTTCGACAAAATTAATTTTTTCCAGATTTTTTTGTTTGTCCAATGCAGTGCAATCTCCGGCTAAATTCCAATTTTGAATGCAAGGCCACTGTAGATTTCTGCTGTCCAGTATGTGTAAGAAGAATCAATAGAGGGGATCCACCAGAAAAAGAAGAGGCAGAAATCATAGAAGTAGATGGTAGTGTAATAAATAACCGAAACAGTTTTGGCATCTTGGCGATTTGTTAGATAGTGAGGGTGGAGTGGAGGGAGCAGTAGGAATATGAATAGAAACAACAACAAGGAAGTGGAGATAGAAGGACTGCTGATAAATAAAAGCATTCCATTGAAAGACAGAGGAAAAGTATCCGAAGCATATATCAGACCAGTATTACAACAGTAGAATCTCATTTATTTGGCATCCAAAACAACAGCTCAGATCTGATCTGCCGTTGTTTACAGTGTTGCCATTGAAAAATTGTAAGTCCTGCTAGATTCACCCCAAGAAATTGCTAGATCAGAGTCCCAAATCACTAAATTTTAAGTAAAACAATAATTATACCCTCCAAAAATGCCAAAATAGGCATTTTCACAAAAATGCTAGCTGCTAGATGGCAAATTTTCCTGCTAGGTCATTACCCAAAATCCTTAGATCTAGCGGGGAAAATTGCTAGAACAGCAACACTGATTGTTTACGACAGGGCTGCCAAAGCAGTGTTGGCAAATATGCGGCATTGCCGACATATTTACTCGTCACAGAGCAGTGTGTTGTGCTGCTGTATCGAGACCTGCCTAGGGATCAGAGTAAAGTGATCAGATCCATTAAATATTCCTCTCATACCTTTTGCATCTACTACAGTACCCTCTCGAGTTTCGTGCTCGCTTCGTTCCAAAGGTATAGCGCTAAACTCGAGAATCGCAAGACTCAAGGTATTGAAAACACTGAAAAAGTGCTTATCTGTTCCGGCCCGTGGAGTTTTTTTATTAAAAAAAATTTTTTTTTTACATGTCGGCTATGGCACCGGTAGACTATCCATCTGGGCCTGATGGTCGGCCTCGAGCCCGCCATGGCTCAGGCAACTGTTTAGAGTGGCACCATTTTAACTGGCTCATGCTGCCCGCCCCGGAACTCAATTTTTTTCCTCCTTTACTCCCTTGTTATCTAAAAAACGTACCTTGGAAAAAGGAAGAAAATAGGAAGAGAGAACGGGTCGTTTTAAAGCCACACATGAAGCCCTACGATTGGCTGAGCTCTGAAAACACACTTGTGATTCGCCGGGAGTCCGATGACGTCATCGCTGGCGCTCACCCGGTCAGCGGCCTCGCTGCCTTAAGGCAGTATCACACTGGCCGTTTTCTTCTAACCGTTGTGGCCACTGGCAACGCCCGTGCACCCATCTGGGAGCGAGTTGTCGGTTGACCGTAACCTGGTGTCACACTGAGCCCTTTTCTTCCCACCGCGTTGGCGGCAGCTTGGGCAACCGACAAATCCAACTTTTCCGGGTGTGCGTCACACACGGCCAAGGTCGGTTGCCCGTATCCACATCCACAACGTAAACAAAGCACTTGCCCTGTATCAACATGGCATCGTCTGCTAAAGTAAGGGCTCTCGCGGCTTGTGCTGTCATTACCCAAGTTATGGACTTGTTGCTGCAGTTAAATGGAAGGAATAAGCTATTGTGGGTGTGGCATGCCTGTGGTTCCTCTGTGCCAGTACTCATTGTCACCACTGCATGTGAGCAGCCAACCCACCCATCTAGACTCCGATCGAGTAACAAGAAACACACACACACACACACACACACACACGCACCAGACTCATGAACCATGCCAGATGTTTCTCACAAACAAAAATGGCTTCGCCATTTCCCAGTGTGTTAGAACTTATTTGGTGAGTGGTTCATACAAACCAAACATACCCAATGGCAAGAAGAGAGCAGTGTTAAAGACGACTGCTCTCTTCTTGCCAAGAGCTAGGTTTGGTTCATGTGAGCCACTCACCAAATACGTTCTAACACTCAAGAAATGGTGAAGTCGTTTCTGTTTGTCAGAAACATCTGCAATGGTTCCTAATGAGTCTGGTGTGTGTGTGTGTGTGTGTGTGTGTGTGTGTGTGTGTGTGTGTGTTGTTATTCAATCCATGTGTTTATGTGGTTGAGTCAAGATGGGTGGGTTGGCCGCGCATGCGCATTGGTGACAATGAGAACTGGCACGGAGGAACCACAGGCACGCCACACCCACAACTGTTTCTTCCTTACATTTAACTGCAGCAACAAGTCCACAATTTGGGTAATGGCAGCACAAACCGCGACAGCCCTTAATTTAGCAGACGACGCCATGTAGATACAGGGCAAGTGCTTTGTTTACGTTGTGGATGTGGATACGGGCAACTGACCTTGGCCGTGTGTGACGCACACCCGGAAAAGTTGGAGTTGCCGGTTGCCCTAGCTGGCGCCAACTCGGTGGGAAGTAAAAAGACCTGTGTAACACCAGCTTACGGATAACTGTGAACTCGCTCCCGGTTAAGCGTACGGGCCTTGCCTGTACCCCCAACGGTTGGACGAAAACGGCCTTTGTGACACCGCCTTAAGGGAGGCAACTACGGGGTATTTTTTGATGAATATATTTAAAATCGGACGAGTACGTTTTTCGCTCAGCGTGGCCGGGAAACCCTAAATTACCATGTGGTGAGGTTTGTTTTCGTAAAATTAAAACCCCTCCCCCCTGGGGGGGCTTTTGAGTCATAGTCGGACATGCGCGTCATAAGACGTTCATGGTATCATTCGTATATACGTAAAAATTGCATTAGAATATTTTATTTCTTCGTAAATTTTGTTATCTGTCATCCTCTCTTCTTCGTGCGGAGAGGCAGGGGAGGAAGACAGGTGCCACCACGCCAGTGCCAAGCGAGACGCAGACGGGAAGACTATGTCGTACTTTTCTCTCCTCTCCAGCCAAAAAAAACGTCCTTACAAATGATGTACAAGCGCAAGGCAACCAGAAAAAGTCACCAACATCAAGAGGGCTTATGGAGCGGCCAAACCTCAGAAAACAAGCAAGAGAGTAGTGTAGAAGCAAGGGACTCCTGCGGCATTCGTGCTACGCCGGAGTGCCGCGGGCCCAGATGCCTGATCATTCTCCAGTAAGTCAACAAGATATACACAATAATATGTGAAAATTTCATGCCAATCAAATAAATGCAAATGGCAAGACAGGAATGAAATGTAAAAAAATCTTTAGGAGCCAATACCTCGAAAATTAGTTTTTTAAACTTAAAATAATTCCACAAAATCTGTAAAAAGTCTGATCAGCTTTTGTTAGGTATCAGCTGAAACTACAACTTAAGGGCAATTTTTTGTTGGAAATAGATTTTCAATAATGTCAAAAGAAAATGGGACACAGAGAGGAGAAAATAATAATTGATAAAAGATTGTAATTTTTTTTCTTCGAAGACAAAACAAAAAATCAAAAAGTTACTTCCAACAAAATGTAGATAGGTAAACAAAGTTTCTATGGTATTTTTTTCAAACTGATTAACTGAAAAATAAAGCCTGTGAAACAATGAAAAAAAAAAAAAAAAAAAACTTTGAGTCTCTCCTAAACTTCCCCCGAATTTGATGAAATTCACAGAATAACATACCTTTATAGTAACAATCAACATACTAAGATTTCAAAGCTATTGGACGTACCATATGCGCAGAAGGACCCCCCCCCCCCCCAAAGTCGCCCCCCTTAAGGCAGTGAAGCCGCTGATAGGGTGAGCGTCGGTGATGACGTCATCGGACTCCCAGCGAATCAGAAGCGTGTTTTGAGAACTGTCAGGCAATCGTAAGGCAGCCACCTTCAACTGCGGCTTCAAAACGACCCGTTCTCTCTCTCTCTCTTGCCATAGCCACAATGTTTGGAGGAAAACGTCCAGTGTGTTACTACCTTTAAAGGTAGCGTGCGTGACGCTGATGGTAAGTAGACGTGACCCATACGTGTCAAAGCAGCGCGAAACTCGGGGTGATAATGCGCGAAAGTCGGGATGGTAAGAATTTAGGACTAACCGCGAAACTCGTGGATCACGAAACTCGAGAGGGTACTGTACATCCTATTGCAACATCATATCCACAGCTACATAATCCATTACACTCCTTATGTCTCCCCTTGTTCATGTATACCTGTGAATTAGCATGTGCTGGGAGGTGTTTGCCAAGAACAAACCTCTCTCAGCATAAAGATCCACAAGGCATTGTCCATTCTCAATCACTCTATTCACACCCTTTCCCAACCACACCATCAATCTCCCTGTTCCCACTTTTGCATTCATATCCCCTAACAAAATAATTCTTCTTTCACTTCCAAAGATTTTAAAACACTGTCCTAAGTCCTCCTACAAGCTTTTCATCTCACACTTGCCTTTCCTTCCCTTATCATTTACTGGCGCACATAGACACACCCATGCATACCTTACTATCCTTATCTTTCCCGTCATCCACACTGCCCTCCAGTCACACCAACCATGCCCATTCACAACTGCCCACACTCATGGGGAAGCCGATAATGCACATCCCTGTCTCCCCCTTCCGCCCTCTACCCCTGCCCAAATTACTCCCCATTTCACACCTTCCCACAGCCTCTCCCAGCCATCACTCCCACACACCACATTCTTTCATATGCATCTCACACCTAATACATCAATCCTTCTTTTCTGGAATTCGTTTACTAACTCCTTTCTCTTCCCTTCCTCAGTCATCCCATTCACATTAAAACACGCCACCCTAAGGAGCTCCTCCCTCCTTCTCCTCCTCCCCTTCCCTGGAACAGATGGAGACCCCTTGTTCCCAACAATCCACTGTACAGCATTTTGTGTCCATAAATGGGTCTAACAGGTTCTTTTGTAATTTCTATGAGCTCATGGTAAACTACAACCAATAACAAAGCCACTGAAATATAACTAATATGGATGAAAGTATTAAATTAGGTTAAAATTAGCTGAGAAGCCACATATTTTGGAGTGTGGGAAAAATGGCAGGAGCTGCCCAGGAGGGGGTAATGCAAATAATCATGGAAAAGAAAAGTAATTGAAAATTATCATGCATCAAGAGGTTAAGATAATATCAACTTAATTTATATTGCTTACAATACTGATGCCTTTAAACCTTCAATGATTACAATGATAAGAATTGATCATTAGATGCCATAGATTTTAGGGAACATCCTTTAATTGCCTGGAGTTACCTTTAGAATGAAGTGTTCAATACCACTGCACCGGCTTGGGAACATGCAATCTCGCTCCCTGTACAATTCATGATCAATGATCTGGTAAAATGTTCCCCTGTAACAAAAAATTTCACGATTACTAGAATATTGTTGAGGATTTGTAGTCATGCCTAGAAGGCAAGAAATTTCCAGCAAGAAACCAACACCATATATTCCAAACACAACAGGAAACTCACTTCATGATCTTCCTTAATATTAATTAAAAATGATTTATGAATTTACTAGTACCAGTGGTGGGCACCACTAACCAAAAAGTTAGTTTTGTTAACTGGTAATCCACTGACTAAAAAGTTAACTTTGCTTACGCTAAATCTCTCTAATAAAGAAATTAGTGAGAGCTAATGCTAACCACTACTTTTTTATAAGGATTTAGCTTCGGTTTAGTATTTGGCTCTAAAACCATAAAAGCAGACCTAGTGACCTGAAATTTCAATATGTTGTAGCTTAGTCATAGAGCTTTCCAGAAAGGTATAGCATGCCAAAATCAGATGATGATGAAGGTCTACACAAATAAAAAAAAAACATACAAGCAACAACAAGAAGAGAAGAGAAAAAAGCTTCTAGTTTATCCTAAATCCATATATTTTATCAAAGATTTTCTGCAAATTTACGCATTTTTACTTTTTTCCATAACTGACAATTTTATTTTTATTATTTTAAGTATTTCTTGTCAGGTGAAAAATATTGAATTCTTGTTATTGAATCCCGAGTTCAAAGAGTTGGAAATGGAATATATGTGACCCTAAAACACCAAAAAGTTTTCTTAATAATTGTCCAATTACCCTACTTTAAGGCATAATTTACCCCAAAATGGAAGCCCTCTGCCCACAACAGACAAGAACAAACCTGTATGATTTTTTAGTGGACTTTAAGTTTGCAGAAGAGGAACTACATTTAGTGGAAGGTAATTGGTCCGCTAACTGTTTCCAAAGCTAGCGAAAATGCTAATCAGCTAATTAAGTTGGGAAGTAGCTTCCCTAATTAGCGGTCAGCGGATTAGCGAGACCATGCCCACCACTGACTAGTATCCACCCTACCTCAAAGAGGAAAAATTTATGTTCTATGTGAAGTAAAACTCAAGGATAAAAGTAGTGGATATGAACAACTTATATACAATCTATAGGATGAAGAGAATGTGGAATAAGGTGTTAAGGGAAACAAAATGCAAAAGGCTTGTGACAAACAGAAGAAAGTGTGCAAGGCAGTATGGTTGTACATAAGAAATTGAAAGAATTTATGGCAAAGAGGCAGAGCTGACACAAGATTAATCCAATCACTGGTCTTCCTTAAGGGGACCGTCCCGTAGTGATTTTACGAAAAGATGTGAAAAATAAGTTAAAGCCGCTGAGAGATACATGTGGGCTAGTGCAGTAAGAACTTCACGGTATGAAAACATCATCGTCATCGTTAGAAACAAGAAAGTGAAACGATGCCATTTGTCAATATCTTGTAGAGAAAAAGGACGTTTTAAGAAACTCAAGTCGCATGCAATGATGCTAAGTAGCTTCTGAAATTCTCCTAATGAACTGAAGATCCCGTAACTGTGACTAAATTAAAGCGTGTTGTCCTATATGAGTGACAAAATGAGAAATAATGTTAGTTTATCCAATCATATGGACAAGATAGAGCGTGCTGGCGGATTAAGGGAGGGAGGTGAAAAAGTCTCAAGAATGGGAGGTCGTTCAAGAAGGACATATATCGCCAGATGACGCCTTAGAGTTGCAAACTCGCCACCCTTTCCTTTTTTTTTTTTTATACAACAAAGGAGGCAGCTCAAGGGCACACAAAAAAAGAAAACAATAATAAAAAAAAGCCCACTACTCGCTGCTCCTAAAAAAGAAACAAAAGAGGTGGCCGAAAGCAAGGTCAAATACGAGAGGAGAGATGTCCTGATACCCTCCTCTTGAAAGAGTTCAAGTCGTAGGCAGGAGGATATACATATGAAGGAAGATTGTTCCAGAGTTTACCAGCGTGAGGGATGAAAGAGCGAAGATGCTGGTTAACTCTTGCATAAGGGGTTTGGACAGTATAGGGATGAGCATGAGTAGAAAGTCGAGTGCAGCGGGGCCGCGGGAGGGGGGGAGGCATGCAGTTAGCAAGTTCAGAAGAGCAGTCAGCGTGGAAATATCGATAGAAGATAGAAAGAGATGCAACATTGTGGTGGAATTTAAAAGGTAGAAGACTATCAGTATGAGGAGGAGAGCTGATGAGACGAAGAGCCTTAGCCTCCACTCCGTCCAGAAGAGTTGTGTGAGTGGAGCCCCCCCACACGAGATGCATACTCCATACGAGGGCGGATAAGGCCCCTGTATATGGACAGCAACTGTACGGGGGAGAAGAACTGGCGGAGACGGTACAGAACGCCCAGCCTCGAGGAAGCTGATTTAGTAAGAGATGAGATATGAAGTTTCCAGTTGAGATTTTGAGTTAAGGATAGACCGAGGATGTTTAGTGTTGAGGAAGGTGATAGCTGGGTGTTGTCAAAGAATAGGGGATAGTTGTTTGGAAGATTGTGTCGAGTGGATAGGTGGAGAAACTGTGTTTTTGAGGTGTTGAAGGACACCAGGTTCCTCTTGCCCCAATCAGAAATAATAGTAAGGTCTGAGGCTAAGCGTTCTGCAGCCTCCAGCCTCGAGTCGTTAAGTTCCTGTAGGGTGGGTCTTCTATTAAAAGAAGTTGAGTAATGCAGAGTGGAATCATCAGCGTAGGAATGGATAGGACAGTTCGTTTTGGAAAGAAGATCATCAATGAACAACAGAAAAAGAGTGGGAGATAGGACAGAACCCTGTGGGACACCACTGTTAATAGATTTAGGGGAAGAACAGTGACTGTCTACCACAAGAGAAATAGAACGGTCAGAAAGGAAACTGGAGATAAAGGTACAGAGAGAAGGATAGAAACCGTAGGAGGGTAGTTTGGAAAGCAAAGATTTGTGCCAGACCCTATCAAAAGCTTTTGATATGTCCTTAAAATACGAAACGCCATTTGTTCCATACTTGCCTGTCTGAATGGTTAAACAGATAAAATTCTGTATCTTAAACCTGTAGTGAGCGCATCTTTTGGTGAACCACAAAACCAGTCCATAAAATTCTGTTTGTCAAGGCTCGTCCTGAAATACGTGTACAATACACGTCGTAACGTCTCTTCCCCCTTCCTCTTGCCTTCATGAGCAGCAGGCAGCAGCTGTCAGTCATGGTAGGCCAGAGAAATTTTAGGGTTGCCATTTGTTCCTTAAAATCCGGATTCGTTCTGTATTGCAGAATGGGATGATGCGTTCCTTATTATTTTTAGATCAAGGTGGGAGCCCTGACTGAGACTCTATTCCTATTGTTTTCTTTGTTGAGCACTCTTGTCTTGCAGCGAACAAAAGGAATCCACGCTCACATCTTCGACGTATACAAAAAGACACACCAGTCCTCACCGAAAGATCGACTTGGTCGACTAGGTTGACATAAGCCGATAGTCGGTCTATCGGCATCCTCCCCTCCCTTTCATCAGCCATCACCCGGCAAGGGTTAGTGGTCTCTCCTCGAAGGAACGCATGTGGTTGACCCTGGCAGCCTCTGCCCAGGGTGTGGCAAAAAAAAAAAATAAATAAATAAATAAATAAAAAAAAAAAAATAATAATAATAATAATAAAAAATAAATAAATAAATAAATAAATAAATAAAAAGATAAATAAATAAATAAAAAGGAACAGGATGCTTGTATACCAAGTCACCGCTTGTAACCCAAGGCATTTCTTGTGGGATTTTCTTGCTCGTAAATCAAAACACTCATAAACTAAGGCACTCGTAAACCAAGGTTTGACTGCATTTTTTTTCGATTCATCATAATCTTTTGAAACTTCCGCAATATTCTTACATCATTCACGTCTAAAAGACACGAGAGTTAGATTTTTTTGTCCAATAGTTCTGAAAATAGAAATCTAGCGGACGGTCCCCTTAACACCTCCCTCAACCCTGCCCTCATTTACTCTCTTCTCAAAGTCATCCTCATTTATTCTAATCACATGTCAAAACCCTCTCAGATCACATTCAACAATTTAAACCCATTCAACCACTTCACAATCCACTCCCTTTCCTCTTACACCTATACCAAACCTCTCATACATTCTTTCATTACTGAACTGCAAACACACAAAATGATAAAACTGAAAGAAAAAGCCACAATTTTCTGTTTTAGGTATCTATATCATGAAAACAGACTTTTAAGCTTAAAGCATTTATAGCCTTCCACTTCTACCTATTGCACTGTGTTTAATAAAACAACACTCAGTTATCCAAATCAATTCACTCAAGGTCCTGATGAATAAGTGAAAAATGTGGAAAGAACTGTTATGATCGATCATCCCAGATAGAGATAGAAAAGATCTCACTAACCTAACCTGCATAATTTTTGGTTAGAGCTTGTGTACTTTGTTTTGTAAAAGTTTCCTTTATGTGTATATGTGTGTTTGCTGCATAGATACAAATATACATACATGCATAGAGGAAAAAAATACTGTACCTTTCTCTGGCAGACTGAACTGCCTCTTTTTGGATACCATCTTCAAATGCAGACAAATCTCTCTTTATTAAATGATAGTGACACGAACATTTCTTTGTAGAACAAGGTTTATATCTTGACACTGCTTCATCTATATTTGTTATGTATGAAACCCATTTTTCATTGGCCTCTGAAAATGAAGTTTGTTTAGACATTTCATAAAAAAATATTTTCAGTATAATAAGCAATAGTACAATTCAGTCCAATCTGCAGCATTTCTAGATCTCAATAGATATTTAAAGAGTTTGTATTTTTGTATTAGTCAGATTTAGGGCCGCTTTCACAGTCACTTTGTTTGTTTTGATCGTTACCAATGGCGGGGATCGACGCTATAATTTTCCACGTGAAACTGGCCTATGGGGTAGTGGCGGCTGCAGAGGAAGTGAGAGGTGTGTGAGTGTGGCAAGGTGCAGGGCTAGGCTAACCCCGCAGCCGCCTCTACCGCATCGGCCAGTTTAACGTATAAATACTATAGCGGCGATCGTCACCATTGGTAACGATCAAAACAAACAAAACGACTGTGAAAGCGGCCCTAAGTCTCAGTCCTTAAGCCCTGGAAATCTGATGGGATGACTGTACCTTGTTGAAATGTGTGCTGAAAGAGATCTATATCTAGTACACACCTGTTTTTCAGTCTAAAATGATCCACAGGTACACATTGAGGTGGAAAGTTAGAAGAGCAGAATTTGAAAAGCCATATGGGACTATATGAATGTAGAAGACTATAAGATATCTTAAAGCTGTGAGGACTGACCAGTAAGCCATTTTAGCAAAATGTGATATCCACAATAAATGAGAATCATAGATGTGGCTTTAATTCAAGGGTTACACAAATATTGATACAATAAAAAAAAAAAAAAAAAAAAAAGATTTTATCTTGCGTTAATATAGTAATTATAAAATAGATCAAAGGATGATCAAAGATTATGCTGATAATTAACTAATAAATAAAAACTTGAATTCCTCCCCCCTATTATATATAGCCTTGAAAATCACAGTGCGCCAATATTTGGAACATGGACTTCTGGTCACATAGCTTATGCCCCTCATGGTTGCATCTAAAGAGACATTTCTATGAAAATTTGCCATTATATACAAAAATAGCTGTCTGTGATGCTGATGACAGTAATTTCAATGGTTTATAATAAAAATAAATTAAAGGGTTAATGTGAGTGGTTGGCAATGGTCTCCACAACACTTATGAACTCTATAATTACAAGATGTTGAGAAAAAAATAATGCAGAATGAATGTAGAACATTTTATATCTGGTACTGTAATAGATGGGAGTGGATCGGTTTAGTGAGAGTCCACCCTACCACCACCAGTCACTGCCCTCCTGCACAGTTAGACGTGCAGCACCCTCCCTCAGCAACTCACTCCTTTCATATTGCAGTAGTTCATAATCATTAAACCCAGTAAAGTCCTCAAGGTTAACAGGGCTGAAAGAAGCAACAAGGACAATATCACACACCTGTGTTCTGTTGACCATGTTTATAAGATATTAATGTTGAAAATCCTTTATTTATCACAGAAAAAATATAATTTTCACAAAGGTATACATTACAACACAGACTTGCCAGGCAACACACCCTTGGACCCTCACTGGCACCTAGTGACGTCACTGCATGTGCAGTCCTTTTGAATTTTGGTCGCCCCTTGATCAGACCCGGTATTCTCTGGACCCTGGGGTCTGTTTTTCTATATAAATCAATGTAAATCTAACACACACACACACACACACACACACACACACACACACACACACACACACACACACACAGATTAGATGGTGAGAAAGGGAGGGAAGGATCGAGGAGCAGCAAGCTGAAACTTGTTGAAGAGACCCCTCTCTCTCTCTCTCTCTCTCTCTCTTTCCCTCTCACACACACACACACACATTCACACACACTGCAGGGAGGAGGTATAAGGAAGGAAGGAAGGAAGGAAGAAAGAAAAAAGACAGCGGGATTGATGTGAGGGGGAGCGGAGCTCCCGCGTGAGCCTCATGCCACGTCCCCGACTCAAGGGGGTGGTGAGACAATGCACTATATAGCCAGCTTGCCATCTCATCTATCTCTGAGGCTGAACTCTTCTCCCAAACTTTCTCTAAAAACTCCACTCTGGACGATTCTGGGCATATTCCTCCTACTCATCACCCCTCTGACTCTTTTATGCCTGTTATTAAGACTCTTAAGAATGATGTTTTCTATGTCCTCTCTGGCCTCAATCCTCAGAAGGCTTATGGACCTGATGGAGTGCCTCCTATTGTCCTTAAAAACTGTGCTTCTGTGCTGCCACCCTGCCTGGTCAAACTCTTTTGCCTCTGCCTGTCAACCTCTACCTTTCCTTCCTGCTGGAAGTATGCCTTCATTCAGCCTGTGCCTAAGAAGGGTGACCGTTCCAATCCCTCAAACTACCGACCTATAGCTTTACTTTCTTGTCTATTTAAAGCTTTTGAATCAATCCTTAACCAGAAGATTCAAAAGCACCTTTCCACTTCTGACCTTCTATCTGATCACCAGTATGGGTTCCGCAAGGGGCGTTCTACTGGTGATCTTGCCTTCCTAACTGACTCTTGGTCATCCTCTCTTAGCCGTTTCGGTGAAACCTTTGCTATTGCGCTGGACATATCAAAAGCCTTTGATAGGGTCTGGCACAAATATTTGCTTTCCAAACTACCCTCCTACAGTTTTTATCATTCCCTCTGTACCTTTATCTCCAGTTTCCTTTCTGATTGTTCTACTTCTGCTGTGGTAGACGGTCACTGTTCTTCCCTAAACCTATTAACAGTGGTGTCCCAAGGGTTCTGTCCTATCTCCCACTCTCTTTCTTTTGTTCATTGATGATCTTTCCAAAACGAACTGTCCTATCCATTCTTACGCCGGTGACTCTACTCTGTATTACTCAACTTCTTTTAATGGAAGACCCACCCAACAGAAACTAAACGATTCCAGGCTGGAGGCAGCAGAACGCTTGGCCTCAGACCTTACTATTATTTCCGATTGGGGCAAGAACCTGGTGTCCTTCAACCCCTCAAAAACACAGTTTCTCCACCTATCCACTTGGCACAATCTTCCAAACAACTATCCCCTATTCTTTGACAACACTCAGCTATCACCTTTTTTCAACACCAAACATCCACGGTGTATCCTTAACTCAAAATCTCAACTGGAAACTTCATATCTCTTCTCTTATTAACCCCTTGCATCCGATGACGCAGTATACGCGTCATTTCGTCTCTCGTAGCATATCCGAGTGACGCGTATACTGCGTCATGGTCATTTCAGCCAGTGTGTGTTTTATTTCTTCTCGGGTATAGTACTCGGATATGGGAAGGGCGCGCGATTTGACAGCTCGTAGTGAAGAGGTTAAATCAGCTTCCTCGAGACTGGGCGTTCTGTACCATCTCCGCCAGTTCTTCTTCCCCGCACAGTTGCTGTCCATTTACAGGGGCTTTGTCCGCCCTCGTATGGCGCATGCATCTCATGTGTGGGGGGGCTCCACTCACACAGCTCTCCTGGACAGAGTGGAGTCTAAGGCTCTTCGTCTCATCAGCTCTCCTCCTCTTACTGATAGTCTTCTACCTCTTAAATTCCACCGCCATGTTGCCTCTCTTTCTATCTTCCATCGATAGTTTCACGCTGACTGCTCTACTGAACTTGCTAACTGCATGCCTCCCCTCCTCCCACGCACCGCTGCACTAGACTGTCCACTCTAACCCATCCCTATAATGTCCAAACCCCTTATGCAAGAGTTAACCAGCATCTTCACTCTTTCATCCATTACATTGATAAACTCTGGAGCTGTCTTCCTTCGTTTGTATGTCCTCCTGCCTATGACTTGTCTTCTTCCAAGAAAAGTGTATCAAGACACCTCTCCACCCGAAAATGACCTTTTTTTTTTTGGCTACTCTTATCTATTTTCTGTTGTGGGAGTGCTGAGAAGCAGGCTTTTTTTTTATATATATAATTTTTGTTGCCCTTGAGCTGGCTCTTTTGTTGTAAAAAAAAAAAAAAAAATAAAAGCCACTGGGTAACTCGAGGAAAGAGGAATTCTACACACACACATATATCATTTTTTTCTTATTATTTTTGTTATTTTCTGTTAAAATTGATTGTTACTGTCAAGTACAAATGATGCTGTCTACCTGAAATGAAGCGTTTCTGTGCTCTACTTACGGCGAAAATATAGTCTTCCCTCAAATAGTACGGGGGTTAGGGACCCAGGACCCCCGTACTATTTGAAAATCCGTATGAAATTAGTGCCCCCCCCCAGAAACTCTCCTGGGCACTTACGGAATCTGGCTCCCGCCTGGCTCAGTTGCCAATTATGCATTTTCTTCTGCAGTCACAGTGCAGTGTTACTACACTGGGAGGATCGAGAGAGGCGAAGCCCCCCTATTAGAGGTCAGGTTATTTAAAATTCGGTTGGAGTAGTTTAAATATGTGTCCCTTAACGACATGTATAATAGTGAAGCGCAATGCCGTATTTTGGAGGCGCGGAGTCAATCTCCACAATTACCGTTTCATATCTTTTTTCAAGTATGATTTAGAAAGCAATAGAGATTATGGTAGAGTAAGAGAGAGTGTGAGTGTATGGCATGGCCCGCTCGCTGACAATGTGGAAGGCAGCGCTGCCAGGATGGCTCCGTTGCCCAGCGTGGTAACACTACACCAGAAAATGCATAACTTTGCAACTTTGGCCGGCGAGTAGAAGCTGAGCCAGGCAGGACCTGGATTCACGTGGTATGCTCTCCCTACCGCATCTTAACTCATACCAAAATGTAACTTCTCCCAAATCTGAATTCTTCTGCATGGTGAACAGCTTTCTCAAATGCTTTGGGGTGCTTATAGCAAGTGTTTTGGTTTGTCTCTTGGGTGCCATGTTCATGTTATGTGGTAATGGAGAAGTGTATCTGAGGCTGTGCACACACACGGACTTAAGGAAAGCGCATACATTTCAATCTGGCAAAACAGTGTTCCTGATGTCCAGGCGGTGGCCGAACTGGTAGCGTACTGGGCCCACATTCACTGCGTGATGGACGACGCGGGTTCGAATCCCCACGCTACCACTCGGATTTTTCAGTCACCGCCGAGTGGCTTAAAACTACCCACATGCTGTCCTGAAGACCACCCATCAACCCGGACTCTAGAGGAAGCCATCCAAGCGAATCAAGAACGAGTTCCGGGGGGGCAGCATGAGCCAATGCAAGATGGCGCCACTATAAACACTCGCCTGCGCCAGAACGGGCTGGGCCGACCATCAGGCCCCACCTGGAAGAAGCCTTGGGCCGACCATCAGGCCCCACCAGGAAGATGCCTACCGGCGCAACAGGCAACGACGTAAAAAAAATAAATAAATAAATAAATAAATAAATAAATAAAAACATTAACTGAGGAGATGCGCATGGGTGGCAGTCTGGTAGAACCATGGAGGTAGAACTGGTGGAGTCGACACGGCCCGATAATCCCATTCATTGAGGTGAAGCCGCTGAACTGTCATTTTTAGGACCGGAAGATGAGGGATACACGGGGGGCCTGACCTGACGAGACCTGACACCTGGCAGGTTTCCACAACCTTGCGGCCCTAAAAATGACAGTTCAGTGGATTCACTTAACTGGGCTGATGTCGACTCCACCAATTCTACCTCCATGGCTAGAACAGTGTTGCCACTCACACCATGGCACTTGGTGTGACGAGAGGGAAATTTAAAAAATCCAAATTTTTTTTCTATAACAATCCGTATAAAACCGAAACTGTACTATTTGAGGGACGACTGTATACTTATTTTGTAAATAAAGCCACCAATGGCCACCCTGTGGGGCATCGCCGTTTTGATGGCGACAGTGCACGTGCTCAAATGCACGAAACTTCTCTCTTGCTAAGGGATCAAGTGTTTAAGGAAAATCGAGTATTAAATGTAAGAGATTCCGGAGTTCAAGTAGTCGTTTTGAGAGGCTTTTATGTTGGTTTCATATGTGTGACGAGTATAATAGGCATCGCGGTCAGCTGTTTCTTGCCTTACCCCTGCCCAGGTTGCCATTCACCAGTATTTGAAAAGGAGAAATGGCGGGCAGACGTGGTAGATGTGAGGAGCAACATTCCGTCCAGTAAAAGTAAGGGGGGGTCCAGGGGGCTGCAGCCCCCCTTGGTTAGCAGGGGGGTCGAGAGGGGCGAAGCCCCCCCCCGTTAGCTGTCGGGTCGTAAAGTTCAGTTGGAGTAGTTTAAATATGCTCCCAAACCCAAAACCCCCAAATCCCGCAGGTCCCCAAGAGCATTGGGGAAAGGGGATTAATTCGGCCTTTTTCTTTACTTTTAAGTACTTGCCCTTCATATTATGGTTAAGGGACATGTATTTAGTCCCTTAACCGTAATATAGAGGCATAATATCATATTTTGGAGGCGCGGAGTGATTCTCCACAATTACCATTTCTCGCAACACCAGTCTGTGTAGTGGACCGTCACCGTCCTGTCCTGTCCTGCGTATTTCCACTGCCCCACACTGCGTGCTGAATAAATTTAAACCAACCAAACCTAACTTGACGTAACCTACTTAACGGGTGGGTTTCACCCCCCCTCGATCCCCTTGTAAGGGGGGCTTTGCCCCAATAGACCCCCCCATCTATTTGCGATGGAAAAGCAATACAGTGGTGTGTTGTATGGACACAAAATACATCACATAGTACCAAGGTGTTTTTTGCTGCTAGACGGGTGACAATCTGGAATAATACCCATGACATTGCACACCGCCCATGTGCTTGAGAGCGCACTCCACTTCCTCCTGCATGCTGGCCATGAGGGATAAATCGAAACCGCGAGGCGACGTCAGCCTTACCTCTGCTGTACCTGTCCAGCCTCTCGTCCCGCTCATCACTGCACTTTTCTCTCTGAGAGGCGGCACAAGTTTCCTCTGTATCAACATGCCCACTATAACTGATGAGCAGGAGTAATACTGCCGACCTTGCCAGCATGTTAGTGAGGGCTCTCGTCCACCGCCAGCCAGGGAGGGCAAGGTCAGCCACGACCTGTTGCGTTCACAGCCGCCGCTGCCTGCCAGGCTTGTTCTCGGTCTTGGATTGAGACTTGATTTTATAGGTGCCTCAGTCAGTCTTACAGGTCAGGGAAAAAAATTATTGATTGATAGTTTATTGTTGCAGGTAAACAACAAGGGAGAAGGGAGGAACATGCCATCCCAACCCCCAGGCAGGACAGAGTGTGATTATACAACTATTAATACATGTGTGGGTAGCACCATGAAACTAAAAAGATACAATGGTAGGAAGGAAAGCACAACAAGGGAGGGATTTAATAAATAAATAAATGAGTAAATAAAATAAATAATAATAAGAATGTTACACCACACCCCAGCCCACCAACAACAGAATGACCCATGCACACACACACACCCCAGGCAGGCAGGCAGGCGGCGTAAATAACACGGGGTAGTAAAACAGAACAGCATTAATTAAGCTTTTGACACCGTGCCATACGTACAAGACTCATCCACAAGCTTTATCAAATTAGTGTAAAGGGAGGGGGCTCCCGTGGCCCAGTGGATTATAGTCTCCGCCTTGCGTGCCGGCGAGCAAAATCTAATTATAATAAGACTGGTCACATCCCGCGAAAATCTCGTCGGGCCCGCGCATAACGTCAAGTTGTCTTCAAAGGCGGGGCCCCGGGTCCGTTGGGTGGGGCCGAGTCAGTCTGCAACAAAGAGACTATAGTCTCCTTGGTCTGCAACGAGACGGGGTCGGGTGCACAGCGTTGACGTGGACCAGGATGCCTAATATGCTGTAGGTGGCTGCACATCCATTTATAAATACAAACGTGGAATTAATGGTATACTTGGAGCTAATAAAGAAATAATAGAATGACTGAAAAGGTACGTAGTACAGTGGACAAAATAAAAAAAATACAAGTCACCCATCAATTACTTCGTTTTCTGTCCTCGGACCATGGAGGTAGAATTTGTGGAGTCGACATCAGCCCTAAAAAGTGAATCCGCCGAACTGCCACTCTTAACTCTTTAGGACCGCAAGGTTGTGAACACCTGCCAGGTGTCAGGTGTTGTCAGATCAGGCTGCCCTTTTATGGGCTCGGCCAGGCTGCCTGGTGTTGTCAGGTCAGGCTGCCCCTTTATGGGCTCGGCCAGGCTGCCTGGTGTTGTCAGGTTAAGTATTTACGAAATATATCTACCGCAACAATAACTGCACAGTTCTCAAAAACATCACCATCATAAAGAATGAGATGGGGTCTGGAATTAACAACTAAGGTAGTGCACGTGAGCTCTCAGCCGGGTATCCCTCATCTTGCGGCCCTAAAAATGACAGTTCGGCGGCTTCACCTCAATGAATGGAATTAGCGGGCAGTGTCGACTCCACGAATTCTACCTCCATGCCTCGGACTCACCGAGACCAAGGAGTTATATACCTAGAGCGCGCGCTCCCGAGTTGTGGGGTTGGCGGCGGGAGAGGCAAGCTGCCCTGGCGCGGCAGCCATCTTGGGGAGCCCATATTCCCTCACTTTGTGGTTGTGGTTTTGAACTTTTGATGGTGGTGATTGTGGTGGTGATAGTGGTGGTGGTGGTGATGGTGGTGATGGTGGTGATAGTGGTGGTGATGGTGGTGGTGGTGGTGGTGGTGGTGAAGGTGGTGGTGATGGTGGTGGTGGTGGTGGTGGTGATGATGATGATGATGGTGATGGTGGTGGTGATGATGGTGGTGGTGATGGTGGTGATGATGGTGGTGATGGTGGTGGTGGTGGTACGTGATAGTGGTGGTGGTGGTGGTGGTCTTGGTGATGGTGGTTTTCACAAACAGAGAGAGAGAGAGAGAGAGAGAGAGAGAGAGAGAGAGAGAGAGAGGGACTGACATGACATATGGCATAACTCAGGTTTTATACTCTCTCTCTCTCTCCTTCAACTTAATATCAACTAGAGTAGAAATGCAACGTTTTGGAGTCTTCTGATTAATGTAAAATCACTTAGGTTTAAGGACAGACCACCAAGTCTGGACCATGGGGTCTGTGTGGTCTGATTTTCTATGTAAATCTATGTAAATCTCTCTCTCTCTCTCTCTCTCTCTCTCTCTCTCTCTCTCTCTCTCTCTCTCTCTCTCTCTCTCTCTCAACCAACTCCTCCACCCACCATCATCACCACCACCATCATCACCACCTACAACTTACCTCCACTTTGAAGTTGCCGGCTGGAGCACAGAGTTGGGTGGACTGGGCCAATAATAAAAAATAAAAAAGACCATAATATGGTCTTTTTATTGCATGAGACCGGTTGGTCGGTACAAGGCATCTCCTGTGTGCCTAACTCCAGGTTACCTCACTAGCCATGAATTTATCCAAGCTCTTCTTGAATGTATTTATGATACTGTCACGCACAGCATGACTGCCAAGCCTATTCCACTCATTCACGCCTCTTTTGGTGAACCAATGCTTGTCTGTGTCTTTGTTGAATCTGAATTTATCTATCTTAAACCACTGCTACGTGCATTACCCGACTCTTTAACAACCAAAACCCTATTAAAGCCCTTCATCCCTTTATAAATGTCAGTCACGTCTTCTCGTAACCTTCGCTTCTCTAGAGAATGCATATTTAAATGCTTAAGTCTATCCTCATATGGAAAATTTTCCGTCCTTTGAGTTACTTTTTGTCATCCTACTCTGTACAGATTCTAACATTTTGATATCCATTCTTAATGGACTGACCAAAACTCAACCACATAATCGAGATGAGGTCTAACTAGTGTTAAGTAAAGCTTGAGGATGACTTCAGCGCTTCTATTGGTAACGCACCTTTTTTTCTTCCATTCGATAGTTTTTAAACCCTTTTGAGTGTTTTGAGGCGTCATTTGTTGTGCAAATGAATATTAACCATAATATAACCATATCAAATAGATGGATAGGCTATGCTAGGTACGCTTTAAGTCCTATTGAGACATCATGGTCACGCCCATTTCAACATTTCATGTCTATTTTCACACTTTGGTATTTCTTTCCTTTATTATTATTTCCTCTTTGTTTTGTATTTTTCTTCCATTTGATAATTTTTGAGCCTTTTTGAGTATATTGAGGTAACACCAATCTTAACTCCGTTGACGTGGTCATATAACGGCTAGTATTCATTTCCACAACAAATGATGCTTCAAAACACTAAAGAGCTTAAATTCTGTCAATGGAAAAAAAGAAAGAAAAAAAAAGAGAACACGCGAATAGAGGAAAGATTTACCGTTGTTTTCATCTCTACAGTCCCAATGTTCTTTTTTACGGAAGGTTTACAGGGTAGTAGATAATATATAACGCATTATGTAACGTGACGTAACGTAACGTAACATGTAACGTATAGCAACAGAAGAGCAGTTGGTTGAGTAGAAAACGAGATGTCGGCGCGTGAGTAATACAATCTCCCCAATTGTCATATTATGGCTATTATTCATTTTCACAACAAATGAGACATCAAAACACTCAAAAGTGTTGAAAAACTATCAAGTGGAAGAATAAAATTCCAAAAGCAAAAGTGGTAATAGAGGAAATATTCACCCTAATTGAATTAAAGATCATGAAATACTGGTATTGAGAACTACTGATCATAATGTTCACAAGTGGGAGGATTTATTTTTCAATAATCAAAGTCTTCCAGCAAGAATTTATATGAACAATATTCATTGAAACATAATGTTTATTGGTTTATTATTTTTTTCTGTAATTTTACTCAATTTACTGTATATACTGTGATTTCCATGTATTTAGTTTTTGAGCAGCAATTCCCTTTTACATACCTGATCCTAATTAATGAACTTTTTTTTTATCTTTTGATACGATGTGTAACTAAAATTGATATGTACTTGTCGTACCCTTTTATTTTCAGTTTAATTTGCTAGTCATTTGGTAACTCCTTTATTTTCTCTGCATACAATATTTGATGATGCATAGGTTACGCTAAGATTAGGATAAAGTAAACCTGTAATCCAGTAATATATTCCCTATTATGCTGTCGGTTTCAACAATGCTAGATCATTGATTGTCAGCCTGTATGTCCGGAATACTGTAGAGCATGTCTGGTTTCTAACATGCTTAATTTGGTACTTGTTTTACATTCACTTATCTTCTATTTATTTAGTGTGTATTCCCTTTTGGTATTGATCATCAACAGGTGAAAAGATTAATAATAAGCTAAGCACATAAGAGAGTGAGTTCTGCCCACCTTAGTTATACATGATTACGTGTCACTAATACCCTTCCATACAGTAACTAATTGGTTTCCTCCAATACGTTTTGATAACCGGCGGTTTTCTCTGAAGACCCGGTTCAGACACATGGTTATCCCGCGTCCTTTCTCTAGGTTTAAGAGGAAAAAAGTGTTCTGGCATAGTTATGACTGGAAATACAGAAATATTTTAGTCCTCATTGGTCTCTGGTTATAAAAATTAACATTACTGGTGTATAATGTCACATTAATTGATAAAAAAAAGGTTATCTAATTTTCCTCCATATCTGAGTGTTCATGTCTTCGTGCGTTAACCACATTAAGAAAAGGTTCCATGGTTTCCTGGTGTTTGGGTTCCATTACATACTACTTTCTAATAGGATCTTGGAGATCTACTTATATTGTTGACCTAATCCTGTGGTTTACTGTGGTTTGGTTCCATTCCACACTATAGTCCCTTGGTATTGTTGACCTCGTCCTTAATGTATTAGGTCAATTATTAGAATATATTGTTCGGTAAGATCATTTTTATTTCATGGGAAAGTATATCTTTTTTTTTTTGTCGTTTTTGTTGGTGTTGTTGACAGCTTGACCTACATGCAATGCCACCTCGGCCTCCCGGCTCCAAATCTTGTTATCTGCAACTGTCATTTCTTGTTTTATTGGTGCCGACATGTTGTTTACCCAGCCGCCAGTCGGCAATACAAGACGGACACGCTCAGCTGCAGAGAACTTGCCGCGAAAAGGGCTCCCAGACCCAGACCCAAAATGCTGCCGGCAGCACGTTGCGGCTGTATTGCCGGCCAGGAATTGCCAGGTGTAAAGCCGCCTTTAAGCGTGCAAACCACTCGTAAATTTGTGTTTTGCTCATGGCAGCATCTTTGTAAGCTGTTTGAAGCATGATAACCGTTTCGGCTGCCGCTTTCCCCAGCAAAAAAACAGAATTTCACGGCAGCACGCTGCTCCTACCTTTCATCCATCGTAAGAAGACGAAATGGCGCGAAAAACTTCAAAACAATGGCGAACCACGGGCCGTACGTCTTCCCATCACGACCCCAGTCTATTATAGGGGTGGGCAGGTACCGGTACCAGTACCGGTACTAACGGTACCAGCTAAACGGTACGGTACCGGTACCAGATTGCTCGGTACCGCTACCAGATTGCTCGAATTTATTTATTGGATTTATTGATAATTCTTCATGTCCGATTCTTTTTTTTTTTATGTTCCAATAATGTGGGATCCTAGCCATACACAGAACGGCGTCAGATGCGTTTATGAAATCCATTTGTGGGTGTCTAGCTAACTAACAATGTGGTATCCTAGGTTTACACTGTTTAAGAAAACGGCCGTAAGATCCAAACGGTACCGGCACTAGCGGCAATGCTCAGTGCCAAGTGATCATGAGGCTTCCCGGCACTGGGTACCGGTACCGGGTGCCGGCTGAATCGATTCTTCTCGGCACCAGGTACCGGTACCTGGTGCCGGCTGAATCGATTCTTCTCGGCACCCGGTACCGGTACCTGGTGCCGAGAAGCCTCATGATCACTCGGCACTGAGCATTGCCGCTAGTGCCGGTACCGTTTGGATCTTAGTGACGCTCGGCGCTCGCCCGTCTCCATGCGGTATGGGCCCTGTGGAGACGCTTTAAGCCTTGAATGTTGTGCAACTTGTGCTCGCTGCTGAGTCACTGCCTCGCTGACCGTCTCCCCAAGTTCCCACCATTTTGTCCTGCTTTTCGTTTCCATCACAGCTCCCGTTTCCATTATTTTATTATTTGATTTATTTATTGGAGTTACTGGACAATTCTTCATGTCCGATTCTTTTCCTTTTTTAGGTTGTTAATATATATTGTTATTGTTATTAGACTATGATCGAGTACATCCATAATAACTATACATGCTATTTTTTTATCGAAAAAATAAATATTCACTTCATTCAGAGAGAGAGAGAGAGAGAGAGAGAGAGAGAGAGAGAGAGAGAGAGAGAGAGAGAGAGAGTTTTCTTTACAGGAAATTTATTTGGGAATTTCATCAGAAGTCATTAAGATAAAAAAAACTCCTTTGGGTACCGGTACCGGTACCGGTACTAACTGTACCTGAGTTTTCGGTACCGGTACTACCGGTACTCAAATTAACGGTACATGCCCATCCCTAAATTGCCTAACGGTTGTCTCAGGCTGCATCTAGCTGCGGAAGCATGGACTATTACGGGTTTGTCCCACAGAAAACTATTCCGGTTACTTTTGGATACCCCCTTATGTTGTCTAATTATTTCAATGTAAAGAACAATTCATATTGTTTACATTCCATTATGAGAGGAAAAGAAAGTGTGAAGTATGCCTCCATCGTTGCCAGCCTGTGTTGAAATGCTGTGTGCCCTTGCCAGAGGGCCTCTCCAAGCTACCCGCAGCAGTTTCATGCTGGTATCTCACACCCTAGCTAGCCTATATTTTTTTTTTACGTCACGGGCTATTGCGCCGTTAGGCTTTTTCACTGGTGGGGGCCTGATGGTCGACCCAGCCCTTTGTGGGGCAGGCGAGTGTTTGTAGTGGCACCATCTTGTTTTGGCTTATACTGCCCCCCAGAGCTCATCTTTGAACCTCTCTTTGGAGAGGTAATCTAGAGTCCGGGTTGATAGGTGGTCTTCAGGTCAGCATGTGAATAGTCTTAGGCCACTCGGCGGTTACTGAAAAATCCCAGCTGTGTGGCGGCCAAGATTCGAACCCGCGTCCTTCCTGGATCTCCCGGACGCGGCGCCGGCAAAAAACCACTCAGCCACCGCCTCCCTTATATCCTCTAGCGTGACTATTGCACAGTGTATCGCACTTTGGACATCACCGCTGTGTACAGTGAGTTAAGATGCTTAATACCATTTAGAAAAAAAAGTTTTTACTCATATATTAGGAGCATTCGATGAAAACAATACGTACCTGTCACATACATTTTTCTGCTATGAAATGAGGAAATCAATCAACTCTCAACTTGAGGACCTGGCTAAGCTCTCCTTTATTCAAATGAAAACACAAACTTCTATTGCAAAATGCAATCACATTTTTATATGTATTCACATGACTGCTGGAACAGTATTTTCCTATTTTCTGCTTATAATGACAAATAAATTATTACAGTTACATAGAACAAATTAACAAAATTAGAAATGGACTATTATAGCTACAAAGGAAGGAAATAAGACTACTATGTGTTGCTAAATATACGCACCTGGTAGCAACCAAAATGCAGCTGGGGTGGGCGACTTGCATTTATAAGTGTAAGCAGTTTGCTCCTTGTTACTGCTCATGAGACTGAAGCTCAATGTGTTTGGTGTCATTTATTTCAAGGACATTAGAGAGCTCTGCTGATTAAAAAAAATAAGCAGAAATTCAAAGAACACTCATAATATGCAACCTTTAGATAGCTACCCTAGCTGTTAAGCCTATTAATATATCTACTATCTATCTGATATGAAAACATTTCAATAGACATGACTGGATCAGAAAAATACTTCACTTCTTGGCAGGTCTTGCCATCTTGTTTTCCTAAGCTGATTGAATTTCCCTCACTGCCGTTTCAAGAGTGCGACCCATTTTTATTTCACAATTTTCCTAAGGTACCCCTTCTCTTCTGGTAGGCCTGGAAAGAAAAAAAGCAAATTTTTGCTTTTAACAAATAATGTATTTTACAATGAGCAGTTTAAACTGGAGATAATAATAAAGGAAAAATGTTTAGTGATGCATTATAGTTATAGAAAAGACTGCAACATGTCAGGTATAAACTTACGCTTCCATGGATTCAGACATATAAAACAAACTAAACATTACCAATGCAGTTGGTGATGGATAGTGTTGTAAAGCAGCCTGTGTCATTACATTAAATGTCTAGCCTTTTTTATCCCTATAGGTCATGCAACACGTGCTATCGTATGCCCAAAACAATATGAGGGAAAATGATATTTTGAAAATTATGCTATAATTTTTCATCTATTCAATCATTTAATTAATAATGACCTAATTCATAATAAAGATCTTTACTTACAGCATATAATTTTTTTTTTATACTTTACTGATCAACTAACATTACGGGAGAAACAATAAATGCATTACTGATGAGAAACAGTGATTAGCAAACTGGAGGATAATTAAACACAGCATCTGGGACGGGGGAAAAAATGTTAAGAGACAATACATGCTATCTAACCTCAAGGAAACTGATTTAGCAAAAGATGAGATATGAAGTTTCCATTTAAGATTTTGCGTTAAGGATAGACTGAGAATGTTTATTGTCTAAAATAGGGACAGCTGAATGTTATCATAGAATAGGGAATGAATGTTTGGTGTGTCAAGTTGACAGGTGGAGAAAAAAAATTGAGTTTTTGAGGCATTGAAGGACACTAAGTGTCTTCTGCCACTTTCAGAAATGATGGCAAGCTCAGAAATCAAGCATTTTGTAGTGTCAAGCCTTAAGTCATGTAATTCCTGTTGAGAGGGTCTTCTGTGAAAAGATGTTGATTAATGCAGAGTACAGTTATCAGAATAGGAATGGATAGAACAAGTTGTTTTGGATAAAAGATCATTAATGAACAATATGAAGAGAGTGGGAGTTAGAATAGGCTCCTGTGGAACACCGCTGTTGAAAGGTTTAGGGGTAGAACAGTAACCATCTACAACTGCAGACAGATCGACCTGTAAGGAAACTAGAGATTAAAGAACAGAGAGTGGGATATACTCTGTAAGAGGGTAGTTAAAAAGCAATGATTTGTGCTAGACTTTCGAGATGTCTAAGGCAACAACAAAAGTTTCTCTGGAATGGCTTAGAGAGGATGACCAAGTGTCATTTAAGAAGGCAAGATCATCTCTAGAATGCTCCTTACAGAATCAGTACTGATGATCAGAGAGGTCAGAAGTTAATAACTGCTTAAGATCTTTCCTTTCAAAAGCTTTAGAATACAAGAAGACAAAGATATGGGGCAGTGGTTTGAAGAATTAGAGAGGTCACCCTTCTTAGGCACAGGCTGTATGTAGGTGTAATTGTAGCAGGAAGGAAAGATAGATGTAAAGGTTTGACCAGGCAGGGTGTCTGCACAGAAGCACAGTGTTTAAGAACAATGGGAGGCACTTCTGAACTTGCTAACTGCATGCCTCACCCCCTCCCGCGGCCCCGCTGCACATGACTTTCTACTTAAGCTCATCCATATAATCTTGTCTTGTCGTCGTAGTTTAAGTGATATTCACCATAGTCGACTTAGGAGTTCACTGCCACATGCACCACAAAACACACTACAACCACAGATTCAGCCTGATCTTTCCTTGTTTAGCATGAATAGGATATCCTGATATCATAAAGGGGAGGTTATCCTTAAAAGGACAAACCTGGCAACCCTATGCTGAGCTCTGAGCAGCCTAGCACTGATTCAATGCAGAGACGAGAGTAGAGACACATGAATATATTACAGGAATCAGACTCGCCCGGTGTCTAGCAATTTATCTCATTAATTTGCATAATAATAATACACATTTCCACAAAAAAGTCCATTTTATCATCATTATCATTATATATATATATATATATATATATATATATATATATATATATATATATATATATATATATATATATATATATATATATATTTTTTTTTTACATTTTTTCCTATTGCACCGGTAGGCTTTTCTTGGTGGGGCCTCATGGTCGGCCCAGCCCATTCTGGCGCAGGCAAGTGTTTATAAGGGCGCCATCTTGCTTGGCTCATCATTTTTTAAGCATCACCCCCCTTTTTTTGTACTGCCTGTAGCGCTGGTAGGCTTTCTTAAGGGGGTCTTATGGACGGCCCCAGTCCGTTAGTGGCGCAGAGAGAATCTAGAGTCTAGGTTGATCGATGGTCTCTAGGATAGCACCTGGGTAGTCTTAGGTTCTTCGGCGGTGACTGAAAAATCCGAGCTGTGCGGTGGACAGGTGTCGAACCCGCGTTCTCCTGGATGTGGCGCCGGCATGCTATAGCCATTCAGCAATCGACAAATGATTTTTCTGAAACGTCCTCCCACAAGAGCTCCCTTAATAACTTCCCTCTTTCACAAATTTGTGGAAATTTCCCATAAATTGGCAATACTGTTCTAGCAGTGCAGACAAAAGTACTTCAAACGAGATTTGATTATGTAGATGAATCACAGTTGGAGATGTTTTTACTGACTTTGATTCCGATTCCAAAAAAGTTGCCGACTCCAGTGATTCCGACTCCACACCCATGATATAAATTGCCAAAGAATTTTATATAGTTGGTAGAGTTAGGTGAGAGATAAGCAGTACAGACGCATTTAATAATAAAATGACAATTAAGTCTTGGCCAGGTGGTGGGAAATTCTGAAGAGTCAAGGTTGTGGGCATGAGAGCATGTGGTATCATTGCATACATAAATGCAACATTCAGCTTTGGATTGAAAGTTAGGATAGAGAGAGTAGGAAGGAACAGAGTAGAGATTACTATTAGGCGGTGGCTAAATGGATAGCGTGACGGCGCCGCGTTCAGGACGACATTGTCATATGAAGAGAAATTAGATAAGTTGGAACTGACAATGTAGGAGGAATAAAAGAGGAGACAACAAATTTTAAAGCAGCAAGTGGATTAGTAAATGTGGGTAAGGATTACCTTATGATTAAAGGCAACAGAAGAACATGGAGTTATGAGTACATATATTAGGGATTAGAAGTATAAATAATATCAAGATATATAGTTTCCCAAATAAAAGTATTGATGATTGGAATGAATCAGATGTGGATGACTGAACATGTCAATAAATATCAGTGGCTCAAGGAAGCAACTCTGGTTTGACCACACAAAGGAAACTTACGTGTTCTGCCATGATCCGCAGCTGACGGGCAGTGCCTGGGTTGGTTTGTGCCACTAAGGATGAGAACAAAGAGGTGTTGTCCATCAGCAGGACATGAGGCTCATCAAACTCCTAGAAAAAAACATCAAACAGATGCAATTGTAGCAAAAAGAGAGCAAAAGAAAACTTCCTTCTGTAAAGAAAAAAAAAGTGAAGGTTAAACATGGTGCTTTCAGACAATTCCAGACAGACAGTCAGATTTCAGGACTGAAATTGAAATTAAAAAAAAATAGTTTTGAGTTACTAAAAAAACATAAAGCCACTCATCATTAGTAAGATTTCAGAAGTATTCAGAACATTACACTTTATATAAATTTAAAAATTATTCCCCAGAAATTCTGAAAACTTGCTATAATATGCAGATTCATTGTTGATTTACTATAAATTACACTGAAATACTTGAGGTAATTACAGTACCCTCTCGAGTTTCGCGCTCGCTTCGTTCAGAAGATATCGCGCTAAACTCGAGGATCGCGAAACTCGAGGTATGGAAAACACTGAAAAAGCGCTTATCTGTTCCGACCCGTGGATTTTTTTTTTTTTTTTTTTTTTTTTACATGTGGGCTATGACGCCGGTAGGCTATCCATCTGGGCCTGATGGTCGGTCCGAGCCCGTCATGGCGCAGGCAACTGTTTATAATGGCGCCATTATAATTGGCTTATGCTGCCCCCCGTAGCTCACTTTTTTTCCTCCTTTACTTCCTTGTTACCTCAAAATACGTACCTTTTAAAAAGGAAGAAAACAGGAAGAGTGAACGGGTCGTTTAAAGCCACTGATGAAGCCTTACGATTGGCTGAGCTCTGAAAACACGCTTGTGATTCGCTGGGAGTCCGGTGACGTTGTCGCCGGCGCTCACCCGGTCAGCGGCCTCGCTGCCTTGGGGCGGTGTCACACTGGCCGTTTTCCTCTTACCGTTGTGGCTACTGGCAACGCCCGTGCGCCCATCCGGAAGCAGGTTGTCGGTTATCCGTAAGCTGGTGTCACACTGGGCCTTTTCTTCCCACCGCGTTGGCGGCAGCTTGGGCAACCGGCAAATCCAACTTTTCCGGGTGTGCGTCACACACGGCCAAGGTCGTTTGCCCGTAACCACATCCACAACATAAACAATTAAAGCACTTGCCCTGTATCAACATGGCGTCGTCTGCTAAAGTAAGGGCTGTCGCGGCTTTTGCTGCCATTACCCAAGTTATGGACTTGTTGCTGCAGTTAAATGGAAGGAATAAGCTGTTGTGGGTGTGGCGTGCCTGTGGTTCCTCCGTGCCAGTTCTCATTGTCACCACTGCGCGTGAGCGGCCGGCCCACCCATCTAGACTCCGACCACAAACACGTGGATCGAGTAAAATGGCCAAATGAGAGAAAATGGCCATTGTGACACCGCCTTAATTAAGGCAGTGAAGCCGCTGATAGGGTGAGCGTCGGTAATGACGTCATCGGACTCCCAGCGAATCACAAGCGTGTTTTCAGAACTGTCAGCCAATTGTAAGGCAGCCGCCTTCAACTGCGGCTTCAATACGACCCGTTCTCTCTTCCCGTTTTCTCTCTCTCTCTCTCTCTCTCTCTCTCTCTCTCTCTCTCTCTCTCTCTCTCTCTCTCTTGCCATACCCACAATGTTTGGAGGAAAACATCCAGTGTGATACTACCTTTAAAAGTAGCGTGCGTGACGCCGATGGTAAGTAGACGTGACCCGTACGTGTCAAAGCAGCGCGAAACTCGGGGTGATAATGCGCGAAAGTCGGAATGGTAAGAATTTAGGACTAACCGCGAAACTCGTGGATCGCGAAACTCGGATAGCGCGAAACTCGAGAGAGAACTATATATCAAATGAATTAATCCTGCTACTATTCTATTACTTTTACTGCTACTACTATGTATTATCAATAATGATAAATATATTATTTTTCTTATTATATTTTTTTATTAATACCGACCTAGCTGGCTAAAAAGCCCTCTGCTTCACCAACCTGAGCTAACAGACAATGTAAAGGCAGCGGCAGTCTCCCGTCATGACTCATCTGCAGTTACATCAACAGCAGGATTAAGTAACTTTTTCTCCGCCTGCTCTTGCCTTGCAGGCTGTAACTCATTGCCTTGGTCCTCTTTCCATTTGAAAAAAGCTGCTTATATCCATAGCCACAGACTCAGGTCTTGCTCGCTACTACCTATCAACAAGATCTGGCTCACACGAGTGCGCGGGCCGGGATACGCAGTTACGCACCTTGGCTGGCGCCTGGCACCACTACCTGACTGATGGCCGACTGGCGAGTGGCCGTGAATACGTGAAAGGAACGTGAACCGGACGGAAACAAACCGTATGATCTCCGTATGAGATCTATGAAATCTAATTTCTATTACTAACAGCTTAACAAGAATTAACATTTTGTATTGGCCTGGCTGGGGCTATTCTTAAAAAAAAAAAAAAAACTCTTTGAGATCCGGGGCTATTCATAAAACATTCGGGACTATAGCCCCGAAAGCCCAGGCCTAACTATGCCACTACCAGAATCCCCTTCATAATATTATAAATGTAATTCAGTACATGTTTGGAAAAATCTTCTTTATAAACAAAAATTAGGGCTGAAACTTATTGTAAGGATCATCTCTAAAGACCTACCCCATGAGAGAAGTAAGATCACTAAATGTCTATGAACACAGATTTTACAACTAGTCCCTTAAGAATGAGATTACACAAAAACGCACCACAAGTTGTCCTGCCCGGAGCACCATTACACGGTCAGAGTCAATAATGGTCTGCAGGCGATGAGCAACTGTAAGCACAGTGCAGTCCTTGAATTTGGTTCTAATACTTTCTTGAATTAGTTCATCCGTTCTGAAAGAGAGAATACTGGTATGATAAGTTTAGGGATTTTTTGACCAAAAAAGAAAAGGGAAAAGATAAGACATTAAAGATGGAGTTTATATAAAAAAAAGTAAATTTACAAGGGACTGTATGGACAGAAACATGAGAAGATTCTTCAACTACAGCCAAACCCATGAGAAAATTCCAAGGGGCAAACCCTGAAAGAGTTAAGTCAAACATTAAACTTGTGCAGATGAGCTGAAACTACTTTAATCAGAAAACAGGGTGGCAACAATGCAATTTTGTTCAACACAAGGAAAATATAAGGCATCAAGTGAAAAGATTTCATACATGAATTACTACTATCTATAGCACTTTCATATTTATAGTACTGATCTTATGCTCGTAATCTCTATCAGGCTTCGAATTGCATTAAGTTTTACATTCTCTTATCTAAGAGTAATGTCTACATATACATTTCATTAAAGAACATAATTATCAAGCTATGTCTATGGTGCTACACATCACATACCTCAGGTCAATATGTGCTGATGCTTCATCAAGGATGAGAATTTTGTTGTGCAAGAGGATGGCACGTGCCAGACATATCAGCTGTCGCTGTCCCACACTTAGGTTGGACCCACCTTCTGCTAGGTTAGCATCCAAACCACCTTGCATATCACTCACCACCTTTTTCAGGTGAACCTAAAACATAAGAAAATAAAAGGAACAGGATTTAAGCATCTTAAAAATCCTTTAGGTGAATTCATTACATAGAGCATTAATGTCCAGACTAGGTGGTCTGTCCTTAAAACTAAGTGACAGTGACAGTACAGCAAAACATATAGCCAATGGTCAACAAGACTGAATTTCAGCTTTAATTGAATACTGGAGTGAAGGAAACAGTGGTCGAGTTTGTTTTTAAATGAGTCAATCAAGTTCCACTGAACCAATAAAAGTAGAAGTTGATTCCATTCTCACGCTACAACATTGGTGAAGAAAAATCTGGTGGTTTGAATATATATATATTTTTTGCACTTCAGTTTTGTGATGCTATTTCTTGTTCAGGAAATGTCATCAATCATAAACAATTTGGATTTGTCCACATTCGTCAAGCCATTAAGTATTTTTAAACAATCAATTTTTCCTTGTTTGCAACGTGTATCAAGAGAGAATGTTTAAACATAACAGTGTGAGGACTAGTAACTACCTTCACCGAGTGGTCCTCACTGAGCAGCCCTGTGGAACCCACACCCAGCACCTCTCAAGAAAACACAGAGAAACTCAGTGACGCGTCAGGAGGAAATGATGGGATAACAGTGATGAATACATTGTGAGCAGTGGCAGCAGTAGTAAGAGTGACTAAGAGTGATATAATATACTTCACTATCTGTACCTACTGTACTGTACCCCAGCAAGTAGTTCCATTACAACAGTGCAGGGTAAGAATGGTACACGTAGGCAAGCGTTGCCATGACTGAAACACCCAGCTCTGAGGACTGAAAATATATGAGTTAAGTAGATGTTGTCTAAATTATTTCAATGTAATGAACAATTCATATTATTGACATTCAATTATGAGAGGGAGGAGGGTGAAGCACGCCGCCACCGTAGCCAGCCTGTGTCGACATGTGTGTCCTTGGCGGAGGCCCGCCCCAAGCTGCCCAGAGCAGTGTTTTGTGCCAGCAGCTCACACCCTGGCTACATCTCACACCCTCTAGTGTGATTATTACACAACGTATCGCACTTTGGATTTCACTGCTGTGTTCAGTGAGATAAGACGCTTCATACAATATGAATAAATAAATAAAAAATAGCTGCTGTTCTTTACCCGTATCTAGGCACCATTCGATGAAAACAATAGCCGTTGTTTGGGGGTTAAAAGCCCAACCTTGAAGAAGCGAAATGCCAGAATTTTCTCTTTACTACACTCCCACACGACCACTGCGTGTAACGAAACACACGAGAAATTAATCCAGACAAGGAAAGGTTTGCCGGCGCCGGGGATCGAACTCGCGACCAGCGAGACATGAGAGCCACTTCTTAATCAGTCTGCCAAAGAGGTATCCCCCTGGCTAGGGTAGTTATGGGAGGCTCGCCCATCAGGCTTAGTCGCCGTGGCACTACAGAAGCTGATTTAGTGAGAGAAGAGATGTGAAGTTTTCAGTTAAGATTTTGAGTTAGCGACAGACCGAGGATGTTTACTGTAGAAGGTGACAGCTGAGTGTTGTCGAAGAATAGGGGATAGGAGTTTGGAAGATTGTGTTGAGTTGATAGGTGGATAAATTGAGTTTTTGAGGCACTGAAGGACACCAGGTTCCTTCTGCCCCAATCGGAAATAATAGCAAGGTCAGAGGTTATGCGTTCTGCAGCCTCCCGTCTAGAGTTTTGTAATTCCTGTTGTGAGGATCTTCTGTTTAAAGAGGTTGAATAATGCAAAGTAGAGTCGTCGGCGTGTGAGTGGATAGGACAGTAACTGTTTGTTGTGGAAAGAAGATCATTGATGAATATTAGAAAGAGTGGGAGACAGGACAGAGCCCTACAGAACACCACTGATAGGTTTAGGGGAAGAACAGTGACTGTCTACCACAGCAGAGATAAAATGGCCGGAAAGGAAACTGGAGATGAAGATTCAGAGAGAGGGATAGAATCCGTATGAAGGCAGTTTAGAAAGCAAAGAGTTGTGCCAGACTCTATCGAAAGCTTTCGATATGTCTAGCGCAACTGAGAAAGTTTCACCGAAACGGGTAAGAGAGGATGACCATGCAAGAGTCAGTTAAGAAGGCAAGAAGATCACCAGTAGAACGCCCCTTGCGGAACCCATACTGGCGATCAGATAGAAGGTCAGAAATGGATAGATGCTTATGAATCTTCCGGTTAAGGATTGATTCAAAAGCTTTAGATAGACAGGAAAGGAAAGCTATAGCACAGTAGTTTGAGGGATTGGAACGGTCACCCTTTCTAGGCACAGGCTGTATGAAGGCATACTTCCAGCAGGAAGGAAAGGTAGATGTTGACAGGCAGAGACGAAAGAGTTTGACCAGGCAGGGTGTCAGTACGGAAGCACAGTTTTTAAGGACAATATGACAATAGTAAGTGGAAGGTGGTGAGGAAGGGAAAGGGAAGAGATGTATTTGTTTGGAAGGAGAGTCCCCTTCCATAATGTGTATAAGGAAAGCTACACAGCAACTGACGCTCTCCTGCCGATCCTCACGGCTTGTCGCCCCACGATGTTACCGGTTTGCGTGTTCGTAGCTCAAGACACCGTTCGTTACCCGAGACGCTCTTTTTGTTCGGAAAATTTGTTTATGATTCGAACTGTTCGTGATAAGAGGCATTCGTGACCCGAGGTTCCACTGCATGCACATAAGATGGAGTTCCAAAGAGAAAGCCACAAAATAAGTACAAAAATATTACCTCCTCCAAGACCTTCCAAAGTTTATCATCTGATTTCTGGCTGCTGGGATCCAGATTCTTGCGCACTGTGTTTGAGAATATTGCTGGCTCCTGCGGAATGATGGAGAGACGACTCCGCAGATCATGTAAGCCCAAATCTCCTATAGAGATGCCATCAATTCGAATATCTCCACTTGGCTCAGTCATGCGGTACATTGACGAGATGAGGGATGACTTGCCTGCACCTGTCCGTCCCACAATCCCAATCTTAGGAAAAGAGAGAAAATGACACAGGATTAAAAGAGAAAAGTAAGGATCATTTTGGAGGAAGACATAGAGAGGGGTAGCAATAAAGGAGGTTTTAAGAAATAAGTATGGGAAAAATTCAAAGGTAGGAATTGCAGGAGACGAAAGCCTATTTTTTACTTACTAATGCATCTTAAAAGAATCGGCATGGTATTAATTTTTCACTAAACTCTTTCTACAGTTCCTCTGTGAGCCAAACCTATCTTGCCCTGTATTGTGCCCAAGCAAGGCTAATGGACATTCCCATTTCAAAATGGGGCAACATGACTTTGAAAGAGCAGCAGAAGAGTGAAAATACACATAATCAAAATTTCTCCCACTTACCTTTTCACTTTCTTTAATGTAGAAAGTGAGGTTTTTCAGCACTGCTGCTTCATTTTCATTGTATTTCACAGACACATTTTCAAAGGCGATGACACCATGTTGTGGCCACTCAGCACTGGGGGTTTTGTCTATGAAATTTAATAGAAACTATTGGCACCATATTCTTTGGTAATAAAACACAGAGCAGAAAAGTGGTTATAAAATAGTTAAAGAAAAAAACAAGCTATTAGAAAATGTTTACTAGTTTTGAAGTATAAAAATCATGAAAAAAAATAAAGCAAAACAGGTTTTGTTTGCACTAGAAGTGGAAATACTGAGACTTTGGATATCGTTTGAAGCAATTTTCTGTTACATCATCATTGTTTCACTCAGCAGTCTGACATATTCAATTCAATTACCTCAACAAAATAGCTAAAACTGAGGAGATAAATGTAGGGGAGAAGCAGAAGCATTAGTTTCTTCTTCATAATGTATTTGTAAAAAAACTGCATGAAATATGGATCTTGAGAAATAGGAGGGAATATTATATACTACAGTTGTTTTATTTTAAGTTGGTCATTATGCATCGAAAAGCCCCACTCCTTGCCCAGAGGATGCTCCATCCCCTTTTGCCCGATTTGCTGAACGTTATGATCAGGAATATATATATGAGTGTATTAAATAACAGATGATGAGGATTATTATTTAATGCGGTAAATACAGTACCCTTCCTAGTTTCGCGATCCTCGAGTTCCGCGCTTAGTCCTAAATTCTTACCATCCCGACATTGTCGCATTATCGCCCCGACTATCGCGGTGCTTTGATATGTACAGGTCACGTTTACCTACAGTCGGCGTCACGCGCGCTGCCTTAAAAGACGGTGTCACACTGGCCTTTTCCTCTAACCATTGGGGCTATGGCAACCGCAGTTGCCCGTATGCCCAACCGGGAGCGAGTTGTCTGTTGTCCGTACGGATGGAACACGGTTGAGTGTACGAACAACCGCGTGGTTGTATGCAAACAGTCGACGGCAGTGGCTGAGGAGTGAGGAGCAGTGGAAGATGGTCCATCAAGAGACTCGTTAATGGTATGAAAACGAGTTGGTGGCAAAGGCTACGTGGGTTGCAGGTAACAGCACGTCGTCAGTGGATGTATTAGGGCAGTGCAAACAGCAGAAACAGTGGTGTTTCCAAGCTTGACAGGCAACATCCTCATCACACAATACGGATGCTCGCGATTATTTGTGCATATCTGCCATATTGTGATATCATGATGGGCGCGTAGTACTGGGAGGGTGCCGCGCAATCAGTTACACAACGGATTTAGACCATTCTTTACCTTAACCTCGCGAGTATGAGTTCCACTCGGGCACTATGAGGGCTTTAGAGGAACGCCCCTGCCGCCATCCCTCCCCACCTGTCACCTCCGACCCCTTAAGCCCCGTTCACACTGTGCCGACTCTGGGCCACGACAACCTACGACTCTAGCGTACACGAGGTCTCGGGTGTTGATGTGAAAGGGTTGGGCATGTCTTGAAAGAGGTCTTGAGACTGTTGCCGAATGCTGCGCCGACGTCGTGACGGGAGTCTCGAGTCGTGAGGGTTAGCACGACATGCTGGTAACTAGTTGGCCGAATGTCCCAGACAGTCGGCATGACACCAAGACCCCAATAAAACCTCTCCCCCCCCCTTCTTGGAGCGTGGGAACCAACTTGTCAAATGGAAAAGTCGATGGTTGTCGTGGCCCAGAGTCGGCACAGTGTGAACGGGGCTTTAGTCGTCCACCCTCGCCACCCCGTCCCGCCCCAGCCATCACCCTTATTGAACCGGGTAACGGGTGGGGCTGCTGATACGTGTGTGTTAAAATGTTTGTTAATAATGAAGTAAGGTGGCCAAATGTAATACTGCATATGCATGAAGTTTAGAGAAAATGTGGAAGTTTTTTTTCTAAATACAGAATACCTTGTCAAATTATAGGTGGGTCTTATACTGCGGGGCATCTTATATGGCGGGAAATACGGTATATATATATATATCTATATATATATATATATATATATATATATATATATATATATATATATATATATATATATATATATATATATTACCTTTAATCTCCCATGGAGCTTCAGGTTTCAAGTCACAGGTCTCCAAAACTCGTTCTGCTGAGATCAACTGGTTCTGACTCTCTGCTAGTTGTCGCAAACACCAACTGACTTGAAAAGACAAAGTCAAAGCAGAGGAAATGGCCAGTCCAACATCCCCTCCGAGGCTTTCTAAAAAACAAAAATATGATACTCTAAGTGATGGTTTAATAAGTGAAAAGAAAGAATGAGCTGTAATAATTAATTTGTCAACAAATTAATTTACCAATATGTACCAAATGATTTTTTCATCTATTCATCAATGTGCATATCCCTCTGTTATTGTAAAATACATATATTGGGGCAAAACTCATGCAGAATAATAGTTGTTTAAAGTTTGCTTCTAAAGAGTATATTAAAAAGATCCAAAAGAAAATTGAGGAAGAGAGAGAGAGAGAGAGAGAGAGAGAGAGAGAGAGAGAGAGAGAGAGAGAGAGAGAGAGAGAGAGAGAGAGAGAGAGAGAGAGAGAGAGAGAGAGAGAGAGAGAGAGAGAGAGAGAGAGAGAGAGAGAGAGAGAGAGAGAGAGAGAGAGAGAGAGAGAGAGAGAGAGAGAGAGAGAGAGAGAGAGAGAGAGAGAGAGAGATTTCATAAATGTTTAGATCATACAGACTCAGTGGTCTGTACTAGGTGGTCTGTGCTTGAGCTGAAGTGAAATGATATCAAATAGCCGCTATGATGTTGCAAAGATGTTGGAAAATGTTAAGGTGGAGGAAGTGTCACTTGTGTTAATCATAAACTGAATCAATCGTGTTGCACTGAACGTGGGTGGGTGAAGGTGGGATCTTCTTCCATTACTGTTTAATAGTGTTGGTGAAAATTAATTTGTTGCAGTCCGAATTTCATGTTCCCACTTAAATTTGGTACCATTATTCCTTGTTCGCGACCTGCCATCAGTCATAAAGTCTGGATTTATCCACATTAATAAAGGCATTAAATATCTTGAAAGATTTTATATGTTTCCTTTGGAGGTGGCATCTCTCGAGAGTACATTTTAAAACATAACAGCCTTTCCTCACAGGGTTTGTTGTGAAATATTATCATCTTTGGTGCCTTGCATTGAAGTCCTTCTAATTCAGCAATGTCCTTCACACTCACCATCATCTGTTTAACACCAGGTTTCCCATTTATTTCTTGTTAGGTTAGACCGTTAGACGATCGATGAAAGGCCTCCAACTATTTCTGCCCATTGCTTCAGCCTCTCCAGTGCAAAGTATTGCCAAATCTTCTTCATACTACCTCCAGGTCTTCCTTGACCTGTTTGGTGGAAGACAACCTGGCACTTTCACCCCAACAGCTCTCCCTAATGCCTCACCATCCCCTCTCCTTTTCACATTCCCAAACCACCTCAGGCTCCGTACTCTTAGCACTGTATTCACCTCCTTTAATCCACATTTTGCCACCTCTTCTCTGGATACCCAATCTCTCCATGTGGTCCCAGCCATATACCTTAATTAACATTCTCCAATCACTGCCAACCAACACATTTTGCAATTTCTTCTGTCTCGAGCCATTTAGCAATATTGATCTGATACAAGCTTCAAGTACTTTTCCTCTGTTTTTCATGATGATGGTGATGATGATCTTTGCACGGTGGGAAGATAAAAAGAATAAAAAAATGTATCGGGTCTCTTCCCACAGCCAAACCTCAGGTACGACATAACCTTTGCCCTTTCCTTTCTCTGTATGGTCTTGGAAATCAATGATTTCTTATCCTTTTAATTATAAATATCTTACTCCTGCCTACATTTGCTTTTAGCTGGCTTTTCCTGTTAATTTAGTTTATATATAGTCCTTTGCAGCAGAGGGAAGGTCCCCTAGCCCCTCTTTGTTTTCTAGGTGTCGGGGGTGGTGCAAATATGGTGCCTGCTTGAAGAATTGAACCTGGGATGAACCTCCAAAGGGTTTTCCGTGTGGGCTCCCAAAAAATCCTGTCTCTTGGAGGTTCACCAACTGTCTTACCTACTGAATGAGCTCAGAATTCTGAAACTGGATATAGTGGGACCCTCTGAAACAAAGGCCTGGTGGCGAGATCAGTAGTGCGGGATACACCTATACTATACTGGTCTACCGGGAGCAATGGTGCCTTTCTTAAGGGTAGCTAGAGGCATCTCCAGCCAGTTGCACCCATTTGTGATTAAGGTGCCTTGCCTTAACTGTACCTTATTTATTAAAGCCAAACTAATCTTTTGGATTCCATATTTTCATAATCCTTTCAGGATTATATTTGCAGAACTCAGAAAAATAATTAGGAATACATAAAAGTTAATTTTATGTTGTAAAGCAGAGAACTGAGACCAGGATAACTCACCTGTTGCGCCCATGAAGCTAAGGGTGATGACGGCAATGTAGATGCTAGAAACAAGGTTCAGATACAGGCAAAACCATCTCCTCAGACACAGGTACAAGAACCAGGCAGAGCTGTGAACATTCTGCCATACAACCAAATATGTTAAAAAATAATTTTACTTACAAAATTAGATCAAACAATCTTTCTACTCTTTCTATAGATAGAACAAATACAAGCAAATATGTCAAAAACAATTTTAATTACAAAATCAGATTAAACTAATGAAAACTATGATAATATTCTACAAACTGTAATGTGACTAATGTCCTATAAGACTGAAACTTGTGAAGTGATGCAGGTATCTAACCAAGTCTGTAAGTGACACAGCTACAAATATGCTCTAAATCAATGGGGCCTTACATCAGGAGGCACGTTGCCTTGCCCACAGTAAATGCTCTGAGGATGGTGAAAAAAAAAATGCACTAGTCATAGTCACCGTACACTAGGGTGGTGAAAGTCCCCAACATTTTTGGAAAAGCCACTTGGAGCCTGACATCCCTGTGCTTCTGATCATAGCTGGGCACGATAACAGAAAACCTTATTCCCGATAACCGATAACTGATAGTGCAAAACCTTATCGGTGATAACCGATATTCGTTTGCCGGAGACACAAATATAGGCGATAACCGATACCCGATATAAATCCATAATTCCGATACTACCTAGCGATAAGTCCGATAGGCGAAAACGATACTATATTGATATTTCAGATAGAAAAACATAGATGAATTCAAATTTTCATTATCTGTATTTTAGAAAACTTACAAAACCTGAAAACCACACGTTGACATGTACCTATGGACGGTAATACTAGAAACGCCTGAACCGGTGTTGTGTTATTTGGGGTCCCCACCGTCAAAGCTGGCGCTTTTGTTTACAAACACTTGTCTCTCGTGAAGTGCGCATGCTCAGATCAGCAAGCGTAGACCTGTACAGTCTCACAAAGCTTTTTAACCGTAATTAAGAGTTGCTGGAAGGCTGAATCAGACATACAGTACCACTACCACTATCCTCGCTGTTTCTAGAACGACACTTTGTACGAGTTGTATTCATATGTACAGAGTGTCGCTCTAGAAACAGCGAGGATGGTGGTACTGTATGTCTGATTCAGCCTTCCAGCAACTATTAATGTGTTAAAAAGCTTTGTGAGACTGTACAGGTCTACGCTTACTGGTCTGAGCATGCGCAGATAACGAGAGACCAGTGTTTGTAAACAAAAGCGCCAGCTTTTGACGATAGAACACCAAATAACACAACACCGGGTGCCTTTAGTACCATGGCATGCTCACAAACGAATATGGAATATCAAATTTGAGGCAATGAATAGTAATTTTTTTGGCAAAGTTAAATGATTTTAATCTTTGATGTATTGATTTTTGAGTAACATAAAAAAATAACCTAGTGTTTTAATGTTGATGATCTAAGTATGAAATCTCTTCACCGAAGATATTTCATACCCCGAAGTTTTTTCATACAACACCGGGCCACGCATGCGCAGTAGGGAGACAATGTTTTTTTTTCTTCTCTGAGAGGCGGAAAAAGTGGCGATTATCGCTAGTTTGGTTACAAAAGTAACAAAAATACCGATATATATTTAAATAAGTAGCGGATGGCCGATAACCCGATTTTGTTATCAGCGATAAAGTATCGCGATAACTTATCGCGATAACGCCCAGCTATGCTTCTGATTGTTAAATAGAAAGCATAGCAATTGTGGACAAATAGCAACATTTTATGATCATTGATTGCGTTGTCAAGTACTGTCAAAGTTGTGTTTTGAGACGTTCGTTCCTCATCGCAAATGACTGCTTTATAACCTGTGATGAAAAACAATAAAAAAGAATAGAGTAATTACTGAAAATTGTTGAGGAATGCAAGTTTTTAAAATAGGCTGCAAAATTGAAAGAGGTCAACTAACAGTTCCCATCACCCCTCAATCTTAAACTGATAATGACTTAGCTAAAGATTAACACAACTGTAAGAAGAGGAAAAGTGTTAATTAGAGAAAGCAAAGGAAAAAATAGATGATGGTGTGTCCTTGCTGCGTCCTTCACGCACTGCATCATGTTTCTTCGTGTCAGTTTCAATAATCAATTACCAAAAGTATTTTTGTTTCTTACGCATTTGAATGTCTCCCAGCTTACCTCTCTGCACTTGAAATCTCCCAACATTATTACTTCATTTCTTTTCCTTATCATCAGTTCCAAGCTCTCTATGGTGTATTTAACGTCTCTTCACGCTCTTCATTCTTACAATAGTTTGTGTTGGGTGGAGGTATGCCACCACTATTTTCATCGTCTCTCCGGTTTTCTCCGATATCTGCACCCTTACAGTATTTGACAGATGATAAGACGCACTTTTTCCAAAAAAAAATGTCCTTGAAAATCACCCATCGTATTATAAGGTCAAGGTTCAGCTTTGGGTCACTGGCTAGTGAAGTTTTAGTGCAGCAATGGCGCTTGAATTAAGCTGCAAACCTCTCCGCAAACGTAAACAAGGTGGCGATCGATTTTACATCAACAACAGCAACTATTTTCTAAAGTAAGTGTATAACAGTAGTACTTACCACTACTTCATATGAAACGACACCAGTCAGGAAGAAAATTAAGTGACTTAATGCTTGTACCTATTATAAACAAACTGGACGGCTGCACACCAAACTTGACAACACGCGCAAGACTCGCTACATTTCTCCTTAGTAGACAGGGATCATTGAGGGAAGACAGACCTTCTTCGTAAAACTGTTTAACTTTGTTTGATTGATAAATACAAACAATATATGGATAATATTGATGATATATTGAGAAGATAGGTTGTTATTTGATATTTACTAGTGCCTATTTCTCCAATTTGCGCTTATCTTTTGACATTCTTACTTTACATACGAGTTCAACAAACATTAAAGCACATTCAGGTTTGAAATTTCACACTTCCTTACGTTTTAAAAATGTACTAGAATTTTACAACAACTAGACTTATGATGTAGAATAATAATTTAAGAAATATGATGCACAAACTTTATACCCGTCACCCCTCTGAATGTCGCTGTCTCCGCCATGTTTGTTTACATCTCAAAGCAGTACCCTCGAGTCTGTAAGGATCAATTCTGGTAGGTCCCAGCAAATGTTATGGGTTTAAATGTAAATTATTGGGATTTGACAAGGATCTGAATACATATGAAACTTTAATAATGGCCTGATGGTGGGGGGGCCACGAATGTCGGGCGAAAAATCTTCACCTGACACTCGTGGTTCAAACCCGTTTATTACATTTATTTCAAATGTCTGCCGAAATTGGAGTGTGTGTTTTATAAGCCCATGCGTCTTATAAGCCGTCAAATACGGTAATACTTCCGCCTTGCCTTTTCCTTACAAAGAAACTAATGGGGAGCATACATCCGGGGGACGTCGCTTCACTCACTCGCCGTCCATACTTCTACCAGTCCTCCCAAGCGATCTCCCATTAAGGGGGAGCCTGACCTGACAACACCTGACATCTGGTAGGTGTCCACAACCTTGCGGCCCTAAAAATGACAGTTCGGCGGAGTAACTTTTTAGGGGTGATTCGACTCCACCAATTCTACCTCCATGCTTGAGGCACTGCACAAGGAGGCAAAGCCCTTGGGACTTCAGGTCTTCTGGGCCAAGACCAAGGTACAGGTGTTTGGGGGTTTGCAAGATGAAACAGTACAGTAATACCTCGGTTTACGTGTGACTTAGTTTATGAGCGTTTTGATATACGAGCAAAAAATATCACTACAAATGCCTTGGTTTACGAGCGGTGACCAGGTGTAGGAGCATCCTGTTTGTACAAGTCGAAGACATGAGCATGGGTTACTGTTGATCCCCACAAGATGCTCATAGAGGAAAATAATGGGAATGGGGTCTTAAGCTGGTGTCACACTGGGTGTTTTTCCTCCAACTGCGTTGGCGGTAGGCGAAAATGGCAACTCCAAACTTTCATCGTGTGCGTCACAAACGACCAAGGTCGGTTGCCTGTATCCATAATATAAACAAATCAGTTGCACTCTATCCACATGGTACCATTGGCAAAAATAAGGGCTGGTGTGGCTTGTGTTGCTATTTCTCAAAGTGCAGACTTCAAAGAAGGGAGGACAGGCGTGTGTACCGAAACCAACAACTCGCTCCCGATTGGGCGTACGGGCAACCGCAGTTGCTCCTAACTCCAACAGTCGAAGGAAAAGGTCCATTGTGACACCGCCTTCAGTCCACATTGTACACTCGCAGAGCGAGTTCGTGTCCACTTACATTTGTGCTCTAGTGTGCGATCTTTGTGTTTTCAGCATCATATTATTACTATATTATTGATATACTATTATATCACTTATATTATTTATATGTATATTATTGTACTATGTTATTTACATTATTTATCATTGCTATTAGTTAGTAAAATTACTCTTATTCTGTAAAAAAATAACAAGTAAAATGATTTTTATGTTAATGTTTTTTGGGGGGATATAGGACGCATTAATGGGATCCACATTAATTCAAATGGGTAAACTAGTTAATTTCCTCCATCTTATCCAACATTTTCACTACTGTGTGTCTGTAACTATTTACCTCCTCTCTCACGGCTCTCATCTCCCTGCTTTTTCTTGTCCCCTTCAGACTCAGCTGTGAGTGTGCATACACGTTACATCCTATCAATATGCCTATCTGCAAGCATACCTGGAAGCTATCAAATTGGTCCATGAAGTCTCTCTGCACCCCAAAGGCTCGAACAGTGGTCAGGCCTTGCAGAGACGTGCTCAGATGGCTAAACACTGGACTGCGAGCTGGAATCAAGACAAAACTGATTATCTTCCTTTTCCTCCTCTTCCTCCTCCTTCACTCATCTCTCCTGACCATATTTCCTCTCTCTTTCTTCTTGTTTTATATTCTCATTTCCAGCTAAATACAGCTTACTGTACCTACCACAATACTGGTGGAAAATATGGATCAAGTTTAAAAATTAGAAACAAATATATCAACAGATATACAGAAGCAGTACGAGTCGTAAAGTGGGCTATACATAAAATCAACAAGGTTTTGAAAAATTATCAAGGCATTGGAAGAGAATCAGCCTTAATGGATGGCAAAAAATATAACGATCATTATTGAAGAATCATCCAACTTTTTAATCAGAGAAACAGATAAATAACAGCTTATGGCTGGAAGGATAAATGCTACGTCTTGAGCTCATCTACTTTTGTCAAATTATGAGGTTTTCAGATACATTCTAATGATAACTATGAAGAAAGTCATGTGGCTGTGTGAGGGCTGAAATACCCAACAAAGACTAAACAAAGACATTGTTGAAGCCGGCTACGTTCATAAAACGAAGGAAAAGTTGGACAAATATTGATCGGGAGACAGGACTATCTGAGCTTAAGCTTAGGCCCTGTATACTACAAATAGGTAAATGCAAATAGGTAAGTACACACACACACACACACACATACACACACACACAGAGTAGTAAGCAAACGAAGTAGAAGTCAGCACAAATGCTCCTGAATGTTTCCTGACGGCCTTCAAGCCTAGGATGTGTTTTAGGGTTGAGGTAAATGTATGAGTGTTGTCTCGTCTCTTATGAGTGCAGTTTGGTCGCATAGATAACGTGAAAATGGACGAAAGGCCGGCCACACTGGGGACCAGCGGTATGTTTCCATACTGGACTTCTGAGTCTATGCCGGCCGGGAGAGATTTCGCTGGCTTTGGTGAGGAGGAAAGCTTGATTCCCAGCAGGATGGCATACAGGAAAATGTTGCTACTGGAGAAAATGGTGCACGACCTGGCTGGAAAAGTGGAGCGAATGGAGGAAAGGCAGAGATTGGTGGAGGAAGAAAATAAATAAAGAGCTGAAGAGCAAGTGCAATAAATTCGAGGTGTTGCTGAAGGATAATGAGGAAAAGGTGGAAGCAAATATGGAGAGTGTTTAAGATAACAATGAAAAGCAAAATCGTTGGAAAAGGAGCAAGAAGAGGAGAAAGTAAATTTCAAGGAAATCGTTGAACAAGAGATCAAGGACGAAGCCAAAGCCTCAGTGGTTCAGGTGATCAAGCAGAAAGATGGGCTAGTGAGAGACGTCATTGAAAAGAAGAGTGTGGTTGTCTTTGGGCTGCCAATACGGCATGAGGGAGAGAGGACCGAAAAGCAGGCAACTGTTGACCTTGTGAGGGAGGTTCAGCATGACGGTTGTAGTTTGGGGGACGAAGTAGAGGAAGTCATGAGGATTGGCAAATATGCAGAGGGAGGACATTGACCTCTTAAGGTATGGTTCAGATCGCAAGTGGCTGCATAGGAAGTGCTTGCAGGAAGTAGGAAACTTTCAAGAAGGGAAGAATACAAAGATGTATGGATTGGGAAGGACCTAAGCGAAGAAGAAAGGGCAAAAAATAACAAATTGTGGGAAGAAGTCAAGCAAAAAAATGAGAGCAGGACGGAGGCGAAGAAAAGGTTTCAGTGGAGGGTCATAGACTTAAGATTGAGGAAATGGTACAGACGGGCAGCAGAGAGGAAGTGAACTGAAGGTGACATACACAAACGTGAATGGGCTAACATCGGCACTGGCAGAGTCAAATGATTACCTGAGGGTGAACGAACCGAATATTATGGGCATAGTCGAAACAAAGTTGGGTGATGCTATCATGTCCCTAGAAATTGGCGAAGGAAAGTACAATGTATGGAGAAAAGACAGACGGGAAAAGCAAGGAGGGGGAGTGATGATGTTGGTTAAGAAAGACCTGGGAGTTGACATTATAAACTATGACAAGGAATATGCCAAAATTATGAGAGTTGGAAAACAAAGGACAGGACGACGAAATATAGACTGGTGAGGGGTATGTTCCACCAAAAACATGTTCTCAGGGTAAATAGGAATGTGAGAAAATGATCAAAGTTGGAGTACAATGGAAAGGAAGACGAAATAGAGACTTTGGTGAGGTGTATATATGTTCCACCAAAAAAAAACATGATCTCGGGGTGAAGAAGAATATGAGAAAATGATTTTTTTACAGCAAAGGAGACAGTTCAAGGGCGTAAAAAAAATTATATTAATCATCAAACATAGGTACTAAAGCATACTGTCGGAAATTAGGTAGGGGTGTAAAACATATTCTGACAAACTATCGTCTTTATCCGACACTTTGGTCAAAAGTTAATGCCGAAAAAACAGTGTAACGCTGGCTTTGAATCCCATAGTAAATACTACTAAAGAAATTATTGGGAAGTTAAGCTTTCCCAAGTTGATGAATAAAAAAAATAGTGAAAGATTATACAACCACCTCATATACTAACAAAATGCATAAGAAATCAAGTATTTAAACTACAGATATTTTACCTAAAGTTATTGACTGAGTAGAGAGGGCCTAAAAAAAGAGGAAACAAAGAGTCTTATTCATAGGATTTGAGAACACTAATATAGAAAGAGGATAAAAAAAAAATAATGACGATCTACCAAATGATATCAAAGAAATCAGTAGCAGTAAAAAAATTGTAATGTATACTCACTGACTGCCTCTAGACGCTTCATATCACATGTTACTTGGGCGTAGAATCTCCACAGGAGTGCGGAGATGACGATTAGGACAACCGAGGGTAACAGCAGCCAATAGTTCGTAGACACAACTAATGCTATGGCGCCCAGGGATCCCAACGAATACTGTTCATATAATGGAATTAGTATTTTGATTTGCAAGGAGTCCTATTAATCACATGTATACAATCAACTAAACAATTAACTAAAGGAGAGCATACACCCGGGGGCATGTCGCTTTACTCACTCGCTGCCTCCACTGCCAATGGTTCCCATGAGCAAGCTCCCATGCACCTTCCCTATCCATCTCAAGACCATCCTGGCAGGATTGATTGACATGCCCGAGCCATGAATTAGGTGGGCATCTCTTTGGTCTCTTCTACTCAGGGTTGTCATACAGAAACATTACGAGCATGTTCAACATTCGGGAGGTGTGCCACGTGCCCATATAGCCGGGGCTGGTGTTCACGGACTAAGCTGGTAAATAGCCTCGATTAAGTTTTATCACATAGTCTCTGGTTCAACATGAAATCATTCCACCGATACCCCATGATCTTGTGAAGGCACTTAGTACCAAAGACATTAACATGTCTCTCCAAGTCACTATAGTGTCAAGTGTTCATGTCTCACAACCATGCAGTAGGACAGGGAGCACAAGCAACTTAAAAATTTGAGTCTGTTCACCTGTATAAGTATCAACAATGTTATATATTCGTGTTGAATGAGTCCTTGCCTTATGAGGATAGACTGAAGCATTTAAATTTATACTCTCTAGAAAGGCGAAGGTTACGAGGAGACTTGATCAAAGTCTATAAATGGTTGAAGGGCTTTAGTAAAGGGGATTTCAATAGTGTTTTGGTTGTAGAAGAACCAGGTAGGACACGTAGCAATGATTTTAAGTTAGATAAATTCAGATAGTTTAGTAGGAAGAGGTAGGAAGACACCTACCGAACGGGCGTAAGCTACTCCCGGTGAGGATATGTGGGAAGTGAGGAGGATGCTGAAGCCCTTCAAAGACCCTTCCCATGTCCTCACTAACCGTTTCCCTTTTGTCTCATCAACACCAGAGTAGTTCAGCATGATCTCTAAAGATAGATCCTCTCTCTTTCTACACCACACTACATTCAAACAACACACACGCCTTTTCCCAAAATTTAAAATTCAAAATGGCACATAAACGAACTGCCTCGGAGTCCCCGCCTGGGGGGGGACCATAAATTCCCCCAGGGAGGACTCCCCTTCTGCCTGCCGACTTGAGAGGTGTCCTGATAACTCCTTAAACCTCCTCCTTATCAATTTCTGCAATATTCGCGGTCTTAGTTCTAATTTCCATTCTGTGGAACACCATCTCTCCTCCTCTAAACCTCACTTTCTCTTCCTCACCGAAACACAGGTTTCTGAGGCTACTGACAGCAATCTCTACTATGTTCCCTTCTACTATCTCTATCCTAAATTTCAATCCAAAGCTGGATGTTGCGCCTACGTGCACAACGACATCACTTGCTCTCGTGCCCACGTCCTTGACTCTTCTGAATTTTCCACCATCTGGCTAAGACTTCATTGTCATTCTATTACTAAATACATCTGTGCTATTCATCTCTCACCTAACTCTACTAACTTTGTAAAATTCTTTGACTACTTGAACTACTTGAAGTGGAGCACATCTTGACCCACTCTCCCTTCGCTGAAATCTCCATCTTGGGAGATATCAATGTTCACAACCAGCTTTGGCTTTCATCCTCTTTCACAGACCAGCCTGGTGAACAAGCCTACAACTTTGCTCTCCTCAACGATCTAGAGCAGTTGGTTCAGCACCCTACACGCATTCCCGACCGTCTTGGAGACAGGCCCAACATACTAGACCTCTTCCTGACCTCTAACCCTTCTGCTTACTCTGTAAAACTGTTCTCTCCGTTGGGCTCCTCCGATCACAACCTTATTTCTGCATCCTGTCCTATCGCTCCTGTACATCCTCTGGACCCACCAAAGAGGCGATGTTTCTGGCATTTTGCTTCAGCTCGGTGGGACGACCTGAGGATGTACTTTTTCGATTTTTCGTGGAATGATTATTGCTTCCAGGAGAAAGACCCCTCTGTGTGTGCCCAGCGCATCACAGAAGTGATTGTCTCTGGAATGGAGGCATACATTCCACGTTCTTTCTCTACTCCTTATGCTAAAAAGCCTTGGCTTAATCATGCTTGTTCTCGTGCTATTAAAGATAGAGAGGCAGCTCACAAAAGGTACCAGAGCCTTCGCACTCCTGCTAACCATGATCTTTATATTTCTGCCCGGAACCGTGCCAAAACTATTCTTCAACTTACTAAGAGCTCTTTCATAAATAGAAAATGTCAAAACCTTGCTTTTTCTAATTCTTACCGTGACTTCTGGCACCTAGCCAAAAACATCTCCTCCAATATCACTTCTTCCTCTTTCCCTCCCCTCCTTAACCCTGACGGCAGCACCGCCATCTCATCTATCTCTAAAGCTGAACTCTTCGCTCAAACGTTCTGTAAGAACTCCACCCTGGACGATTCCGGGCATATTCCTCCTACTTATCCCCCATCTGACTCCTTTATGACTGCTATTAAGATTCTTCATAATGATTTTTTCTATGCCTTCCCTGGTCTCAACTCCCAGAAGGCTTATGGACCTGATGGAGTGCCTCCTATTGTCCTTAAAAACTGTGCTTCCGTGCCGACACCCTGCCTGGTCAAACTCTTTCGTCTCTGCCTATCAACATCTACTTTTCCTTCCTGCTGGAAGTACGCCTTCGTACAGCCTGTGCCTAAGAAAGGTGACCGTTCCAATCCCTCAAGCTACCGCCCTATAGCTTTACTTTCCTGTCTATCTAAAGCCTTGGAATCAATCCTTAACCGGAAGATTCAAAAGCACCTTTCCACTTCTAACCTTCTATCTGATCGCCGGTATGGGTTCTGCAAGCGGCGTTCTACTGGCGATCTTCTTGCTCTCTTAACTGATTTCTGGTAATCCTCTCTTAGCCGTTTCGGTGAAATTTTCTCTGTTGCGCTAGACATCTCGAAATCCTTCGATAGAGTCTGGCACAAGTCTTTGCTTTCTAAACTGCCATCTTTCGGATTTTATCCCTCTCTCTGTTCCTTTATCTCCAGTTTCCTTTCCGGCCGTTCTATCTCAGCTGTGGTAGACGGTCACTGTTCTTCCCCTAAACCTATTAAGTGGTGTTCCACAGGGTTCTGTCCTATCACCCACTCTTTTCCTGTTATTCATCAATGATTTTTTTCCATAACAAACTGTCCTATCCACTCATACGCCGACGATTTCACTCTGCATTATTCAACTTCTTTCAATAGAAGACCAGACCAACAAGAAGTACATGACTCCAGATACATATATATATATATATATATATATATATATATATATATATATATATATATATATAGAGAGAGAGAGAGAGAGAGAGAGAGAGAGAGAGAGAGAGAGAGAGAGAGAGAGAGAGAGAGAGAGAGAGAGAGAGAGAGAGAGAGAGAGAGAGAGAGAGCGCTAGAGAGAGAGAGAGCGAGAGAGAGAGAGAGAGAGAGAGAGAGAGAGAGAGAGAGAGAGAGAGAGAGAGAGAGAGAGAGAGAGAGAGAGAGAGAGAGAGAGAGAGAGATATTACTGATACATTCTAGCCTTATACACAGGAGCTGAGTAATTTCTGCAAAGTCCACTACTTTAAGAAGTAATTCTTATAATGCAAATATGAGCCATCTAGATGAGAAGGGGTGTAAGTGATGCAGCCATTTTTCACTACTTTGCACTGGGAAAGGGATTCTACATTATAGGAAGAACAAGATATATATATATATATATATATATATATATATATATATATATATATATATATATATATATATATATATATATATATATATATATATATATATATATATATATATATATATATATATATATATATATATATATATATATATATATATATATATATATATATATATATATATATATATATATATATATATATATATATTACAAGTGAAAAACGACCCATGGTACACCAAATACAAGGTCACTTTTCCCCGGTAATTTGCTTGTTGTTCTTCCTGGGATGTGTAGCCTGTCTCTCCCAGCGTAAACTAAAAAAAAAAAATTGATCTGTCCCTTGTGCCATCGCTCCTTCGGACGCCTCATCTATGTACCATGGTATCTGTTCAAAGTTGCAGCATACCTTAAAAATATATAATAAACAATAGCTTCAAAATACTCACCATAACTGCATCTGATACTTGCATTGGGAGAATGTCATCAACTAGGCCAAGATCTTTTGAAAAACGATTCAGAATCTGACCTAGAAAAATGGGACATATTACAAAATATGTAAAAAAATAAAAAAAATATTTGATATATAGATGATTTATCGGTGATGTCACAACTAACTAATGGGGAACATACTGATGGGGGCATGTCACCTCGCTCACTCACTGCCTCTACCTTTGATGTCCCCGAAGCAACCCCCCCCTTGCCACTACCCTATCCATCTCAAGTCCTTCATGGCAGGATTAAGCAATTAAGTTGCCCCAGCCATGAGTTCTGTGGGCGCACTCTTGGTCACCTCCACTCAGGGTTATCTCACACAGAAACAACCCTTTGAGCAAGATCAATGTCCAGGAAGTGTGCCTCGTGAACATATTGCCAGAGACAACTAGCATCAAATATATATATATATATATATATATATATATATATATATATATATATATATATATATATATATATATATATATATATATATATATATATATATATATATACTACCACTTTAGTGTCACATATGCTTTGTCCGTGTATTGAAGTTATAATAGCTTAAAATGCATACAGCTCCATACACAATGTCATTCACTATAGTGTGATTATATGCTGGTCATTCAATTACCAGCCAGTAGACTCTGAATGAGCTTGGAGCTCTGATCTCTGGGTAAGGTTGGTACCCCACATCAACCCCCCCCCCCCCCCACACACACATGGGACGCAGAACACAACGTCCGACTAATTAGTAACACGCGGTACCCATTCACTTATGGAAGTATTGGGGACACGGTAAAGGACACTGCCTATTCATCTCCACCTTGGCTGGGAGTCGAACCCCGGATCTCTCAGTGGTGAGGTGAGCATGCTAACCACTACACTACAAAGCTCTGTGTGTCCATGTGTACTTAAGCATATGTCTGGTTTTGGGTATTTAGGAAAAATCTGAACCTGTGATTGCCACATATGTTTGCAAAAAATCTACGGGATTTTGTCAGCTGAGCTTCACCCATTTATCAGTCACATCCTTATGACCATCCTTAATGTAGTTGTTTGTGTGTTTGTGTGTGCATTTACCTAGTTGCAATATACAGGAAATGAGTTATGGTCATGGGATCCCATCTTTTATTTTTTTGAGGGACGAATTCCTTGTTCAAACTATTCTACAATGACAATGATTTTTTTGTTTTGTTTTATCTTTCAAGCAGGTTGTCTTAAATATCTTTCCATGCGCTCTGTTGCTTCCAATCTCATTCAAACACATCTTTTTTAAAACTGTCTATTCACATCATTACCCCGAACACTGTAATCATGTCACAATCTTCTGAGAATGGCAGCCCCAACTATTCGTCTTTCCTTGTACAATAAATCTGTCAGACTGGGGATTATCTTGGTTGCTGCTCTTTTCATTTTCTTAATTTTGTTCACATTTTTTTTTCAGGTGGAACCAAAAAATTGTCTTATATTCACTATCAACTTCATAAATGATTCGTCCATGTAAAAAAAAAAATGTCACTCATACGTTTATCAACTGCTTATAAATATCTGGACATCTTAACAATGGGTTTTTTATAAGACAAACATTCCCATGTCTTTCTCTTTTTGCTTTTCTTATTTGTTTTTTTTCCTCCAAAAAAATCAGTACCAGCATCTTAGTACTTTAATCCATATCCAATATTTTGTATTGAATTTTATTTCCCACATCTGGGTTAATTCATAAGTCTTATCCAAAGCTTCTGTCAATAATTCTATATGGAAAACTACATATATTGACATTTTTTATATAGGCCTTTACAGTTGAACTCAATTTCTCTTATTCTTCCACTGGTGTTCACAAGAAAATTCTCCCTCATAACACTCATTCCATTAAATATCGTCAAGAAATGGAGTATGGCTTAAATGGAGAACGAGACGTAACAGAAGAACAAAGCATGGTTACAAATTAACTAGAAATTAATACATAAGAATCTACCTTAGGAAAGAAATATATTTTGAAGTATTACAGGCAAGTGTAAGGAGGAAGCTCAACATTCCCTTACCTTTTTTCTTTTGCTCTTGTGATTTGTTTTTTCCCATAAAATAATTCAGTGACTGTCTTAATACTTTTATTAATTTCCACTACTTTGCATTATTTTTTATTTAATTTTATTTCCCACGTCTGGGTTAATTCATAAATCTTGACAAGATCTTCCTCTAGTAATTTAAAATTCCCTTCAGCTTCTACAAGTGGTCGTTGACCTACGACTTCGATTAGTTAATCGTAATCGTAAGTTGATCTGGTCGTAATTAAGTCGGTCAGAATGGTTGCCAGATTCCAAGTGTTTTTCCCATGTTTCCCACTCTGAATTGGCAGTTTGAGGCTACTTTTATGGTCGAGTTTTGCCATAAGTTCTACGGAGGAGTTGGCAACACTGATCTGTACCGAATGACTGAACTTGCTTGATGGTCAGACTCCAGTCCTCACGCAGTGAAAGCGTCAACTACACACACACACACACACACACACGTGCGCGCCCGCGCGCGCATGTAAGCATTGTAAACATCACACACACACACACACACACACACACACTGAGGTTCTGATGGAAAACTTAAGAAAATTTGTGAACATTATTGTTGACCTGAAGAAGGTACTAGTTTCCGGAGGGGAAGAAGTAAAAAAACTTAAGGAAGAGAACAAAAAGTTGAAAAAGGAAAATGCCATCAACGACAACATTGATGACAAGATACAGGCAGTGGTCAAAGATGAAATATCAAAAAGGGTGAGAGAGAGTAGTGATGACGAACTGGACGTGGAAAATAAGATGCTGAAAATAGTTGATGTAGAAATAAATATATGGAAAAATGCAAATGAAAAGGAAAAAGGTACTTTGAAAGAAATTCTAAAACAACAAGAAAGAGGATGAAAAGTAGAGATGGAACATGAGGTTGTTCAAGCAATAGGAAAGAAGACTTGGTTAGAGAAATGGCAGAAAAGAAAAAGTTTGATAATCATGGGTGTTAAGGAGGAGAAAATTCCAATGAGAACACAGAGAGAGAGATATGAAATCACTTAAGTGAAATACTGACAAACTTAGATGAAGTACCCGGAAGGCTGACAGAGGAGGTAGACGAGTTGATAAGACGAGGAAAATGTGTGGAAGGGAAAAATAGGCCGATTAAGGAAAAGTTAAAGTAAAAAATGGCAACCGAGATGATTAAACGTCGGAGTGGACAACTAAAAGGTATAGAACAATATTAAGACACATATATAAGGAAAAATATGAACCTAGAGGAAAGAGCTAAGATGTGCATCATTGAACAGGAAAAGGAACAAATGATGGGACTAGAGCAGTGCAACCATAACATATGTAGAAAAGACGGAATAGGGAAGAATGGTGGAGGGGTGATGATATTGGTCAAAACGGATTTAAAAGTGTTAATAGTGAGAACAGGACCAGACAGTACGGAAATTTCAAGTGTTCTATTACAGCTGAAATGCGGTGAAAAACTGACAAAAATGGTGACGTATGTATCCTCACACACAGCAAACTGGATAACTGAAATTTATAACAACCTGTTAGAAGGTATAAGTAAAGCGTTAGAGGATATTAAAAATAGCAAGAATGTGATTCGAGCTGGGGATTTCAACTTAAAAAATGTCAAATGGGAGAGTTTGAAGTGGCAGGTGAAGAAAATACATGGGAAGCTAAAATATTAAAATTGGCACAATGACACAATGGGTAAGGGAAGAGATGAGATTTAGAGGAGAGGATGAACCAGCAAGATTGGACTTAATTTTCACTGAACGAACAGGCTGATCCATACTTCATCAATTGACGGAGTTGAATGAAATTAGAGAGTTGTGAGGGAATATTTTTTCGTGCACAACAATGGAAAAACAAGAGGATGATGATGATTTTGGGGCGTTCTATCATGGCGCCGCAACTACGGGGTCATATAGCGCCGAATGTAATACGGATATTTTATATTTCAAAACTATATAAAACCGGTTGAAAATTTAAAACATGATAAAAACAACAACAAAAGGACAATAAAACCTACAGGAGGTTGAGGACGCCAGCCTCCTGTAGGAAGCCATAGACGTCATGTCCCGGGAGGAGTGCCTTCTCCCCCACCACCAGAGAGAGAGAGAAACTCCCATCTTCACCCCGACACCGGGGGAGGTACCGCTCTCGCAGGTCCCCCAAACTGGGGCACTCGACCAGCAAGTGCCGAACAGTCAGGGGGACCAAACAGTCATCACAGTAGGGTTCAGCTCCCCGGTGTGGTGTCATCTGTCATCCCATATCGTAAGACATCCCATCCTGAACTTCGCATCGTGGAATTCAATCTTCACTATCACAGTGTAGTTAAGTGAAGCATCTAAGTGTAAGAAAGTACCAAGGAGAACCTGAAAATCGATGCAAAGCGGAACAGGCCACAAGAAGAAGAAGAGTGATTGTTGATATCCTAGTTATATACATACATACGTTGCTTCTATATTAATATAAATAAACTTAGGTGGGACAGATCCCGACAAGCGGTCGACAAAAGACACGGTACCGTGTCGAATTCATGTGTGTATTTAGGATAGGATGTCTCATGGCACCACACCGGGACATGAGGAAGCCATGTGTGTATCTAGTGAGACCAACCCTATGGCGGGCCAAGACAGTCTCCCCCTTACGACTTCTTATATGGGAGTACGACCAGGGACGCACAGCCCTGGTTGTGACTTTTCCCATCTTTGTCGTGGCAGTCACAGCCGCCCTCCTGCGCTGCCACACACTCTGGAGTGCAGACCGCACGGTGGGATGCAAGTCCCTAAATGGAAGAGTGCACTGTGAGGGAGGGCGAGAAGCAGCGGCCCGCGCCACCTCATCGGCCTCCTCATTACCACGCACAGAGACGTGGGCAGGTACCCAATAGAAGGTCACCTGATGCCCACGCCTTTTTGCTAGAACTAGCCAGCTAAAAGTATATAAAACGAAAGAGTGGGTGCTCCTAAAATATTCTATTGCGGACAGGGCTGCCTGTGAGTCAGAGTAAACAGTAAAAGTATCGACAGGTAAAGTGAAAATGGTGCGAATTGCTAAAAGAATGGCAGATAGTTCTGCTGTAAAAATTGAGGCGATAGCAGGCAAAGTTCCAGAACGGGAAAAGTCTGGAAAGACAGCTCCAAATCCAACGCCAGCATCGGATTTGGAGCCGCCGGTGTATACTGGTACAGCAGTGACGTGACTAGCTGTGTGAGACAGGAAAATCTGTCGAGCAGATGCCGTCGAGATGCTTGGTTTGTTAAAGTTAAAGTACCGGCAGAAATGCGCGTTTGGGAACTCCCACGGTGTGATGGGGGTACCTGATAGACTGCTATTGGGAGGTATGGTAGTGAGACGTCCCCAATGACATTCGGACACGGAAACCAAAGGGGCGAGGTAGGAGACGTTTGTTTCTGTATATTATATCTAAATTGCTGTCTATGGCAACGGTGTAGGCAGGGTTGTTAGGTTGGCGTTGTAGTCTGTACCAGTACGTAATCATAAGTCCATATCTCTGCAAGTCCAAGGGTGGCACTCCTGCGTCAACTATAAGACTTATTATGGGGGATGATCTAAGGGCGCCTGTTGACAGTCGGACTGCCGCGTGATGGACTGCATCAAGTGTGCGGAGGCGGGCGGTTGTTGCCGACGTGTATACTTCGCAGCCGTAGGACAGTCTCGACCCGATGAGTGCTTGGTAGAGGCGTAGGAGTATTGTGCGGTCAGCGCCCCAAGAAGTGCATGACAAAGCACGAAAGAGATCGAGCGATCTCATGTACTTTGCTGTTAAGGCTTTTAGGTGTGAGAGCCATGTAAGGCGCTTGTTAAAGATGAGTCCCAAGAAGTTGTGTTCTTCCGCAACAGGTAAACGTGATCCGCACATGTTGAGATCAGAGTCTGGACTCTGGATGGTGGCCTCTCAGGCGGCAAAAGTGCATGGCAACCGATATATATATATATATATATATATATATATATATATATATATATATCTATATATATATCTATATATATATATATATATATATATATATATATATATATATATATATATATATATATATATTTACGTCTTGGCCTATTGCGCCGGTAGGCTTCTTCCCGGTGGATCCTGATGGTCGGTCCAAGGCTTCTTCCCGGTGGGTCCTGATGGTCGGCCCAGCCCGTTCTGGCGCAGGCGAGTGTTTATAGTGGCGCCATCATGCATTGGCTCATGCTGCCCTCCCGGAGCTTATCTTTAATCCTAGAATCTAGAGTCCGGATTGATAGGTGGTCTTCTGGACAGCATGTGGGTAGTTTTAAGCCACTCGGCGGCGGCTGAAAAATCCCAGCTTGGTGGCACCGGTCGGGGATTAAACTCGCGTCCTCCTGAACGCGGGGCCGTCTTGCTATCTGTTCAGCCACCACCTACCCATATGGATGATATGGATGATGAGAATGGGAAGCCATGTTCCTCCGTCCATCTGGATGTCCTGTCGATGGCATTTTGCAGTTTTCGCTCTGCGGTGGACATCAGAGACGCCGAGAACCAGATTGCCAGATCGTCGACTTAGAGGGAGGACGACACTCCCTCAGGGAACGACGTTGTAATGCCATTTATGGCCACGGGAAAGAGGGTGACACTCAGGACGTTTCCTTGGGGAACTCCTTCCTGCTGTTCATATGATGGTGAGTAAGACGTACCAACTCTGACGCGGAAGGTCTGTTCTCCAAGGAATCTCTCAATAAACTTTGGCATCCGTCCACGGAGACCAAAGTCATGGAGCTGCTTTAATATCCCATATCTCCATGTCGTGTCGTAAGCCTTCTCGAGGTCAAAGAAGATACACACCATGTGTTGTCTGTCTGCAGACGAGCGGCAGATAGCTGACTCAAGGCGCACAAGGGCGTCTACTGTTGTTCTCATCTTCCGAAACCCTGACTGGTAAGGAGACAGGTGGTCATTGATCTCTAGATGGTGTACCAGGCGAAAATTTACCATCTTCTCCAGGAGGATGCATAGGCAAGATGTTAGAGTAATGGGTCTGTAGTGTAAGGGCTGTGAACCATCCTTCCCAGGTTTATGGATGGGAAATAAAATGGGTTTGCGCCACCCGCTTAGCATGATACCAGTCTGCCAGAATTTGTTGTGTATTTAAAGCAACAGGGTCGTGGTGGTAGGACTAAGGTGTCTGATCATGGCATATGGGATATTACTGGGGGCCGGCGACGTGTAGTTGCAGTTGGAAAGAGCTGATTGTAGTTCCCGCATGGAGAAGGGAACGTTGCATATTTCAGTGCTGAAAGATGAAAAGTCTAGCTGGCGTCTCTCCTGTTCTTCCAAATTCCGGCGCACTTCGGGAGGTCTAGAGTCCCGCTTAGACACAGCAGCAAATGCACTGGCTATGACGTCGGCGACTTCGGTGCTCTCTGGTATTATGTTATTATTGATTTTCACTTCAGGTGGTGGGCTCGATGAGAACTTTCCTGCTATTTTGTGTACCCTCTTCCACACCTGTGTCATTTGCGTCTGTGAGTTAAGTGAGGATACATAACTGGCAAACGAGGACCGCCGTGCTTCTTTCAGAGTCCGTCGTGCTTGTGCTCGTGCTTTCTTGTAGGCGATATGGTTGAATTTTGTGCTCTGCCTCTTGTAGCGGTTGAGAGCCCGGCGTCGGCAAGCCACTGCCTGCTTGCACTCGTCAGACCACCATGGCACAGGCCGACGTGATGCATGTCCCGTTGTCTGTGGGATTGTGAGTTCTCCAGCCCGGTGAATTTGGGCCGTAAAAAAGGTAATTGCATCCTCGGTTATCTCGAAGTCATCAATTATTGTCTCGTGTGAGTCATGGTCCGAAAAAGCTCCCAGTCCGCTCGATCTAATTTCCAACGTGGTAATCGAGGTGACGGTTGGAAAGTGGAATTGGAGATTAAGATGGGGTGCTTGTCGTTGCCGTAGATCCTCTGTTATTTCCCACCTGAAGTCCAGGTATGCATCGGGGGAACAGAGTGAGAGGTCAATAATTGACAGTGCGTCGGTTTGCATTTAGTAGTGTGTTGGATGACCGGTGTTCAATATGCAGAGGTCTAGGTCTTCAATTACAGATGCAACGGTGACTCCTCTTGGGTTGCTGGTGGTATCCTCCCATAGTGTATGGCGACTGTTGAAGTCGCCAACTATTAAGAAGGGTGAGGGCAATTGGCGTACAAGTGTCAGGAGGTCTTGCTGATTGACTGGTGTACTGGGTGGAAGATACAAGGAGCATAGAGTGTAGGTACATACGTGTTATGTGGATTTGAGAGGCAACAGCCTGCACTGGAGTGTTAAGTGAGAGCGGAGTGTATGCTATGTCGTTGGATATGAAGAGACACGTACCTGAAAAGAATGAATGTCCCCTCCTAAGTAGCTACCGTCCGCTCCCCTTAACCCATAAACGACAGCCATCGTTTATTTAATCAAACCCGGCGCGGTCCACACAGACGGCCATCGTTTATTTAATCAGACGCTTTCGCACCAGTATCTTGAATGTTTGGCTCAAATTTGGTGGGTGTTGTGACTTTGCGAGCTGTCTGCCAGCATATCTGACCCTCGTGGATTTGAAATAAGGTGCACTTCTCCCTGAGCAGCCCTGGAGCCCACAGCCAGCACCTCATGGGAAAACACAGGGAAACACAGTGATGCATCAGGAGGAAAGGACAGGATAGAAAATGAAGAATTTCTGAGTCAGTGATAGGTAAAGGTAAAGTTGGGGGCATACGCTGCAGCAGCGCGTGGCCTCGGTGCTCATCTCCGTAGCATTGGCCCTTGAGCCTGGGGTGGGAGGGAGCCCATTACCCAGGGACACAGGGCCAATTTGACATCTGGATTACCACAGTTTACCTTCCCCAGGTTTCCCCAGGTACCCATTTATCTACCAGCCCGAAAGGGAGGATGAACAGCTGGGTGAGCTGCACGCCGACTGCCCGGGCCGGGATTCGAACCCGGGCCCGCGGAGTAGTAGCCAGGCACGCTGACCACTAGACCACGGAGGCGTATAATTATTTTAATGGTAGCAGTGATGAATACATTATGATCAGTGACAGCAGTAGTGAGAGTGATTTAGAGTGATAATGTTATTTCACTATCTGTATTGCACTCTAGCCCAACAGGTGCTACCATGACCTCAGTGCAGGGGAAGAAGGGTATGCGTAAGGTGTGTTTTGCTATGACTGATATACCCAGCTCTGAGAAGGACTGTAAGTAAGTGGATAAAGTAGATAGTCTAAATTATTTCAATGTAAAGAACAATTTATATTATTGACATTCAATTATGAGAAGAAGTGTGAAGCATGCCGTCACCTTAGCCAGCCTGCGTTGACATGTTGAGCGTCCTTGACAGAGGCTCTCTCCATGCTGCCCGGAGCAGTGTTTTGTGCCAACAGCTCACACCCTGGCTACATTTCATACCCACTAGCATGACTATCACACAACATATCGCAATTTGGATTTCACCACTGTTCATTGAGGTACGACGCTTCATACAATATGAATAAACACATAAAAAGCTGTTTTTAGCCGTATCTTGGGACCATTCGGTGAAAACAATACCTGTCATTTAAAGGTTAAAACTATTAGCTTAGGCAAAGCTGTGAAATTGATAATGGAAAGTGAGCAATTTTGGGGAAAACGTCAGAGCATTACCATACGGGGAGAACTGATTTCATATTACATCCCGCCCTTTAGTGGTCAATAAAAAAAATATCAATAGCTTACAATAATTATGTTCCCAGAGTTGAAGAGAGGGAGAGGGAGATAGGAAGAGAGGGAGATGAGCTTTCCATGCATCCCCTACTCTGATTGTCTCTTATTGTTTCTTAAGAAATTTTCAATAACCTTTGAACATATGCCTGGGACCTTCAAATAATTCCTGAAAGGCTAAAGCCAAGTACAATAAGCATGTGGGAGTTAAAAAGAACATTTATAGCTTTAAATGGGTGAATAATCTCGTTTATTATACAACTAGGATGATTACTATATACATACCTTCAGGATGAATCTCAAAATACTTGATGGGGGTTCTAATAATGCTCCACAGCATGGTATTGTGTACAGCGTTGGAACAACGGAGAAAGATTGAATATACAGAAAATATTTGCCAATAGTACCCCACAAGCATACCAGCCACCAAACCTGGAAAGCAAAGAATGAAATTAGTATACAGTCTAAGAAGTCAGTTTAATTCTTATTTGCCAATCTACAAATCTATGTCTGACCCTCAGGGCAGTTATTTTTATAGTTTTTTTCCTGGGAACCATCCATCTTTGGCTCTGCCTTTCTGAGAGCACCATTGAATGTGGTCAAGATGAGTGCTGATTCAGAAGACATTTTTGTTATGGATAGCATTACCTCAGTCAAAATTTAACACACAATAGTGGACAGAAAATAATGACTTAGAGAGCACTTAACTGAACACCGGTCAATTAGAATTGTAATTAGAGCCGATAATTAGTTTTCATATTCCAATTCTCAACCCTTTTATTGGAATCCAATTTCTCTAAGACTATTACACCTAAAACACTGAGGTTTCATTGAAAAGAGGTTGTAACATAGACTATGCTTATTGAATACATATGTTGTATCTGTTAGAGTTTTAAAGTTATGGCCCTCTCAATGTTGGTGACCCTAGCAACCAAAGTTTTGGCAGTAATCATAAACATATACAGTAATACCTCGGTTTATGAGTGCCTTAGTTTACAAGCATTTTGATTTACGAGCAAAAAAACCCACTAAAGATGCCTTGCTTTACGAGCGGTGACTTGGTGTACGAGCATCATGTTTGTACAAGTCGAAGACGCGAGCATGGATTCCCTTTCTATACCGCAAAATGAGAGCGCTCAGAGTGGAAAACAATGGGAATAGGCTCTGTAGATGGTGTTACACTGGACCTTTTTTTCTCCAACCGCGTTGGCGGTATGCGCAATCGACAACTCCAGCTTTTTTGGGTGTGTCACACACGATCAAGGTCTGTTGGCCGTATTCACAGAGAAAACAAACCAGTCACCCTGTATCCACATGGTGCTGTTTGCCAAAGTAATGGCTGTTGTGGCTTGTGCTGCTGTTACTCAAATTATGGACTTGTTGCTACAGTAAAATGGAAGGAAGAAGCGGTTTTGGGTACGATCATGGCTTCAAACACGGGAGGATAGGAGTGTTTACCTAAACCAACAACTCGCACACGGTTGGGCGTACGAGCAACCACAGTTGCTCGTAGCTCCAATGGTTTGAAGAAAACGCCCAGTGTGACACTGCCTTCAGTCTGCGTTGTACAGAGGTGGCACCTGCGAGCTCGTGTTCGCTTACGTTTATGCTCTAGTGTGCGATCTTTGTGTTTTCAGCACAATATTATTACTATATTATTAATTTATTATAGTATATTATTTATATTCGTATTATACTATATCCTTTATATTATTTATCTTTGCTATTTGTTAGTAAAATTACTTTTACGGTGTATGAAATAACATAAAAAAATTATTCTTATGTAAATATTTTTGGGGAGATGTGGGACACATAATTGGAATTCACATTAATTTAATGTGCAAATTTATTTTGTTTTACGAGTTCTTTGGTTTGCAAGCAAAATTCCGAAACAAATTAAACTCGTAAACCGAGGTATGGCTAACTTTGAAACCAAGATTGGAAGGCGAATTTTATTCGATTAAAATAATCTTTATTCCACACTCTTCCGAATAAAACCTTAAACAATGCTGAATGTCTAATAGTTTTTGAGTTGGAAAGCTCTAAATTTGAAGTTACACTTTGAAAAAACTTATTCAGAGTTTTTAAAGTGATTTATATAATATATTTTTCATAATGTTGGAGATTGATGTTTTTTTTTTTTTTTTTTTTTTTTTTTTTTTTTTTTTACGTCTTGGCCTATTGCGCCGGTAGGCTTCTTCCCGGTGGATCCTGATGGTCGGTCCAAGGCTTCTTCCCGGTGGTGGGGCCTGATGGTCGGCCCAGCCCGTTCTGGCGCAGGCGAGTGTTTATAGTGGCACCATCTTGTATATTGGCTCATGCTGCCCTCCCGGAGCTCATCTTTAATCATAGAATCTAGAGTCCGGGTTGATAGGCGGTCTTCTGGACAGCATGTGGATAGTTTTAAGCCACTCGGCGGCGGCTGAAAAATCCCAGCTTGGTGGCACCGGTCGGGGATTGAGCTCGCGTCCTCCTGAACGCGGGGCCGTCTCGCTATCTGTTCAGCCACCGCCTCCTCAGGCACATGGTCCCCTTTTGTCAATTAAATCCCAAACTCAACAAATTTTACAAAATATTGAGCCTAGAAAGTCTACCAGTAAAATACTATATGGATATCATGAGAAAGCAGTGGTGCCAGGACGAGAGGTGACATCAACAATCAACCTCTCCCAGTTGTTGACTTCAGCAGGTCAAAAGACATCCTTCAAGATCTGTTACGTATGAAAAATGTCGAAGTGCGCTTTGGTGAGGTTCAGTGTGAGGTAGAAGATTGTAGTGAGGTAGAGTGTGAGGTAGAAGGCTGTGGTGAGGTTGAGTGTGAGGTAGAAGGCTGTGGTGAGGTTGAGTGTGAGGTAGAAGGCTGTGGTAAGGTTGAGTGTGGGGTAGGAGGCTGTGGTGAGGTTGAGTGTGAGGTAGGAGGCTGTGGTGAGGTTGAGTGTGAGGTAGAAGGCTGTGGTGAGGTTGAGTGTGAGGTAGAAGGTTGTGGTAAGGTTGAGTGTGAGGCAGGAGGCTGTGGTGAGGTTGAGTGTAAGGTAGGAGGATGTGGTGAGGTTGAGTGTGAGGTAGAAGGCTGTGGTGAGGTTGAGTGTGAGGTAGAAGGCTGTGGTGAGGTTGAGTGTGAGGTAGAAGGCTGTGGTGAGGTTGAGTGTGAGGTAGAAGGCTGTGGTGAGGTTGAGTGTGAGGTAGGAGGCTGTGGTGAGGTTGAGTGTGAGGTAGAAGGCTGTGGTGAGGTTGAGTGTGAGGTAGGAGGATGTGGTGAGGTTGAGTGTGAGGTAGAAGGCTGTGGTGAGGTTGAGTGTGAGGTAGAAGGCTGTGGTGAGGTTGAGTGTGAGGTAGGAGGCTGTGGTGAGGTTGAGTGTGAGGTAGGAGGCTGTGGTGAGGTTGAGTGTGAGGTAGAAGGCTGTGGTGAGGTTGAGTGTGAGGTAGAAGGCTGTGGTGAGGTTGAGTGTGAGGTAGGAGGCTGTGGTGAGGTTGAGTGTGAGGTAGAAGGCTGTGGTGAGGTTGAGTGTGAGGTAGAAGGCTGTGGTAAGGTTGAGTGTGAGGCAGGAGGCTGTGGTGAGGTTGAGTGTAAGGTAGGAGGATGTGGTGAGGTTGAGTGTGAGGTAGAAGGCTGTGGTGAGGTTGAGTGTGAGGTAGAAGGCTGTAGTGAGGTTCAGTGTGAGGTAGGAGGCTGTGGTGAGGTTGAGTGTGAGGTAGAAGGCTGTGGTGAGGTTGAGTGTGAGGTAGGAGGATGTGGTGAGGTTGAGTGTGAGGTAGAAGGCTGTGGTGAGGTTGAGTGTGAGGTAGAAGGCTGTAGTGAGGTTGAGTGTGAGGTAGAAGGCTGTGGTGAGGTTGAGTGTGAGGTAGGAGGCTGTGGTGAGGTTGAGTGTGAGGTAGAAGGCTGTGGTGAGGTTGAGTGTGAGGTAGAAGGCTGTGGTGAGGTTGAGTGTGAGGTAGGAGGCTGTGGTGAGGTTGAGTGTGAGGTAGAAGGTTGTCATAAGGTTGAGTGTGAGGTCAGGCATTCTGTATCGTCTTCAACATTCTTCCCCTTTTCAGATGCTATCCATATATGAGGGCCTTGTCAATCCTCATATGGAGTATGCATCTCATGCTCCTGAATTTTGCAAGATCCAGAAGGTTGAAAATTGCGGGTTCTTGGTAACAAAGACCAAAGCAGAGGGTTCATGCCGCGGCAGCCCTGGTTTCCTGAGTTTGTGGATGTGCCTACTGACCAACTCAGGATTCAAGTTGTTCTCTGGCTCGACAGCAGCAGTGGCGGCAGCTGGCCAGCCACTAGGGGAAGACAGGTTATCGACATGTGGCGGCAGCAATTGTTTTGACTGCTGTGCCAGTGGCCAGCTGAATGGACAGGGTGTACAACTGTCAATGCAGGCCAGGCCACCCACCAGGGCCACAGGGTTATCCACAGTGGTGATAGTGGTGGCGGATGGGCTGGGTTATGGTACACCTTTGTGTCCAACGGTGAGAGCATGACTGTGTGGCACTTGGCGGGGGAGGCAGCGCCCGTGACTGCATTCTCCTTGGTATTGAGGTCCAGTGACTGGGTCTGTGTCTGTTGGGGGGGGAGGGTGAGGGTGTGATGGGATGACAGGTGCGGGAAGCAGTCAGGGGCCACCACGCGCTTGTGGTGTCAGCAGCAGGTAGATCTGTGCATCGTACTGGTGCTGAATGTCAGAATTATGAGCACCTGTGTCCATTTCAGCAAGAATTTTCAGTTTCATCTTATCGTCGATGTTGTGCTTCTTAACTCGTCCGCTACGATTGGCACGGATTTTGCCTTCACTGGTAGCCTGTTAACACATACTCCCAGGTCTTTCTCTGCCTCTGTGGTGGATAGTGGAGTGTTTCCCATGTGGTATTGGTATGCTGGATTTCCCCTCCTAATTTGCATGGCTTTACATTTTTCTTCATTGAATTGTAGCAGCCACTTTTTGTTCCATTCCTGTAGCTTGGTGATGTCTTCTTGTAGGAAATCCGCAGTCAAGGGGTTAAGCCCCTTTTGGTAGTCACACTTCGTATTTGCTTCCTTGCTCATCCAACTTCTCTGGTTTACACCCTTTATCACTGTACCCACTACCATCTACCTGCCTACTTGGCCAATCACTTGCCCCACTAACAGTAACAGAGGACATAATCGATGCCAAAATCAGGTAGAAACTGTGAAAGAAGTACAAACACACAGTGCTCACACATGGCATTGTATAACTAACATTTGGCACTAGCGTAGTGGTAATAAAAGATAAAAACCCTTAGCCATTAAACTTTGAACTTAATAGCGTGAAACTTAAAACAGAGAATATTTGGAAGGTGTTGCGAATCCTTGTGTGGCTTTGCCGCACAGTGTGACATGTTACAGGAAATTCGTCGACGCTGCAACGGCGGCGCCACATTGTGTGGCACCGGCCTAAAATTTATCTAGCCTACTATGAAAGTTGCTGCCCGTTGGTGTTGGAGTCAGGAGGAGGAGGGGAGGGACGTTACGACGCGTACTTTACACGTATTTCAGGAAGACCCTTGACAAATATAATTTTAAGGACTGTTTTTTTGGTTCACCGATAAATGCGCTCACTACAGTTTTAAAATACTGAATTTTATCTCCTTAATCATTCAGACAGCCAAATACGGAACAAATGGCGTACGCAAAGTTAGATTTGGTTAGTTTAAATTTATTTAGCACGCAGTGTGGGGCGGCGAAAATACGTAACGCAGCGCAGGACGGCCATGGTGGCGGCGGTCCACTATACGCAGGTCAGTGTTGCGAGAAATATCTCCTCGCAGAAATAAGTCGCTCTGCTGTTCAATATGCACATCGGGGTAATATACAGCAGGAAAGACATTAATTTGCCTGGTTTTGTTCTAGTTTGTCCACTTGCGATATCTGTAAGCGGTGAGTGAAATATAGAAACAGTAAGCAGGCTGAACCTTTCTGTGAGCTATTTTGCGGCTGCAGCGGCGGATGCACAACAGGCAATTGGAAAGTCAGTCATTTAATGATTTCTGGAGAAAAATACTATCTCTATAATAAACAGCATCATATTTTGTCCAGAAATAAGCAGTCACCATCTTGAAATTAGTGGGCTACTCTCATGAATTATCCCCTATTTCAGTTTTCATTTTATTTCGATTCAAATAAAAATATTCCGAAATCTGAAAAAATCCGAAATCTGCAACTCTCGGTCCCAGGAATTTCGGATAAGGGATTCTCAACCTGTATATATGTAAGAACTTGTTGCCGTATCTAGATAGCCATCAACAGGTGGGATGTCACTGATGGAACCGTTACTATCCAACATCATCGCAGCACGAAGTTGTTCTCCATTTGTCCTGAAAAAAAAGTTTTACTTTACATATATATAAGGAGACCATATATATCTGATTTATCAGAAATTTACATTGTAGAGTCACTAACAGCATAATTCAATTGTTGATGCAATAAAACAGTAACAATAAAATGAAATGCTGGTGCTGACATAAAGCAAGTCAAACATGAAATGAAGTAAAGGTAAAGGTGAACGTTTGAGGATACACTTTTAGCTGTGCGTGGCCAATGTGGTCACTTCCATACCATTGGCTCTTGAGCCTGTGGTGGGTAAGAACACATAAACCTGGCGACAAAGGGCCAGTTTACCCTCTCCAGGTTTCCTCAGGTACCCATTTATCAACCACCCCAAAAGGAAGGACGTACTGCTGAGTAGACTGTGCGCCAGCTTCCTAGACCGGGATTCAAACCCAGGCCTACAGATTTGTATTTAGGCACACTAACCAATGCACCACGGAGACTCATATTAAGGTAAATGACATAAAAATTGTAACAAGAGAGTTTTTAAAAAAAGACGTGAATATAAAAAAGTGGTAAAGTAATACGAATATTTACAGAGTTAGGAATGGCTAGGCAAGGTGACAAGAGGTAGTATTGATGACACCTACATTGTGGGTACTTTGATTACATAGAGAAGATGATAGGGTATAGGATAAGATAACAATACAGGATAAGATAACATTAATGAGAGTAAGGGGATGGGTGTGAGGGATACCCGAGGGGATAACCAATGTGCCGAGGGCTTACAACGAGTCATTCGTTGCAACATGGCGATTGCAGTTATGACGCTATGACCCCATACCCCAATCATTCAATCCATAAATCCCAGTCTAAATGCACGGTTTGGAGACATGGCGTTTTACAAGTCCTAGAAAAATGCTTAGAAGTCTGCAAAGAGAAATAGATAAGATAATAATGCTGGAAGATAAAAGAGATCAGAGATAGGAGAGGCAGGAAGCAAGCATAATGGACAAGGGAATTGCACCCACTGGGTCATCAGGTTATCTGTTACCTGCTTCAATAGTTTACTTCGCCAAGTATTTTCACCACCCTCCGTTACAAAATCTTTCCATTTCACTTCTTTGCAATTGAAGTCTCCTGTTAGTATTACATTTTTATTATTTTTATTTTATTTCATCTGTCAGTGCCCGCATTGTAGTTTCCAGCATAGTGATATCTTTCTTCATTCCAACTTTTGGTTTTAGGGGAGACATAGGCTGTTATTATGTTATTCTTCTCTCCACTTTTACCAGTACCTGCACGGCCATCACCTCCGCACTGTCATTTCCATATCTCACTTGACACTTTCAAATTTTGTTTCGCCATTTTCATAACTCCTCCCTTTCCTTCTTCCCTATCTTTTCTTCAAATGTTGTACTTGCTCTTTCCCTCCAGCACAAGTTCCAGTTCTTCTACAAATTTTGTTTCAACTATACATATAATATCCGGATCACTCTCCCTTAAATAATCAGTTAATTCAATTTTCTTTGATACAAGACCATTTTTGTTTGTGTTTGCAATCTTTAAACCTTTCTCCCCTTCTCCCTTTTTTCCCTTCTTTTTATCAACACCCTTACCCCCTCTTTTCGCCTCCGATTCATAACTTCATCAGATTTTCGTTCTTCATTCTAAAAAAAAAAAAAAAAAAAAAAACTTCCTCTGATCTTTCATCATTTCTTTTTTTTCGCTTCATTTATCATTTCCTTTACTTTCATTTTTTCATCCTCTGACATATTTCTCCTCACATATACTTGCTTATATTCTTCAGAGTTGTTTAATTTTCATGACTTATTTAGTATAGTTTCTGTTGCCATTTGGGACCATAGCTTTATCTTTAGTGATCTGTTTTTTTCCTTCCTCGTATCTTCCCAATCTAGTTATTTCATCTACTTCTTCCTCTATCTTTTTTCTCCTCTTCAGTATTCATATTTCTCAATACACTTTTTACCTTACTCCTCTCATAACTCTCCCTCTGAGCCTTCACTGCTTTTTTTCTTCCTTGACACCAAACACTATAACACACTTTCTTTTCTGCCATGTCCCTCACCATTCCTTCTCTATTTTTTAGTACATTCACAACTTTTTCTATATCTTGCCTCTGTTCCTGTTGTTATTGTTTTAGAAATTCCCTAAAGCTCGTTTTTTCCTTGCTTTTTTTTCACTTCTCCACTCCTTCAATTCAACATTAACCACATCCTTAATCTTTTCCTCTACCTTTACACCCACACTCTACTGATCATTTCCTATCTTCTTTGCTACTTACCTTTTTATAATTTCTTACATCTTCTTCATGTGTTCGTTTGTCCCCATCACACTCCTCTCTTTCCATTTTCTAAATTTGTATCTCATGGTCTTTTTTTAATTTTTCCATCTTCAGTTGCGCTATTTCTTTTTGGCTTTCTGCTGCTCCTTAGTCAATTTAATCATTTCTTCTCTCAAGTTTTCCACCATTTTCTTTGTCTCCTCGTCTCTTCTTGCTTCATCATATCTCTTTTTCACTTCGGTCAGTGTCTGAATCACTTCCCCAAACTCTGTCCATAACTTCCTCATTTCTATCCTTATTTTATCACAGTCCTGCTCCACTTTGTTTATCCTTCTCCTGTTCTCCATTGTATTGGTTACCCTGATTTTGGCGTGAATCCCTCAAAATTCTCACCCGAGTTCTCTTCCCGCCGATTTGGAGACGCCCTCTTGGATTTTTGTTAACTTCCTCCCCACCTCCTTCCTCTCCTTTTCCTCCCCGTTAAACTTTTTTACTTCTCACTCTCTCAGTTTCCTCACAATTTCTAGACTCACAAGAGACGGAACTAATCTACTTAGCAGTTGCTCGGACCCTAATCGACTGGCAAATAGATTGTTGATTTCCGCCTCGTCTGTCCACGTCCGTTTTCTTCCGTCGGTGGCGGCGGCGGCGGTGTGTGTGTGTGTGTGTGTGTGTGTGTGTGTGTGTAGATTATTAACTAATGAACGAAACACACACACTGAGAAACTCTGTGATGGGGGGAAGAATGCTCAAGACGTTGAGTGGGAGGGGAAAAAAGAAGAGTAGCAACAGTAGGGTGTGGAAAAGAAGAAAGAGAAACAGGGAATAGGTAAGGCAAGGGTGATGATGCAGACGGGGCAGCGGAGAAGGAGCGGGAGGAGCTACAGAAGAGAGTGAGGGAGGGGAAAGGTAAGAAAAAGATGAATACTTGGAGACTTGTCTACCATACCTTAGGCTTAATACATTCTCTTAATGGTTTCTACTTTGTTAATTTGCACTTTGCGATGCTATTTGTCGACCATATTCTTGCAAATTAGGAAAACCACCTATATATTCTAATTTTCTTTACTAATATGCAGTGTGCATGCACCTAGACTAATTAATGAATATTAATCTGAACATATCATGGTAATCTGCACTGGTGGGATGGTCATGTGTTGTACTGCATTATGTTAGACCATAACTAATGTATGTAAACTATATTATCTTTGTAATTATTTATATAGACTCATAGACAAATGAGATGAAGTTCTAAAGCATTGTGATCATCTAAACCAGTGCAAAAAACTCCATCATTTAAGAATATGAAATATTATCTTATGTGAAGCAATACTTTAGTTCTTGATAAGCCAATTTACCAGTATGAAAGCCAGTAGTCGACTCCTGAAGATATTAACTGCGTCAAAATACATACAAGTACAAGAAGAAAGATGATGGGCCAGCTAGAGCCAGTTTGTAGATATCTGAAAAGGACAGAGAAACCAGCTACACCAGTGGCTCTGCCTTCTTCATTTACATTCCTTTCCTTTTTTGGCCCCTCATTCTGAAAAAAAAAAATGTAAAAAAAGTGAAACTCAGTTTGAGAGGGAAAGGAACATTTTTGTGTAGTGAGACAACAATTTAACCTAAACTGATGAGAGATTACTAATTTGACATAAGACTTTTGAAGAAGGAACATGTCAGTTCTATGTGAATCATTTTTATTCAGAACGATTCAAATTTGTTGCCTAATAATGAGTCACTTGTGCAGCAGTGAGGCGAGTTAGTCAAATGAAAATTTAAGAAACGGGGATAAAAAAGTGAAACAATAATAAATGGAGTGACACCAAATGAGTGAGGCAGGGAGGAGACTGAATCCCCTTCTACTTGTAAGAGTACTCCTAAGATCACTCATACGAGAAGTCTTTACTTTCAAGCAAATCACTTGTAGGACAAGTCATTGTGGTCTGTTTCTTACTACACCCATCTCCCAGCTATTGCGCCTAATTGGTTATGAAACTGCACATGATAGCAGAAATGCGTGATAGCTGAACTAAAAAAATCAAGGGGAATAATTCAAATTAATTATACCTCTCTTTGGATTGCTCGCAAGATTACACAAATAAACATGAGTGGGTTTGGTTCACTCGTTAGCCACAAAACTTGCCAGTGCCATGGCTACCAACAGCAACAGCTCCCTCATAATATTCCTTCAGTACCTCTTATAGGCAACAATTTACCAGAAACAGCAATCATAGTTGAGTAAAATGTTCATAAACTGTAAGAAAGCGCAGCAGAGGCGACACTGGCCACACCCACATAGCTAAGCCACGCAGGGGCGGATCCAGAAAATCAATTTGGGGGGGCCCGATGGTAAAATTTCATACGTTACCGACAGCCTCAAAACAGTGAAGGCCAATGGATAGTGATGGCGGTTCTTTGCTTAAAATCTGCAGCTATATATATATATATATATATATATATATATATATATATATATATATATATATATATATATATATATATATATATATATATATATATTTATATATATATATATATATATATATATATATATATATATATATATATATATATATATATATATATATATATATATATATATATATATATGGAGTGCAATCAATATTTCAGCTGGCAAGCAATAACAAGAAACAATTCAAATTGTACATCCGACCAGTGGAAAGGCAGATCTGAACAGGTAGAAATCATCACCATACGAGCATTCGAAGAAAACTAAACGTTTATTTCGATATGTAAGCAGCAAGGGTGATCATAATACAGGTCATATATAAATTGCAAACCTAACATTTGCAAAAAAGAGTTAATATGTAAAATTAGACACAGCTGAAGATAAAAAGGAATACTTATATGGCTTCTTTTACATGGGACTGAGGTAACACATTTGCAAAGATTGGCTGATCTAAAGAAATATATTTACAAATTCCCAAGTATTCAACAAGTGCCTCACTAAGCAAAGAGTTGTCGGCGTTTTTTTTTTTCGCCGAATTTGCTTATCACTCTCCCGACTGAAATGGGGATATCATAGTGGACACAGAGGAGGGCAAGTCCGTTCAGGCGCTCTTGACCGACGGTACTCCTCAGATAGGTTTTCATCCTTTTCAATGCTGAGAAAGACCTCTCGGCTTCTGCGTTGGAGACTGGAAGCGTCAACAGAGTTTTCAAGAGAATGGCGAGATTGGGGAACATGCTGGTTCTGGCGTGTGCCTGGGCTTCTTTGATAGTTTGGAAGACCGGAACAGATAATGCCCAGCGCTCCGCTTCCGCCTTCACGAGTGTCAGGGATTCGATGTCGAGCTCGTAGAGCTTCGCCGCTTGAAGCACGGCCGTAACACCTGTTTCAGGGCCTTTGAGGAGTTGTTTGAGCTGAAGTGCGACAGGCACTGTGTCGTCGCCGAACCGACTCTTCAACTCAGCCAAGACGTGGTCCACGAACGGAATGTACACCGCCCGGCGGTAGTACTCCTTAGCATTCTCGCACGGAACATTTGATCGCTGGGTCTGTCGTCCACAGAGTCGTGGCACAGGGATGGTGTCATGCGATGACCCCCACCTCGACCAAAAGCTCTTCCGCTTTCATAAACACGTTGTGAAAATGATTCTCCGCATCTGCTCTGAACTTGGCAAAAATGGTATCGATGCCACGAATCGTGCCATGGCATATAGGCTGACACCAAGTCGCCATCTTTTCTCTAAAGAGTTCGCTTCGGCTCGAGAGCATGCGCCAATATACACTCCACTACAACCAGTCCAACGAGAAATCGGGGAACACGTATGGCGATGAGAAGGAGCCCAGCGGTGGCGTGAAATTCTTCCTCGAGAAAAACAGCGATGACAGACAGAAATTCAACGAAAACCAGCACTGCGCCATGCCTCTCCAGGGCCCTCACATGGGGGGGGGGGGGCATATGCCCGGGGGCGGTACTTTTAAGGGGGCGGCAATTCTAGCCTGGACCTGCCGCCCACAAGGCTGACAAAATAATAATATAATAAAAAAAGGTCAAAGAAGGCCTGAATAGTTTACCGTAATCGACAATTTTTGCATCAAAATCAACAAAATATGAAATATTTTCCCTTTTCCTTTCTGCAATAGGGATATTAAATACATATTGTATTTTAAATTAATTTAATTTCACTTAATTATACGGCACACACAGCAAAAGCATATTTTATGATGTATACCGGTATCCTATAATCACGTTGCCCAAATTAGGGTCATAGGCAGTAAAGGTACGTGGTGGAGGTGGGAAGTGGTGATTGGGGGGGCGTCAATGAGAACTTTGCCCTGGGGCGGCACTTAGGCATGTAAGGGCTTTGTGCCTCTCAATTCACCTGGTGGGGCACAGGGGAACAAGCTTTTCGCGCTTGGCCGAGGTAAGCTTGACAACCTCTGTGAAGCGGAGAGAGCGTATATTCGAAGAATGAACGAAGTTGTACACCTCGGTCAGTGTTTGAAGAGCGATCTTCACTTCCTTGACGTCACACGCCTTCGTCAGTACTAGATTCTGCAGGTGGTTATAGCAATGGCTTGGCTTGGTCAGGGTGTACTTCTTCATGAGTACTGCGGCACACCCTTTGAAAGTTCCCACCATGGCACTTGCTCCATCGAAACCAAATCTCGTGCACTTGGCCACGTCCAATCCGAGGTCTTCAATGGTGCGCAAAAGGAGCCAGGCTAAACCTTTACCGGTGAGGTCTTGGGCGTGCACAAAGGCAAGGAAGTCTTCCCTTATTTCCTCTTCGAAGTGCCGAATGATGATAGTGGCCTGCATTAAAATTCACTTTTTGCCTGCATGTGAGGAATGAGGTCACAAAGATTTTTTCATAGGCCTTTAAATCTTGCTCTATAATATTCAATATGCGATTCCGTAACTTAAATACTGAAAATAAATAAAGAAAATCCTGAGTTCTCCAGAAATGCAACAGAAAGGTACCAGTTTTCATTTTGGCTCTCAGAAAGTGGACATTTTAGCAGATGAGGGGGGGGTGTCGTCCAACACCCGCCCCCCCCCTCCCCTCGGTACGGCGTACTACGGCCCTGTACGAGTATATAGATTGTTAGATGAGTGCGGGGCCCATAAGGACGCGGGGCCCTGGGCACGTGCCCGTTGTGCCCTGGCCCTGCAGGAGTCAAAAATTACATCAGACACCGACAAAATTTAAGTCTTGCCTGAGCATCCCGTCCACCTCCGCATAGTAAAGCCCAAGGAACCTATAGAGGAGGATTTTTTTTAAAGTTTGGAGGACAGGGTCCATATCTATCTAGCGGCGGCCGGCTTCGCTCCCCAGCTCTCTAGCTTTTTAGGGATATCCTAAATATATTTTATGTTTTCTCAATTCATGGGTATTTCAAATATTTTAGTTATCCTAATATTTTTTTGGGGGGGCCCGGGCCATCTGGCTCCCCACCCCCGTATCCGCGCCTGCATATGCCAACAGCCGACGACACATTCCGTATTATAGTTGCAGCACATTATAAGCGAGTCTGTTCTGTACCGACTATCCGCATACACTCGAGATTTTCTGGTGGGGCGGAGATTTTTTGGGGGGCCCGGGCCCCCTGGGGCCCCCCCTGTATCCGCCCCTGAAGCCACGACCTTTGATTTCAAACACTGAGCCCCACCCTCACCGGTGTGGTCATCATGAGATATCCCAAAATCGTGAGACATCCCATCCTGAATACATACATGAATTTCGACACGGTACCGTGTCTTTTGTCGACTGCTTGTCGGGATCTGTCCCACCCAAGTTTATTTATATTATTATGAAAGCAAATGATGACGTATTTACTAGGATATCAACAATCACTCTTCTTCTTCTTCTTGTGACTTGTTCCTCTTTGCATCGCTTTTTAGGACCTCCATGGTACTTTTTACACTTAGATTGCCATTTGTGTCTTTGAATTGCGTGTGGATACATGGCTGGCAAATAAGGATTGTCGTGCTTCTTTCAAAGTCCGTCGTGCTTGTGCTCGTGCTTTCTTGTAGGCGATGTGGATGTGCAATGCAAGATGGCGCCACTATAAACACTCGCCTGCGCCAGAACGGGCTGGGCCGACCATCAGGCCCCACCTGGAAGAAGCCTTGGGCCGACCATCAGGCCCCACCGGGAAGATGCCTACCGGCGCAATAGGCCAACAACGTAAAAAAAAAAAAAAAAAAAAAAAAAAAAAAAAAATATGTCCCTGCCTCTTGTAGCGGTTGAAGGCCCGGCGTCGGCAAGCCACTGCCTGCTTGCACTCGTCAGACCACCATGGCACAGGACGACGTAGTGTATTTCCCGTTGTCTGTGGGATTGTAAGTTCTTCCGCCCGGCGAATGTGCGCCGTAATAAAGGTAACTGCATCCTCGGTTGTCTCGAAGTCATCAATTGATGTCTCTGTGTGGGTCATGGTCCGAAAAAGCTCCCAGTCCGCTCGATCTAATTTCCAACGTGGTAATCGAGGTGACGGTTGGAAAGTGGAATGGGAGATGAAGATGGGGTACTTGTCGCTGCCATGTAGATCCTCTGATATTTCCCACCTGAAGTCCAGGTATGCATCGGGGAAACAGAGTGAGAGGTCAATGATTGACAGCGTGTCGGTTTGCATTTAGTAGTGTGTTGGATGACCGGTGTTCAATATGCAGAGGTCTAGGTCTTCAATTACAGATGCAACGGTGACTCCTCTTGGGTTGCTGGTGGTATCCTCGCATAGTGTATGGCGACTGTTGAAGTCGCCAACTATTAAGAAGGGTGAGGGCAATTGGCGTACAAGTGTCAGGAGGTCTTGCTGATCGACTGGTGTACTGGATGGAAGATACAAGGAGCATAGAGTGTAGGTACATACGTGTTTTGTGGATTTGAGCAGCAGAAACCTGAAATGGAGTGTTAAGTGAGAGCGGAGTGTGTGCTATGTCGTTGGATATGAAGAAACACGTACCTCCCGAAGGAGCTTGTGTTGGATCTGCTGGAGAGTATATGGCACTGTAATTACGTGTGGGAGGATGACCGTATGCTCCTAATATTGTCTCCTGGAGGCATAAACACTGTGGCTGGGAGTCTTTAATGAGTAGGTGGAGTTCCTTCCAGCTTCCTCGTAACCCGCGGCAGTTTCACTGCAGAATCTTGAATTTCAATTATGTTTCTTCATGGCGCCCCCGGAGAGGGACCTCCCTGGGCTTTCGCTGGAGGGTTGACCCCAGCGTTAGAGTTTTCTTTATCGGCCCCAGAGCCAATGTGACAGGCCGGGGAACACCTAAATTTCCCCGGCTTCCATCTTCTGCCGCTGCCTTCCTCACCCTGCCCCCCTCAACCTTCCGCCACCGTGAAGAAGCGGCAAGGGAGGGGGACACGGGCACAGACTGTGCGGAGGCTGAGGACACGGGCGCCGGCAGGGCCGCATCTTGACCTTTGGCATCAGATGGTCAGCCGGGCCAATGGTGCAGGGATGGCGGCCGCAGCCGGCACCCGGGATTCTTCCAGCGACCCAGAGTTGGGCGCTGGATAAAATTTTTAAAACAGCCTAGGAGTTGTCCGCCACCGAAAAAAAAAAAAAAAAAAATCAGGCTTTATATTAACAAAACAGCTGTTTACGACATTACAATTAATTTTTAACTAAAAAATCGACTGTAACTGACGGTATTTGTTAGTGTGTTACTTGCATGTTATTGAAACTCATGACTGTTTCCCATGCGTAGGCTATCATATATATTATCCACGCAATCAGATGAGCCATGGGGCAGCAGATTGCCAGTGCGCGATAATGCACACATCAGACTTGGGTGGACCGACTATAGCTACCTGATACCGCCAGACACGAAACACGTGGGCGCAGCATAAAAAAAAAACCTAGTCAGGGGACTGGGGGAGTAGCCAGGTAGCTTTGGTGTGGGCTGTGTACGGTGGCGCCGCGGTATAAACAATGGTACCAATTAAAAATGGCCGCCGCCAAGCGAGAAGCTGGATGCACACAGAGCGATCGCTAAATGGGATACTATCTCGCAAAATGAGGGGCTTTGGAAAGTTTCTAACTTATCGTCAGATGCGAAATCGCAAGATAACAAAAAATAACGCCAGATGCGAGGTTCCACTGTAGCTAACACCATAACAAATATTAAAATAATATTTTGTACTCAAAATGAGTTATTTTTTTCATATTTGAGAAGTGTTACACAACTCATGTTACACCCTCCATACAGTAAAGAGAGTAAGACTTAGCTGACATCTGCTCACTAGCTAGTGGAAAAACATAACAATCCTCCTCATTCTTCTCTCTCTCTCTCTCTCTCTCTCTCTCTCTCTCTCTCTCTCTCTCTCTCTCTCTCTTGATCACATAGACATTAACATGAAGGGGTGATAGTGATAGGAAGTCAAGGAGGTCCAGTTGAAAATTCAGAACAGAACAAAAAAAAAAAAAAAATGCATTATCTAACAGTTTATACATGTACTAGCATCCAATAGTTCGGCGTGTCTAATAATCCAGCATGAGGCAGGGTCGCTGCAAAGCAAATGAACTTTTATTGTAAATAAGCAAACAAATAAAAAGTCTGCAAAAAGTACCATTCCAAAAAAGAAAATGACAAGGTCATACAAAATTTTGAAACAAGAGATTCCCACCATAACACTAACCTTTTTTGAGTTTTTAGGAAGAGAGGTATCATTGTCGGAGGAAACTGCAGACTTCCCCCTTTTTTCTTCAATGCAGGTGGTACTTTTCTTTTCACCTACGGGAAAGATAAATTTTAACACACACACACACACACACACACACACACACACACACACACACACACACACACGGTGCTCAATAAAAACTGGCACAGTGCCTAGGGAGTGGAAGAGGGCAGAAGTGGTACCTATATACAAAAGTGGAAAAAAGGAAGAACCCCTAAATTACAGACCGGTGTCTCTGACCAGCGTAGTATGTAAAATATGTGAGAAATTAATAAAAGAACAATGGATGAGATTTCTAGAAGAACATAATCTAATCACGAACAATTAATATGGGTTTAGGAAAGGCTGCTGAGCTTTTACTCAAGAGTGACGGACAAATTACAGGAAAGACGCGGACGGATGGATTGCATTTACCTAGACTTAATGAAGGCATTTGACAAAGTTCCACATTCAAGACTGCTGCGGAAATTAGAAAATAAAGGAGGATTGAGAGGGAAAATGAAGTGCTGGATGGAAAGCTACTTAAGAGGAAGAGAGATGAGAACAGTGGTTAAGGACACTAGATCGGAATGGAGAACGGTGGAAAGTGGAGTGCCCCAGGGGTTGGTTTTAGCACCAGTACTCTTCCTAGTCTATATTAATGATATGCCAGAGGGAATAAAAAGCTACATGAGCCTGTTCGCAGATGATGCTAAACTGCAAAGACATATAAGAAACAGTGAAGACTGCAAGTAGCTGCAAGAAGACCTAAACAAGATTTGGAAATGGAGTCAGGAATGGGAGATGAAATTCAACGTGAAGAAATGTCATGTTAAATGTGAAAAAGTGTAGAAAGACCAAAATGGACATATAAAATGGAAGATGGTGAAATATTAAAGAAAGTAAATGAAGAGAGAGACCTGGGAGTAATAATGCAAGATTATATGCAACCAGAAAGTCATATAAATCTGATCTTCGGTGATACATATAACATGGTGAGAAATATAGGTGTAGCATTCCACTACATGGACAAAGAAATGATGAAAAAATTAATTACTACTATGAACTAGAATGCGCGGAAACAGTGTGGTCTCCACATACGAAGAAACACACAAAAAAAAAACTAGAAAGAATACAGAGGATGGTAACAAAAATGGTTCCAGAACTGGAGGGACTGATATATGAAGAGAGACTAAAGGAAATGGACTTACCAACACTAGAACAAAGAAAAGAAAGAGGAGACCTAATACAAATATATAGGATATTGAGTAAAATGGAAGAAGTAGATAACGAGAAATTGCTACTAAGAGAAGAACCTTCCAGCAGGAATACTAGAGGACATAGTAAAAAGTTGAGGAAGGGAAGATGCTCAAGAGACATAAAGAAATATAGCTTCCCTCAAAGAAATATAAAGGTTTGGAACAGACTAAGTGAAGAAATAGTATCGGCGAAGAGTGTGCAGAGCTTCAAGGAAAAGTTGGATAATTATAGATACGGAGACGGGACCACACGAGCGTAAGCCCAGGCCCTGTAAAATTACAACTAGGTAAATACAACTAGGTAAATACACACACACAGACTGGAGAAAGGATACAAGTGGAGTTCTACAGGGATCAGTGTTAGCGCCTACAATGTTTTTAATATATATATATATATATATATATATATATATATATATATATATATATATATATATATATATATATATATATATATATATATATATATATATATATATATATATGCATGCCAGAAAAAGTAAAGAGTTACATGAGTATGTTTGCAGATGAAGCCAAACTGCTTAGAAAAATAATAGATGAGAATGATTGTAATAAACTGCAAGATTTAAATGAGATACATGAATGGAGTAAAAAATGGGAAATGGAGTTCAATTAAAAGAAGTGTCACAATGAAAATGGGCAAGAGTAAAAATAGACCAAGAGGAGTTTATAAGATGGGAGGGACAATAATCGACACAGAAGGAAGAAAAAGACTTAGGAATTATGATACAAGATACACTGCACCTGAGAAGCATATAAACAAGATATTCAGAGAAACATATACAGGCGGTCCTCGACTTACGACGGAGTTCCGTTCCTACGACAACGTCGTAACCCGATTTCGTATGTAAGTCGAAACACCCTTTGTTAGAAGGAACTGTCCGCCCCGACCCTCAAAGCAAAGTGCCATAAGCACCTAAATCACTCACCTGTGCTAACGCAGTAGTAAAGTCATAATTAGCCAGTAACTATGTGTATGAAAAACACTTCCAGGCCATAAATATAAAATGATGAAATGAAAAACAATAACAAAAAAGTTCAGCACACGGCCAATGGTCGTCGTCGTTTCTCCCTTTTCCAATCGTTTCACAATGTATAATTTCACTTCCATTGTTATGTCTTTCCTTTTCTTAGAAGCACTGCCATCAGATGAGTCTGCCTTATGTTTGGAAGACATAATGAAGGCCAAAAGTCAATGAAAAAAGAACACAATCTAAAAAGAGCTAAAGCACAAAAACCAAAATGGCGTACGATCGTTTCACAATGTCTAATTTCACTTCCATAGTGATGGCTTTCCCTTTCTTACAAGCTCTGCAATTAAAAGTCACCTTTACATTTGGGAGGCATAATTAAGGGCACAAACCTGCAGAAAAAAAAGTAACCGAAACAACACAACACAGCGTCCAAGGAACCCAAACGGCGTACGAGCGGAATGTAAACAACGCGCCAGCCTCAGTGCAAAGCTTGGTGACGATGTATTCTTCCGCCGCCCTCAACAAACTAGTTCCTGCGCAAAGTTCGTATTTACGACGCACACGTCGAAAGTCGAAACAAGAATTATTTAATCATTTATGGGGACCGCGTCGTAACCACGAACAGTCATAGGTCGAGACCATCATAACCCGAGGATTGCCTGTAGTCTGCTGCAAAATATTAAAGTTGCATTTCACTACTCGGATGATGACATGATGAAGAAAATAGTAACATTGATTAGACCAAGGCTAGAGTATGTGGCAGTTATCTGGTCACCACGCAAGAAAATGGAGGTAAGGAAACTTGAAAGGATTCAAAGGATTGTGACTAAGATGGTACCAGAACTATAAAGCCTGCGATACGAGACTAAATTAGAGGAACTGGGCTTACCAACGCTGGAAGGAAGAAGAGAAAGAGGAGACCTGATAACATTCTACACGAATACGAATGGAATGTAAGTGTTAGATAGAAATGATTGTATCGAGATGGAAGGGAGGAGGCAACTACGAGTCCACAGTAAGAAATTGAAAAAGGGAACTTGTTTGAAAGACCTAAGGAAGTTCAGTTTTCCATACAGGAGTGTAGATACATGGAATGGACTTCGTGAAGACATTGTTGCAGCAGGCAGTGTCCACAAAATGAATGAAAAACTGGACAAATATAGACTGGGAGACAGGACTGACCGAGCTTGAGCTCAGGCCCTGTATACTACAAATAGGTAAATACACACAAAGACACACACATACAAAAAAGAGAAAAATAAAATAAAATAATTATAAAAACTACATGCACAAAAACGGCAAACATATCATACCTTCTCTGTCCAAATGAATAAACTTTTCATCTTGTTTGGATTTTGCAACTCCCTGTTTGGATGCTAGAATGTCATTCTTCTGCACCAAGGAGTCAATTTCAAAGCTTTTATTCATCAGCTCTTGATATGATCCATAGAATTCCACATGGCCCTGCAAAGTAGAAGTTCATTCAACCCTACTCACAAATGCTTTTATTTTATTATTATTAACCCTTGGATGGCAGCAGTATTTGAAGTGGAGCTCCTCCCAAAATGAATCGTCTATAATTATAGTCACTGCAGACCTTGGGACCGTAGCATAAATATAGTTACGCTGCATAACAGACGTTTTAACTATCGTCTAAATATAGATTCTAACGCAATTTGTAAGCAATGTTTTATTTCTGCCATTCAAAACTGACCGACTGAATTTTGGACCGTTTATATAGTTTCACTGCCACCTGTGATGTAACCCAGTTTTTTTTACATGAACCAAACATACACTTGTTCCCCTTTATTTACAGGGGTCAGGGGACACGTGTAGTGCCCTGAAAATTGGGACACCCGGTGTTGCAAGAGAACCAAGGGAATCGGGGTGGAAAAAGGGAATTGAAGAGCCCGGGGCTAGAACTTACCCTGGGGGAAATTGCCACCACCCTGCGATCTAAGATCGAATAAGGTCGCCCTTAGCTCGTAGGGAGCCTTACAGACTAATAAGTTCAAAAGGGGAGACCAAAGGGAGTCAGCAACCGCTCAACAGCTATCCGGACCAATCTCACGTCAGGTTATTAACCCTACATTAGTACCCTGGGGTGTTTGAACACCCCCCAAAAACATTTTTGATCACCGTCTTGAATTGGCAACACTTAGATCCCTCTCCTTTCTAGTACCTTCCTGAATACGTGAGAGGAGAGACCACTGAAATTTTCACAGTCCTGTACCAGGTCCTTTGAAATAAAGACACATTTGTTTCCTTTGGGGTGTCTTGTCACCCCACGGTGCTAAAAAACTGACGTTGTGGGAAACATGTGTGCAGTGACCACAACAAGCTGTTTGTATGTTGCATGTAATGCCAATATTTTGTATCAGGTGACGGATTCGAGTGATAAGTACTGGTGATGCTGTTGCAACAAGATTATCATATGTGGTTTAGAGTTACCTTATTATGTCAGTGGGTATGGAGTAAATATATTATGCTTTTTTTCTGCAATGTCATGTTTATTAGTTTATCAGATAAGTATACACGTCTTATTTTTGGTGACACATTTTTTTCATTTTTTGTTTTGTTTTGGTGTGGTTAGGAAGCATGAACAATATATATATATATATATATATATATATATATATATATATATATATATATATATATATATATATATATATATATATATATATATATATATATATATATATATATATATATATATATATAGCTAAGCACCAGTAAAACTATTTTTACTAATAAGCAAATCTGACGTATTTCTTTAGGATTTTAGTAATGAGACTCTAAATGAAAATTATTTAGGTCATCATGTTCTTGACGATAATACTGAGGAAATGGAAACGACACTGTATGAAGTACTGTATACTTTTATATAAGAAATGATCGTTAGAGTCCAATTTTTTGTGTGCGTGTGTGTGTTTGACCAATTCCTTTACACAAATATTCTCCGATATCAGCCATAATAACATTAAGCTATTCGTTAGTGACTGAAGTAATGTTTGAAATCGAATATATGCATATATTAGATATAGTATCAACGATACATTATTTCTTAGGGGAGGGGTGTTCAAACACCCCAGAGTACTAACGATTTTCCAAAACACCAGGGCACTAACGCAGGGTTAAAAGGAGAAAACACCTGTGCAATGGAACTATTATCATTGAATTGGGGAGGCGGTGGCTGAATGGATAGCGTGACGGCCCCACATGCGGGACGACGCGAGTTCAATCCCCGACCTGTGCCACCAAACTGGGATTTTTCAGCCGCCGCCGAGTGGCTTAAAACTACCCACATGCTGTCCAGAAGACCACTTATCAACCCGGACTCTAGATTCTAGGATTAAAGATGAGCTCCGGGAGGGCAGCATGAGCCAATGCAGGATGGCGCCACTATAAACACTCGCCTGCGCCAGAACGGACTGGGCCGACCATCAGGCCCCACCGGGAAGAAGCCTTGGACCGACCATCAGGATCCACCGGGAAGAAGCCTTGGACCGACCATCAGGAATTCCACGACGTCAAAAAAAAAAAAAAAAAAAAAGCTGAAAATCCGACTGACGAGTCAATATTGTGGTGAGAAACAATACACAAATGCTACCGCACAAGAACGCGGCGAACACCGGATAAATGTTCCGGTTACATGGGAAACCCAATCATCTGGGTAAGTAGAATTTCACAGAAATATCCCGGTTAGGGTGTAGTACATCAACACGATTTCAAGACTACAAGACTCACGTAACCGTTATGACGGTCTATGGACTCACGATGCGAGGTAATGACTCAGGGGAGGAAGATACATACAGACGTCAGATGTGCAATTAAGAGTAATAACACGGCATATAAATATTTCCTGCTTAGGTCAACAGACTTCAACCAATGTTGATGACTCACAACCCTTTTTCCCAATCACTGCGACGTCCTGGGGACTCACGGTGAGGATGACTCACGGGGGGAAGGAACTCCCACTCAGGTGGGAGTTCCTTCCATTGTTGCTGTAGTCCTGTCTCACCTTTAAATCTTTGACAAGTTACACACCCTTTTACATACTCGCACACATCTACCTTGAGATTGGCACAGTAAAACATTTCCTCGGCCTTCTTAATCGCTTTCTTTGGCCCTAGGTGACCCGACAACTCATAAGCATGCTGAGTTGCTTGTACAGTTAACCATCGAGGGACTATGAGGCTGTAGTGCAGGCTGCCGTCAGTTTTTTCCCGCACAAAGTATAAGATTTCCTCCACTAAGGCGAATTGATCGAGAGTGGGTTTTGGCACTTTTGGGAGCCTTTTACTGGGGATTCTCCCCCCTTGCAAGTAAGAGATTAACTCTCCCCAGACCGTTTCTTCCCTCTGTTGGGTCATGAATTCTTGCTTATCTAGGCCAAGCCACGAAGCTTCGGGAGGCTGTACTATTATTATTTTCGGGCGAGAGAGACGATCCGCCACAAAATTATCTTTGCCCTTCAAGTATTGAATCTCATAATTATACTCCCTCATCTCCAAGATCCAGCGATTCATGCGCGGTGATTTGTTTTTTCGTTTGAAAATGCTAGTGAGAGGTTGATGGTCAGTTATTACAGTGAATCGTGTACCCCACAGGTAATGGTGAAAGTTTCGACAGGCAAGCATGACTGCGAGAGCTTCCTTATCGGTTGCTGAATAGCGTGTGTATATATATATATATATATATATATATATATATATATATATATATAGATATATATATATATATATATATATATATATATATATATATATATAAACTTGGGTTAGACAATGTCGGTAAATGTGATAAATAAAAGCTGTACCCCTTGTATGTCGGTAAATGTAATAAATGCGATAACTTGCACCCCATGTATGACCGTAAATGTGATAAATTGGGCAACCTGCACTTCTTATATGGTAAGTAGTCAACAGTAGACACAATGCTGTGCCAAAATTCATCCACCCATGTGGGTATGTAAACAAAGCGGACGGACTAAATCAAGGGGACGGGACTTGTTGTCACACAGGTCCCACGTTCCGCTGCCTTTTGGATGACGCGGTGTTGGATCCGCGGATACAACTTGGGATTTTTCAGTTACCGTCAAGTGTCCTACGTCTACCCACATGCTGCCCTGAAGACCACCTATCAACCCCGACTCTAAAGGAACTTTTCAAGGGAAATCCAGCTTGGGGTCCGTCAGTTCCTATCAAGAGAGCCTAACGGTATACCATAGGCGAAATAATGTCTGGAATCCAGGAACGGATTAATCCATGTTATATAAATTCCTTTGGGGAAAATAGCTTCGGTTTATGAACTTTTCGGGTGACGAACGGCCTTCAGGAACGATTAAGTTCATGAACCGAGGTTCCACTGTATAAACAAATAAATAAATAAATTAAATAGGAAATAAATAGGAAATGATATTACATACCTCTTTCAGGACAAGGATACTTGAGGCTGCCTTGATATACTGCTCCTGGTGTGTGACAAGGACCCTCACTTTATGTTTTAGGTACTTCATGATGCAGTTGTCAAAAATGTAACGGCCCACATGAGCATCAACGGCACTTAAGGGGTCGTCCAAGAGGTAGATGTCTGCATCAGAGTATATTGCTCTGGAGGAACGATAGTATATTATCAACACTTGCCATTAGCTTACGTGCATTAGTTTTACTATTTTGACTGAAAATATCAATTTTAATTTTCTTTATCTCGAAACCAATCAATGGTAGTGAGTGTCTCATACATGACTGTGATAGCAGTCAAAGTCTAAATCTGATACCTAAATCTGATACCTGCATTTTCTATTTAATTATAGGATATTATGTAATAGGTGCAAGTAGAGAAGATCTTGCATAGAACCAGTACATGTAAGACTATACAGTATGTGCAACTCACCTGGCCAAGTTGATGCGAGCCTTCTGGCCACCACTGAGGGCTGAACCATTCTCCCCCACCATGGTTAGGTCTCCTTTGGGGAACAGCTTCAAGTCGCAATCCAAGGCACACACTGACAGAATGATATGCATTCAAATAAATTACTGACAGATGAAAAGAGCTAAGTAAAAGTATGATGTCCCCTATTCCTGTATCTAGCTTCTCCTACCGTGTAACATGCCAGAGGCCAAGAGTATCCCATCCTTTTTTTTAAGAAGATATAAAATCTATAATGTATCCCATGTCTGCATTACGACAATTTGATTAAATCATCAAAACTTTCATAGGTATGGTAAATATTAAAAGATAAGTTGGGCGGCAATATTTTTTTTTCAGCAAAAAAGGGAAAAAGCCTATAAATATATTTCCACAAAGTAATAAAGAAAATGCCAAAGAAATGCAGTTTTAAGTCTCATTCTGAAAATGACTTGATACTAATAAATTTAAAGTTTTGAGATGTAAAATGGGTAGATCAGTGGAAGACATATGTTGCATGGTACATGTCCATTTTTTGTATGAGAACTCTCCCAAGTCAACTAATATTCAAATATCCCTCTGTGAATGAACTTAAATTAGTTGCTGCTCGTCTAGCATTTACCTCTAAGCTGTGGGGGTTTCGACACGTCTCTCCCCACATGAGGGTGAGTTTTGAAATTTTGCCGAAATAGCTTGTTTTCAACATGTTTTCAACCATCAGTAATGCAGTTCTCCATGCCTCTAACTCAAACATACTTCGTCTTCAAAATGCAAAAAACAAACAAACTCTCTAGGTTGAGAGATGTATCTGTGGAAGGTGGGGAAGAGGTGTAACTTTCAGCATGAGAGTGTACTGTGTTCCAAACATGGAGGTTGGATGGGAGAAGCGGAAAAAGTGAGGTGATTCTGGTCAACTGGCGGCCATACTAGGATTGGCAGAAAGCAGGTGACAGCAGCCGCTCCCATGACTAGCCCTGACCTGAGCATGAACCTGACTTGACCCAACTCTGGCTGCTCTCTTCATTTATTCATTCAGCATACAACGAGCCTGCTGGATGGACGTGTCAATGTGTATGAAGAACATAGAGAAGAAATATGCCTGTTTCCTGCGATGCATATGGTAACACAGCAAGATTCAATAAGGTGCAGCATCCAACACTGACGTTTCTCTGTTCAATATATATCCTAAATATGGCAAAAAATTTAATAAAAGCAAGAAATGTCCCATTATAACACATGAAGCAGGTAATGAGGAGAATGTGGGATAGAAAAATGTAAGATGTGGCAGTTGTTGTGGTAGGGATAATGTGGTTGTGATGGTAGTATCAAAGATAATTGTGAAATTGGTTGCGACCGCAGTGGTGATATTACTGGTGGTGGTGGAGGTGCTGCTGGAGTGGTGATGGTGATGAGGTAGGGATGATATTGTTGGTGGTAGTAGTGATCTGGTCGTGGTGATGGTAATGTTGTTGTGGTGGTGATGGTGATGTTAATGTAGTGGTTACTGATGGTGATGTGGTGATGGTGATGATGATGGTACTGCATCCCAGAATTTCCCAGAGATGCCAGCCAGCGTTTTTTTTTTTTTTCTTACAACAAAGGAGACAGCTCAAGGGCACAAAAAAAGGAAACAATAATAAAAAAAGCCCCGTTATTGTGCAACCTCGTTTTGGTGGTCATCTTGCAGATCAATCTCATTACGGTGATGGTGGAAGTGATAGGGAGGTCCCCGAGGATGCATCCCATCACAGTGAGGAGCGACCCGTTGAGGGCCACTCCATATATTATTGCTCCAAGGTTCCCACATACCGCCTACATGTCCACTCCAAAAATTGGTGTCCTAGGCTGTTCCATTAAGGTACCACAACACTCGATATTAGGTGACGCATCACGTGCGTCGCTGGTCCCTCAATTACTTTTTTATCGACGCATCACGTGGGTTGCTGGGGTCCAGCGGGTTAACTTAATAATTTTTTGGCTCAGATTACCCCTACGTCATTATTTGGTTAGAAAAACTTTGACATGACCCATTTTTTATGTATACCAAACGTGTCTTCAGAATGCCTAAGTGACTTGCGACAAGGCGGCGAGGGCGAGATGGTGGCAGTGAGGGCGACAATGCTTGTAAACAAAGCAAAGTACATTAATCCCTTCCATAGCATCCAAACAAATTAGGCCAAATTGTGTTCGGATATGGAGAGTATTCGGATACAGGAGGTAAAGCTATTTCCTCCTCCAACCAATCATATTCTCCACTGCCGCTCCAGTTTTTTTTTGAAGGGATAAAATTGGTTTACAGCACACATAAATGATGTAATAAATGAATAACAATGAAAACACACATAAAACACATAAACAGGAATGCTTGAAGCCATACTGGTACCCCCAAAATGCTATTATATTGATGTTCCCTGGATAGAGAACAACAGAGAAGTAGCTGATAGGGCTGGGCAGGTAATGATACTCATTCTGGTTGTAGGAGGACCTGCTTAATGGTACTGGTATCTGCACCAAACATCTCAGTGCTGGTATTGTAAAGTGCTCACTCCAGCCTGCCTCTAGCTTGTCAGCATTGGTCCTGGTACTACTGGTACTGTCTTCTTCAGTGTCGGTAACACAGGAACATTTGAGCCAACATTACTGGTACTAAGCATTCTGGAACTGGTACTTTGTCATATAGCCAGTACCTTTAGTACCGGTGCCAGTACCAGCCCAGCACTACAGCATGTCTCTTTTTTGTGTACTAATATCAGCTGAGGAGTTGCTAGTAGTTATGATCCATTGTTTATTACCCACTTCATATTTTTATTACTTGATTTTTACAGAAAGAAGCATTTATTGGTAAATAGTTCCCATGGTATGATATGCTTAAATACCTTAAGTCAAGAAAGAAAATGGTGGATACTTTATGACTGCCGCCGAGGGTGTGTCCTCTGTTGATACATCATACAAGACTTCAAATAACATGTTTTAGTTAATTTCTAAGCTATGTTGCTTAAATGTGCTGGACATAATTAGGTAAATCACCAGGGCAGGTACTGAATATTGGCTATTGCTGGTCTAAGCATAGTAACTATCTGGGAATGGGCTGTGGCCCCCGGATTGTAGTGATTTCCAGTTCCCAGACATGTGCTTTCACCTTTTAGCCTAGGTAAACGAGGGTTGAGTTTTGAAATTTGCAGTATATGGCCAGCCAGGAAGCTCCAAGTGCGGCACCAAATGACAAACGCGTGACTCGGCTACATTGCAGGTGGTTCAAAATAAGTAAATCGTCAGTCTAACTTACCAGAGGCCAGTTCGGATTATGGGGCTTTTGATACTGGAGGGATTACTGTATAAGGCGCAACATGCATGTTGGGAAAGCTAGTTTCAGGCGAGTAAGTAATGAGTTTTATCTAGCGCTAACAAATCTAAAACATCAGTGAATTTGAAAATTAATTTAACTATTCCCAATGTGTGTCTCTACATGATTTAATAAAAAAATAAATTAACGAATGAGTATCCCCATTCTTCATACTGATGGGGGGTTCAGAGTGACTTCCGTCCCTGGCCTGACACATTATATCGTGGCCTTCCACATGTTATTGTGTTTATTATTCATCTTCACTGCCTATTCCTGTTTTCTTTTGCTGGACTGACTGGCCTCACGTCCTTTTATTCTGGTTTAGGCTACTTTGCTAAGGAGGTATAAAGTCAGACAATGGCATTCGCTGAACAAAACATTGCTCTAGCACAGTAAATTAAAGCTGAACTACAAGTATGTCAAAATTATGTAAACTGGGGCATTACTGTACATGAATGTAAAGACTTCTGGTGATCTAAACAACAAAAATAATATAGAAAAGTGAAAAATACCTTTAACAACCTCGGTGAACTTGCTTGCATTGAATGGCTTGCCAAACAGAATATTCTCTCGCACAGTGCTTGAGAAAACCCATGGGTTCTGAGCTGCATAGGCTAACTTGCCTTGAACAAACACCTTCCCAGACAACAAAGGAAGTTCTCTCATGATGGCATGCAGAAGGGATCCCTGAAAAGGATACATTTCTGTAAAAAAACTTTTTAAAAATAATGGACTGATACAATTACACTCGAATGTCTGGCATCACAACACAGATCAAACAACAGATAAACAAGGAGCCTTTCCACATATGCAAACAAGCACACAGACTTACACTTATGTACAAGATCACAGTCACACTGCCACTGATCCACATAAATATTCACACAACGCAAACAGTAAAAATACTCGAGACACACAACCAAAAAATACCAAACACATCACACAAACACTGAAACGCATACAAGCACTCTTACTTTCCACGCACCATATGTGGTTGGAACAGTCTCCCACAACAAACTTTAGACCAGTGGTTCTCAACATTTTTACTACCACGCCCCCTCTAGGAGCTGCTCTTTCCCTCCACGCCCCCCTTGTATCTATAGACAAATTTCACTCCCAGATTTAAAAAGAAAAGAAAAATCCTTTTTACCCCATTTACTAAGCATGAATTACATTAATGAAATATTTGACACCACTGTTTTAATGCTACCAGATTTTGAATACATGTTTAGTGAGATATTTGGAACTGCTTCTTAGCTACCAGATTTTGAATACGTGGTTAATGGGATATTTGACACTGCTTCTTAGCTACCTGATCTTGAATACGTGGTCGAATGCTTGAGAGTGTACAACGTAAATCCCCTTCAACGTTCAGGCGGTTTATATACTTGGTTTTGATAGCAACGAGCGTGGAAAATGCAGTTTCACATAGATACGTGGATCCAAACATTGTTTGAACCCGAAGAGCCTGATGTGAGATCAAAGGGTAAACAGGAAGGTACTTGACCCAGAACGTCTCCAAATCCATATCTTTGAAGTCTTCTTTAGCTGTGGAGTTGAGCTTCAACTCAAGGAACTCCTCCTGGACTTCATCAGCAACGTCAGCTACCTCACGTACATTGAAATGGGTTCCTGATGAATTTCCAGGCTTCACGCTTCTCGTCTATATCTGGGAAGTATCTGATGAATTCTGCTTTCAAGTCACTTAGATGAGTGATTATTTGTTTCTTTAACTCAGAGTCAAGGTTACTGTGAGCGACAGCAGAATCCAAGTTCCTAAAACTGGCTGTATTTCCCTGCTGAATTCGACATTTCCAGAGATCGAGTTTGTCCATGAAGGCTCGAATGGTGTCATGATGCATGATGATGTTGATGTTTTTCCCTTGTAGTTTAAGGTTCACAGCATTCAATGCTTCAAAAATGTCCACCAGGTAAGCTAGAGTTATCTGAAAGCCTTCAGACTGGAATTTGTCATGAAGGTCTGCCTTCTGCATTGAATCTAGAAATATTGCTACTTCTTCTCGTAGCTCATAAAGCCGTCCAAGCATGTTCCCTTTTGATAGCCATCGTACGTTTGTGTGAAAAACCAAGGCTTCATGTTCGGATTCCATATCCTTACACATGCAGTTTGAAGAGACGACTGTTTAAGGCTCCAGCTTTGATGAAGTTGACTACCTTGACAGCCACGTTCAGGACATCCTTCATTTCAGCAGGCAAAGTTCTGGATGCTAAGGCTTCACGATGAAGTATGCAGTGTGTACTCATTACTGAGGGATTTTTTTCTTTCACCTTTGTGAAGAACCCAGACTGCAGACCAAACATGGCTAGAGCTCCATCAGTACATACCCCTACCACCGAGTCCCAAGAAAGTTTATTTTCCTGAAAAAAGTTAGATGAATCATGAAAAATAGCTTCTTCTGTTGTGCAACCTTCCATGGGGTGACAGAATAGAATTTCCTCTTTTATATTGTTGCCTGACACGAAACGAGCACACATCAGTAACTGAGACCTGAGCGATATCAGTCGTTTCATCACACTGGATGGCAAAAACAGGGGAGGCTCTTACTTGGGCGAGAGTTTGATCTTTGATATCTTGAGACAACTCATGGATCCTTTTCTTGACTGTATCGTTTGACAGAGAAATTTGGGAAAGCTTGTGTGCACTATCTTTCCCCAGAACGAGTTCTGCTGCACAAAGTATACTTGGTTTTATGAGACACTCCAATGCTATGGCTCATCTTGTTCTTTTCAATCAATCAGGGGGGGGGGGGGGGTCAATGTATACGGAGAATGGTATGCCTGGGAGACTTTTGAAAACAAGAGTTAGTACTGCCCCACGCTCTTGTCAAGAAAATAGCACATAACTGAAAAAATGTATACTTTTCACCTGAGGCTCGCGCCCCCCCTGGAAATCACTCACGCCCCCCTAGGGGGGCGCGCCCCTCAGGTTAAGATCCACTGCTTTAGACTGTGGTACAATAGACTCATCAAAAAACAAATACACTCACTTGTCACTACAACACACCAACACTAACAATTATACTTGGTTCACTTTCCTACCCTGCACACTCGACTCCCCGTCAACAGCCAACCCAAATATGCATGTTATGCACCTGTACAGGTGCAACGCGTATTATTCATCATGATCAAGAAGGATAAATTGAGTGAAGGTAAACTTACCTTTCCCGAACCAACAGGGCCAATGATGGCAAGAAGTTCCCCAGCGCTGACCGAACAAGATACAAAACTTAGTACATTCTTCGTGGTCGTGGTGCTCCATCTGGCGGCCACTTCATGCACCAACAAACTACAGGCCTGTAACAACACATTTTGACTCTATTGATTTCCTGTTAAAGTTGTCAACTTCATGCACTTAAGTTACAGAGCTAATTTCCTGAATGAAGAGTTTTCTAAGGACAGCCTGTTATAAAAGCAGGAGAAAGGAGGGTAGGCATTGTTCTATTGACAATAATGCCCTATGAGAATGAAATTCTAACGTCATGCAACAAATTTTGAGAAAATCTCACTGAATGAATTTCAATTGCAAATCAGTAATGTTTGATGTCATTTTCGTGGGTTTTAGTGTGAATTTTAATGCATAACATTGTTCTGACAGCATCCTCACTGATCACAGCTACAGCATTATGAGGTACTACACTAAGATCTGACATTTGACAAATTCACACCTAACGAATTTGCATATGATGACACTATTGGACCTCTACCCATGCTCGTATATTACAAGGATTTTAAAAAGCTAATAAAAAATCTCAGTTGTGCAGTTCATATCCACCTTGGCCAAGTACTTGATGTCATTGGCATCCGCCCTCCCCTCACACTGTGTCATGGCCATACTCGCTCTTTTCACAGACAGCTAGTAACAAAGTGTATTTACCTATTTGTGGTATACAGGGCTTGAGCTCAAGCTCGGTCAGTCCTGTCCCCCGATCTATATTTGTCAAACTTTTCCTTCATTTCAAGGACACTGCTTGCTTTAACAATGTCTTTGCTAAGCCCATTCCATATATCCACACTACTGTATGGAAAACTGAACTTATTTAGGTCTTTCAAACAAGTCGCCTTTCTCAATTTCTCACTGTGTCCTCTTAGTTCCATCTCGATTAAATCATTTCCATGCAACACTTCCATTCCACTCGTATTCCTGTACAACACTATCAGGTCTCCTCTCTCTCTCTTCTTTCTTCCAGTGTTGGTAAGCACAGTTCCTTTAATCTAGTGTCATATGGCAGGTTTGATAGTTCTGGTACCATCTTAGTCGCAATCCTTCGAATCCTTTCAAGTTTCCTTATGTCCTTATTCTTGTGTGGTGACCAGACAACTCCCGCATACTCTACCCTTGGTCTAATTAGTGTTGTTATTATTTTCTTCATGTCCCCATCCAAGTAGTGAAATGCCACTCTAATATTTTGCAGCAGACTTTATGTTTCTTCGAATATCTTGTTTATATGCTTCTCAGGTGTCAGTGTATCTTGTATTATAATTCCTAAGCCTTTTTCTTCCATCACTGTGTTCATGATTACCCCTCCCATCTTATACACTATACTTTGTCAATATTTACTCTTGCCCATTTTCATTGTGTGACACTTCTTTTCATTAAACTCCATCTCCTATTTTTAACTCCATTCATGTATCTCATTGATATCTTCCTGCAGTTTATTACAGTCATCCTCGTCTCTTATTTTTCTAAACAATTTGGCATCATCTGCAAACACACTCATGTGATTCTTTACTTTTTCTTGCATATCTTTTATATATATCAAAAACATTATAGGCGCTGACACTGATCCCTGTGGCACTCCACTTGTGACCGTTCTCCATTCTGATAGTTCATCTCTCAACACAGTTCTCATTTCTCTGTTTGTCAGGTAATTTTTCATCCATTCTGTCATTTTTCTCCCCAATCCTCCTCTATTTTCTAATTTCCATAGTAGTCTCTTATGTAGAACTTTATCAAATGCCTTTTTAGGCCCAAAAATATGCAGTGCCCCCATCCTTCTCTCTCCTGCACTATATCACTCTTGAGTAAAAACATATTAGATTTGTGACACAAGATTTACCTTGTCTGAATCAAAATTGACTCATTTATTACCTTCTCTCTTTCTAGATGGTGTACTCACTGTTTTTAATATCTTCTCAAACAGCTTGCACATGACGCTTGTTAGAGGAACCGGTCTATAGGTCAGATCTTTTTCGTTTCTGCTCATATAAATGGGACCACATGTGCCCTTTTCCACTGCACTGGGACTTCCCCGGTCTTTACTGAACAACTTGTAATATCGTGAACTGATTCTATTAACTATTCACTGCACTCTTTTAGTACTTGACCTGATATTTCATCTGGACCCATTGCCTTCTTTCCATATAGTGATTTCAATAGCCCCATTATCTCCTCTCTATCCACTTTTTTGTTTTCCATTCTCTTGACACCTCTCTTCATTCCTCTTTTCAAATTCTGTCTCTTGGGTAAATACTTTCTGAAAGTTTTCATTTAGTATTTCACAGATTCCCTTTGTATCCTCATAGACTTGGTCACCCAGTTTCATCGCATTCAGAGCTTATTTTCCTCAGTTTCTTAGTTATGTGACTCTAAAAAAGTTTTGGTTCCTCCTTACATTTCTCTATTATATGCTTTTCATACATTCTTTCTTCTTCTCTCACTTTTGTGTAATCATTTCTAGCTTGTCTATAGCTTTTCCTGTTTGATTCATTCCTTCTCCTTTTTAGGATTCTCAATGCTTTATCTTTCCTCCTTTTTGCTTCCATACATTTTGCATTAAACCACTCTTTTTTCCCTCTTTTTTTAATATTTTTTTAATCATTGGACGGTTTCCTCCAATGGGTTCTTTCTATTCCATATGCCATGTTGGACAGTAGCTGTATCTCTCACCATTATTGCTTTCTGTATTGTGAATGACCCCATGCACCGGGCATGTCCTTTCTTGTCAAATGCTTCCCTCACATATTCCTTGCTTGTAAAAAGAACGCTTGTAATGAAATGCCAGAATTTTCTCTTTTCTCCACTCCCACACGACCACTGCGTGTAACAAAACACACGAGAAATTAATCCAGACAAGGAAAGGTTTTGCCGGCGCTGGGGATCGAACCCGCGACCAGCGAGACGGGAGAGCCACTCCTTAACCAGTCGGCCAAAGAGGTACCCCCCCCCGCCAGCAGAGGGAGTTATGGGAGGCTCGCCCATCAGGCTAGTCGCTGCACTACACGGCCTCTCATTCCTATGTAGATTAATTTACGTGTGTTGAGATGTTTGATAAGTTGATTTCGAGAGGAACTTCTTCAGAGCTCGGAAGGCAAGTTGGTTGGTTGCATTTAGGCAAGCCTGGTCCCTCAGTTTCTTAAGTTGAAACCCCGGAGAGATGCATATTGAAATTTTATTGGACCTGATGCATATTCTCAGTTTTGTAAGAACTCTGTGGTCATTTGCAAAGAACTCAGCATTCCAGAAAACCCTATAGTTTTCCAATGAGTACTAACAAGGACGTGATCGATCTCCCTTGCCACACCGCCAACATTGTTATACCAAATCCAGCAGCAAGGCTTGCATCTCTGAAACCAGGAACCTGCAATCCTCTGCCAGCAAAGTTCAGAAGGAAAGAACTGTTTATGTTTCTGGTCCCAGAGCCATGGGGATCAACACATAACTTGTAGCTAGCTTTCTCTGTTCCAGTAGTTGCATTTAAGTCACCCAAAACAATGAATGTGTCGCGTGGGGGCACTGGTCGACTATAGTCTCACCCTAGGAGTAAAACACCTCAAGTTTACACATCTCGGTAGGGGCGCATACAGTGATAAGATATGAAGCCCAATATGTGCTTCAACCTCACCAGCATCATATGCTCATCAACCAGAGTAACCTCAACAATAAAGGGCCGCAATTAGCTAGAAATGGCTATAGGTACACCTTTGAGACGGGCACCATTGCTCTGACCTGATCATTAGTAGGCATATCCCGAATTACTGATCTCTCCATCTTAGAAGGCTCCACTATGTCGACTCTTAACCTCCTGCGTTCAGCTGACAGCTGGGGTAGTCGATGATCCTCCGAGGCTCAGGACGTTCCAGTTACCCACACAGAGTCTGTCAGTGGTTAACCCCAAACCTGGCTCGACAAGCTTTTGTCACATCTGCACCATCATGGCAGCCCCAAGACCCCAAGATTTGGAGTAGGTGTGGTTGGCAGGGCGGTGATGCTCTTCTACCTTCCCCCAGACTTGTCAGAGTGGATACTATAAACCTGTCATAGAGAAGTCACTCTCCTATGCACCCATCCACCACAGAGCCCTCCAAGGAGAGGCTGGTCGTTGAGCCTATAAGCAGTAGCAGCAGGAAACATGCAGCCACCACCTGACACAGTGGTGGCAGCTTGGCTCATGGTCACAGACGCGTACTAGCAGCTTGACCTCTGCCTGTCATGGCCAAAATAAGAGCCGCAACACACTACTACAGTACTGCTCAATCTCCAGTACTCCAGTCCCTCAGTATTATAGGGATGCCTCACATGGCAAACATGTGGGAGGACAAAGGTCGCCCGCCCTCAGCATTTAAAACTTTCAATGGAGAGAAGGATTACTATTCAAGAAGGAAAGGATACAGTTCAGGGTGGTTGAGTACTTTGATCTAATTCATGGGCCATCTGCTAAGCACACAGGTGTGTGTATTACTTGGTTATTTTCTCTCTAATCTAACCAATTATTAGTTTTGCTCATGCCACATGTGTCACAAAGATGCCACATCATTACAATGCACCAAATTTGATTTGTTCATGTTTTAATTCTTTACATACTATAATCACTTTGAAATAATCAAACCTTGGGTATTGGTCGAGGGTTTATATTGCTGGTCAGTGTAACTCCCTTTTCATCTCTCTCCTCGATCTCCAATATACTCTGAAAAAAAATCATATTAAAAAAATATTTTTAATAAAGTTCAATTTTATACCTTAAGATAGCAAAGGCAGACAGAAAAATATTATTTAGTTACTTTCAACATCTCACAAAACAATAGCATAATCTGACTCAAGGGGAGAATCCGGCACTCTATTTTAAAATTAGGTGAAAATAACAAAAATAACTTAAATGCTCTGGCATGACCATCTATGCATAAGCTATAAAATGGCAGCTTTATTTTTCCACGAATTTTAAATGTCCCACCGATCCTGAGTTTAAATGCCTAATAAGTGGGCATGGCGAATCAGTCCTAGTGTGGGTGGCAGGAATCGTTTTGTTACATTATTTTCAATAAATATGATTAAATAATCACATACCAATGTGCTATTGTGCATCTGGCAACCTCTCCCCTGCCCTTCGTGGCTTTCCTGAATCCTGCCTCCCACTCAGATGAACTGGTGGCTGAGGGAAGGCGGCCTTGTTTACACCATGAATCTTCCATTCCATTCCTTCATGAGCTCTTGATAAGGCATTAGAGCATTTATTATTGCCCTGAAGCCTTTCACTGACATCATTTCAAAGCAGAAACGGCGTGTGGAGAAGAACCACCGAATGGCAGCTTATACAAGGAAAACGTAAATAACAGCTACGCGCCAACACTATCAAGTTCAAGCGCCTCACCACCACAAGATCCCTCACCACCCCCACCACCCCCACCACCAAACCAATCGTTACATTCAAAAGTTTTGTTGAAATACATGAAAGACAAGCATGCAGCATACTTTAGAGTAAAATTATCCGCCCAAGTGACAGCGACAGGACACAATTTTGGCTATGACAAGTGTCATCTACTTACAAGCATGTTTCGAACGAATATCAATATAGAAAAGAGTTGAAATGCAGAAAGGGAAGAACTACAATTCCAACCAAAGGCAAAAAGAGAAGAAAAGTAAATGACACTTTAAGAAATGAGTATAATTCAGGCGAGTTTTGAAGATCAAACGTGGTAACAATGAGTGACTTGGCGCGTCACGATACCCTCACCCTTGAGCGATTAACCCGTGAACTGCGGGAGCCTCGAAAAAAGAAAAGTCGTCCATTGCGGGAACTATTACCCAAAGACCGGCCATTTCAAATCGGTACTCTACCCATATCAACAAATTGGTTGCATGAATATGCAGACGACAATTGTTTCACATAAAACATGTTTCTTATATTAGCATTTACAATGCTCCCCTACTAATATAAGAAGCAGGTAAGTAAAAAAAATACATTTTATGTCTGAAAATATAATTTGTTTTACATAAAACCTGCTTCTGATATTAGTAGGGGAGCATTGTAAATGCTAATTATAAGAAGCAGATAAGTGAAAAAATACATTTTATATCTGAAAATGTCATTTACCGCCCCGAGTTTCACGCTGCTTTGATATGTACGGGTCAGGTCTACCTACTGTCGACGTCATGCGCTGCTTTAAAAGGCGGTGTCATACTGGCCGTTTTCATCCATCCATTGGGGCTACGGGCAACCGCGGTTGCCCGTATGCCCAACCGGGAGCAAGTTGTCGATTGTCCGTACGAATGGAAAACGATCAATGTGGGTACGAGCGTGGGTATGTGGGTACCGGCTGTGGCGGTGGGGAGGCGGTGGCTGAATCGACAGAGTAACACCACCGCGTTCAGGAGGACGCGAGTTCAATCCCCGCCCGGTGCCACCAAGCTGGGATTTTTCAGCCGCCGCCGAGTGGCTTAAAACTACCCACATGCTGTCCAGAAGACCACCTATCAACCCGGACTCTAGATTCTAGGATTAAAGATGAGCTCCGGGAGGGCAGCATGAGCCAATGCAAGATGGCGCCACTATAAACACTCGCCTGCGCCAGAACGGGCTGGGCCGACCATCAGGACCCACCGGGAAGAAGCCTTGGGCCGACCATCAGGCCCCACCGGGAAAAAGCCTACCGGCGCCATAGGCCGCGACGTAAAAAAAAAAAAAAAACAAAAAAAAAAACGGCTGAGGAGTGAGGAGCAGTGGAAGATGTCCCAAGAGACTCGTAACCTGGCAGAGCTGCTTTGTTTACTATTTGTTTGACAAGATAAGAGAACACCTCGTGCTGTGGAACCACAGTCCAAAAAACTTTTTTCTCCAGTCTATGAAAATTGTAGGACTCTCGGTGTTGTATCCCTGGTGCAGGACGGGACATGGCGGCGGCGGTCCACTACGATGGCGGGTGTTGCGAGAAATACCTCATCGCTGAAATAAGTCGCTCTGCTGTCCACCATGTGTGCGTGCTGGGGGAAAACACAGCAGGAAAAACATTGATTTGTGAGCGGTGATTGAAATATAGAAACAGTAAGCAAGTTGAACCTCTCTCTGCAGGGGCGTAGCCAGGGGGGGGGGCACAGGGGGCACGTCCCCCCCCTTCAGGAACTCCTTTTTTGTGGGTTTGTTGGAAGTTCTCGAGAATGACATGCCGTGCATGGCTGTGACCGCCCAAATAGTGTAGATCAGCGGTTCTTAACCTGGGGGTCGTGACCCCCTGGGGGGTTGTTTGGGGTTTCTCGGGGGGTCGCGGAGGGTTTGGGAGAAAATAATTTATTTCATGTATGTGAAGCGGCCAGCTGCTGAAAACATCAACCACAATCAGTCAGTCAGTCAGATCATAGCTGGGGGGGGTCTGTATGTGCTCCTCTCCTGGCTGTGACTCCCAAGGCGCAGCAGTTGCACCAAGGTTTTGAGTCATGAAAGTATGAGGCCAAGCAAACTGAAGGTTCATTTTGAGTCTTACCATAGCCAGGTGGTGGACAAAAGCTTGGACTACTTCAAGCGAAAAGAAGCTGCTCTGAAGGCCAGTCGCATCGATTCCACTGGTCAGTTCGTTCGTCAGAACAAAGCAGCGCGCTGGAGGCTTCATACAGAATTGCTCTAAAAAATCGCACAGACCAAGAAGCCTCATACCATTGGTGAAAATCGAATTAAGCCTTGCATTCTGGAAACAACGATCGAAGGTGATTCATGTAGAACAGCAGGCACACAAGTTGAGGGCAATTTCCCTTTTGAATGATAGTCAAAAGTAGGATCTCGGACATGAGTGAGGATATTCTCCTGCAAGTGGTGAGTGCTGTGAAGAGTAGTCCTGTTTAATCCTTGCAACTGGATGAGTCGACAGATGTTGCCTCATGTTCCCAACTTATTGTTTATTTTCGCTACCTTGACAAGGAAGGTATGAAGGATGAGTACTTGTACTCTGAGCCAGTGGCCACAACAACTCGTGGAGAAGATATTTTCAAAATCCTAGAAGCCTTCCTCCTTATTAAACATGGGCTGAGTTAGGAAGCACTTGTCGGTCTGTGTACAGATCGGGCTCCTTCCATGATTCGTGAAGAATGTCGCTCCGCATGTCTCTTTCACTCATTGCATGATTCATCTTTATGCTTTGGCGATGAAGACTATCCCACCTGGACTTCAAGAAGTGCTCACAGACATTGTGGAGATTACGAACCATATCCGAGGGAGCGCAACAACTTCAAGGATTTTTAAAGTGCTTTGTGAAGAAATGGGCTCTGACTTATCTGTTATCCTGTTTCCCACGGAGGTATGTACGTTGGCTCTCACATGGCAAAGTTCTGAATCGCGTGCTGCAACTTCGAGAGGAAATAACGATGCTGTTGCAAGAAGGTCGTACCTCGAAAGAAAATCTTCTTCACGAAATGATGCAAGATGACTGTTTCGTAACAAAGGTTGCCTACTTGACTGATTTCTTCTCTGAAGTGAATTCCCTGAATATTTCACTCCAAGGAAACCTTGCAATGCTGCACACAGTTCGTGACAAAGTGGCAGTATTCAAGTGTAAGATTCAACTTTACGTGAAAAGAGTTCTGGACAGTGGCACAACTTTTTTCCCTTATATGACAACTATCCTAGATTCTATGGCAGAAGCTGAATGCAGTTTCCGTGAGGAGATCTCAGCTCATCTTCTGGCAGTGAATGACGTCATCAAAAGTTACTTTCCAGGACTGGATGACCGCTGTACTGATGCGTGGATCTCCAGACCCTTCTCAGTGAAGGACAGTGCCATCTGTGATACTGATTTTGCTGCGAAGGTAGAATTTCTTCAAATTCGTGAGGATACTCAGTTGAAAGTCGATTTTTCTGAACAAGAGCTTCCGACATTTTGGGGGACACTGAATGACGACTATCCTCTTCTTTCGGTGCGTGAACTGACCATACTGGACCTCGACCTTTCGCAGCGAGGCTGGATTCTCATCAATGATGGCACTGAAAACGACGGCACGCAGTAGACTTGTGACTGACAGCGACATGAGGTGTTGCCTGTTGAGCACTGCTCCTCGCTTTGATGTACTTATGGCTGCAAAATAATGACGTCAATCCTCCCACTGATTGAATAAGTAGGTTTTATTTTATGTGCATTAGTTCCATGGATTTTGAAATAGCACTTGTAGGGGATCTGTGGCATTTTCAAGGTCTTTTATTTGTAATATTTTCTATAAATCAGGATCTTCATATAGTTTTATTTTACCTTACCTTTACACAAAGGTCACCATTACAAAATTTATTATAGGGGTCACGGCAATACCCTGGAGAGTCTCAGGGGGTCATACGATGAAAAAGGTTAAGAACCACTGGTGTAAATCCTTATCAGTATTGAGACAGACTGGTAAAGATTGTGCCCCCCCTAACTGAAATCCTGGCTACGCCCCTGTCTCTCTGTGAGGTATTTTTTGGCTGCGGTAGCGGGCGGCGGCGGGTGCACAACAGGCATTGAAAAGTCAATCATTTTATTAGTGATTTAATGATTTGTGACAGAAGCAGTTAGCAGATCATTTCATAACACACCGAAAACTACCAGAACAAAAAATAGGTTCGTCCAACAGTGTCTTAGGTGATGTTCTGGAAATTTACCCAGTTCTCTGACGAGGTTTGGGTAAACACTCCTGTCCTCCTGTCTTTGCAGCCATAATCGTGCCCACAACTGCTTCTTCCTTCCATTTAACTGAAGCAACATATCTAACATGGGTAGCGGCAACACAAGCCGCGACAGCCCTTACTTTAGCAGACGACGCCAAGTAAATACAGGGCGACTGCTTTGTTTACTGGCAACCGACCTTGGCCGTAGGTAAAGCAAACCCGGAAAAGTTGGAGTTACCGGTTGCCCGTACTGCCAACGCGGTTGGAGGAAAAAGGCCTGTTATGCACGAAATTCTCACGGGTGTTCTCGGACAGTGTGACACCCGCAAGGCCGCAGCTTAAGACTCCCTCAGTGGGGTGACCGTGTTCACTGTTCACACGTGCTGGGGCGAGATTGACAGAGATGCGTGCTAATGGCGACGAACTATTGATTTAACTATCAACGTTAACTTCAGAACAAAGCATTCGTTTCGTCCCGGGTTGGGTCCAAGTACAGGCGACTGTACGTCAGTCGTAAGTCCAAGTACGTGGATATTTTTCAAGTACAAGTACAGTCACTTTGCCATGTACTTAAGACTAAGTCCAAGTACATGTCATTGTACTTAAGTACAAGTACTTTGTGATAAAAAAAGTTCCTGTCACAAATTCGTAAAGCACGAAAGTTGGTAATGTTCAAATAGTATACACATTAACCCTCTCGCACACCTTAAGGTTCAATAAGTTTTCTTTTCCGTGCTCATTTGTAAAATCCGGTTTCTCGCCGGCTCGAGTCATTTTTTAAAAGTAAATGTTAAAGTTGGAGGCATACGCTGTAGCAGCGCGTGGCCTCGGTGCTCATCTCCGTAACATTAACACTTGAGCCTGTGGTGGGAGGGAGCCACAGTTTACCTTCCCCAGGTACCTATTTATCGACCAGCCCGAGAGGGAGGATGAACAGCTGGGTGAGCTGCACGCCGACTGCCCGGGCCGGGATTCGAACCCGGGCCCGCGAAATAGAAGCCAGGCACGCTGACCACCAGACCACGGAGGCGTTTCAGACCACGGAGGAGCTGAAATATTTTGTTTCTCAGCTATTTTCCTCCCCTAAACCTGCTTTTATCATTATACATAGTACTATGTCAATGACTTCGTTATCTGTTGTAGATTTTTATGAATCAATAAAACAAATCATAGGACCATGTATGGACATGGAATAAAGTGCGCATAAATTTTTTTTTACTTAGTCATGTTTCCACCTCCATAACAAAACAAAAAAAGAGCCAACTTTTCAAGGTAGATGCAATTATAATAGCAGGAATTTATCAGGATTCCTATGCATCCTTCAATTTTCCAAACGACAATTAGCACCATGAAATATTTGAGGGAAATTGAAGAAAGTGCCTTTTTCATTTGTTTTTGCCTTTTTTCATTAGAAACTTATGATAAATAATTTTTTTAGCTTATATTATAAAGCAAAAATCAACAAAACATAACACATTTATTTTTTCAATATGTCTTAGTTTTCTTGTGGTTGACTTTAGACAGGACTAGGCTACGCCCGAGCAGAAATGAGATAATTTCTTACTTGCATATTTACCTCAGTAAGTTGGTAAAACCTATTGATTTTCTTATGCAGAATTTCATGATGATTGCTATGGTGTCACTAGAATTTTGATACGATCAATAGTTACTGAAGAAATCGAACATAAGTAAGCATCAAATGAAAATAAAGATTCATGATCTGTTTGATTTTTAGTGAAAATATCCAGTGTACGCTATTTATCTTATTGATCACAATACAAACAATGATCAGACTCAGAGGAATAAATGACTATATCTCTTACACTTCTATTGTTCTGGGATATAGAAGGTGATGAACAAAATATAGAATACTAGGCTAATGGCGCGACCATTTGCATATTTACCTCAGTAAGTTGCTAAAACGTAAAGACTTTCTGATGGAGAATTTCTTGAGGATTACAATGGTGTCATTAGAATTTGGTGCTGTCAGTAGTTACTGAGAAAATCGACCATAAGTTACAAGGGCCTTCGTGCCATTACGTAGTTCAAAAATATATGTTACTGCCTGTAAAGAGAATAAAATTAAAATTACACTCAATCAAATCACTGTATTGCCCTATATAACACTATATCACTATTATGCGGTCGGTCGTGTGCCTGCGACCTAGAGAACAAAAGGTTAAGGCCCACAGCAGCGAAACGTACAATCTGACTAATGAGTGATGGAGAAAAAAACTGCCTTAAGTGCCTCTGTTTTTGCCTCGCGCTCAAAGCCACGCCAATGGAGAGGGATGCTAATTAGTTAATTTGTGAGAGAGTGAGGAAACTTACGCTCAACAAAACAAATGACGTCATTGGCGCGTATATAACTATTTAAAACATATTTTTGTTCAAATGGACGCCAGTGGCGTGAAAGTGCACTTTGGCCCTAAAAATATATACACGCCATTGGTGTCCAAGTGCCCGAGAGGGTTAATGAGACATAATATTACACTACAATATCATAACACTCAATGTACGTATTTACCCAATAATATCATCACTAAGTTCACTAGAATCTATACACAGCATAAAACTTTTGATTAAATACAATGTACTTGTTTGTACTTGAATGTACTTGGTATTTTCAATTACTTTGGGTCTAAGGACAAGTACTAAAGGTACAATTGAATTTTTAAAACTCCAGTACAAGTACATGTACATGAAAATCTGTACGAAATCCAAGTACAACTTGGACCCAACCTTGGTTTCGTCGTTACTTTCGCAGGCGGCGCCATGCTGATACAGGGTGACTACTTTGTTTACAGTGGGGATATGGGCAACCGACCTTGGCCGTTCGTGACGCACATCCGGAAAAGTTGGAGTTGCCAGTTGCCTCTACCGGCAAAGTCAAGTAAATTAAAATAGATATTGAAAAAGTAATCACATACGTCTGTTAGGATAATAGAAAAGTATCTCGTGTGCAAGTAAGAAAGAAATCGGTGAACAAATGCTAGAATCGTCTTTTTTTTTTTAAATGATTTTTTTTTTGTCCAATCATCTTGAAATTTTATGACAATTATGGTACTGTTATTCACAAAACTAAGCCTAATTAAGACCGTAGGTACAATTTAAAGCTATGGCGTACTCTTCCCTTAAGTTTCTCCTGAGGTCATGTGGCACAAAGTAGGTGGTTGTTGTGCTCCTGAAATACTTTGTGAAGCGACATTAAGTCATGGGACACCGGTCGTACATGTAGCGATGAATGAGCCTGAACAGTTCAGCAGAACCCATGGTTCATGTATTCTATGATACATCGGTGGCTCATGTGGTGATACAATTACCAATGACATTTTTTGGTATCTGGTCCCAAGCGGTACAATACGTTTATCTATTTACAATTACTGTCTGCTTTTGTCAGTGCCATGAGTGACAGATACTGAACGTTCAAGAAATAATACTTATCATAAAGAATCATAAAGAAAGCACTTTGATGAGTAATAATGGTAATAGAAGCAGAGATTTTTTTTTGAATAATTGATTTTGCTTCATAAAAAAAATGTGTAACTGAATGTTGAAGGATACTGCCTTTTATACGCCTGGAAATAAACAGGACAGATGCTTTTTATATGTGAAATGAATAGTTCCTTTTATGTATACTCTGATGAGTAATAATGGCACTACAGATAGGAATGTTATATCATTTTAGAATGATTGCTTTCCATCAGAAAAAAAAAATTATCTGAATTTTCAAAGCTACTGTTTTTTAAGTGTGTGACCATAAACAGTGGTCTGATGAGTAATATGATGGCACCCCAAATGAAAATATTTGATATATCATTTTAGACTAACTGTTTTGAATCAGAATAAGACTATTTCCATGAATTTCAAAGAATAGTGCTTTTTATTTGTCTAGCCATATCTACTGTATACATTTTTTGTTAACTAAACATTTTTTTATAGGAATAAATCACTCTTAGCATCAGGGTTTTGGGTAATTTCATCATTATACTTGCATTTAATTAATCTGTTATGTGTTGCTACTGAATTTACAGTCAAATCACTGGGATTTTGTTTTACTTTTTCTTATCATAAATGTACCACTGCTGGTATGTGGCGGTTATTGGAAGTTTGAGATACCCTGCTAGTGGTACATATGGCAGTAAATGTATTGAAACTAAACTTATATTCATAAAATTTTCATTGCTAGAATACTGAAAGCAGAGTAAAAAGAATAAGTATGCATATTTTCTGACATCATTTTGTTAGTATTTTATATAACAGAGCTCTAATAATGAATATTAAGCTCCCATTGAAAACGTACTAGCTTTGGTTACAGTTCCTAACCTTGTGTCAAAAAATGCATAAAAAATACTACAGTATACAGGTGCAATTATAACACAAAACTTACTTGCAATCTCTGGCAGGATACTAAGACGTCTGAAATCCCAAACACTGCGAGTACGAAGTATACGGTAATTGATGTACGTAGACTGTTCACTATGGTTACTGTTATATATACCTGCAACCAAAGTTTCAAATATAATTTTTTCAGACACACCCCTTCACTCTTTGACTAATATGAGTTACTGATTTTCCCTATCTCCTCTCAATAATTTAGTTAAAGTTGATTTATCTCTTCCAAAATTTTCACTTTTAATAATAATATATTAAAAATTCTCATGAAACGAAGTGGTCTTACAGGCTTGAAACTGTATTTATTTACTCTTTTATCAATAGTGTGGAGGAGGCATTTACATCTATTTGATCAGTAGTTAACTCTAATATATCATGCTATCACAATAACAAAATGTATTATATCTCCTGTCTATGTGTCATTTTTATTTGCCTGAACCACTAAAATCTATCTGAATCATTTCATCACATCATTAGTACAGTTCAGTCTCATCTTACTTTTAAAATATAAGTGTTTATAGCAGGCTGACATGTTACAAAATAAGAGGTTAAGAATGAAACCTTACCTTGTCTGCTTGGAGCAGGTGGCCAGTGTACACATATGTCATTAGACACAAAAACAGTATTCCCTTCGCCGTACAGTTTGAGAATGCATTGTTTGCAGATCGTACAATGCATAACCTTCTTAACGAAGCTAATTCATTTCTGAGGTATAGAAATAAGGAGCTGATGAGTAACTACAACACAGATAAATCAAACGTATATCATGCCTATATATAATAGAGCTTAATTACCCTAAAATTCAAGCATTTATTAATGAAACCATTTTTGTAATAATAAAGTTAATAAGTTTATCTTTCATACTGCACTGATGTAGATAACATAGCAATGCCCTTGGAAAGGTGACCTTGTTTGCCTCGATGACTCCATTTTCATTCTGGTTAACTAAATGTTGCACTTGATACCCATCAACACTGGTAAATCACCAAACTAATTACTGCCAAAATTGAAACTCTTCTGTATTGAAAATGATTGCCATACTATGCTCATGTCAAATTTCTGCAGTATAGATCAGTGCTTATTGATAGGAGAACTGCCTTTCAAAACAGCTACAGCAAAAGATCCAATGATTGAAGATCCATCAACATAATATCCACAGTTGGCAAAATGCTTACTGCATCATGAGTCATTACTTCAACTTTCATTCAATGATTAGGGATTTTCAACGTGACTGTGCAATAAATTTGTAATAACTTTGGTTGGTGCACATACTACTAGAATATCCTTGGTCTAAGTAGCTTTTAAAAATATTTATCCCAAAAGTGATGTACACATTTGTGCAATGTGAATTCAAGATAGTGTATACACACATGAAAATCTGGTCATGTATCAGGAAATGTATTTAGTATGTCATTCAATCAATCAATCAATCAATCAATCAGTCAATCAATGGGGACATATGCTAGGGGGGGTGTTGCCGTACCCAACTTTTGATGCCATCTCTGAAGGTTTCTTTTCTTATTTTTATTTTCATTTTTTAGGTGCTGCCTATAGCGCCGGGAGGCTTTTTTCATGGGTCTTTTCAACGACCCCAGTCTGTTAGTGGCACAGGCGAATTTACTTTTTATTGTGGCTGCCGTGGTGCATGACTCTTGCTGGGCCCACGCTGTCCCCTGGGGCTCCTTTTGACCAAAGTCACTGACATTATGGTTGATTGAAGATCTGGGCGGCATGTTGGTAATCTTTCGCTACTCAGCAATGGTTTGAAAAATGTGCGTGTTTTGGAGAGACTCCAACCTAGGTCCACGGGCTCACCACACCCACACGCTGACCATTCGGCCATCACCTCCCCGAACAAATCTCTATGCAGGCACTCTTTATATACCAAGTACTTTCCAGCAAGATCCAGCAACTTCTCTAACTATGAGCTATCTATGGCTTCTTTTATGCAGAATTGTATGTTTCAGAAATAACCCAGTGAGCAGGGTTGACTTCTGAGTAATGTGCCACATCCCCAATTAATGGAGTTAGCTTTCACCGATTATGCAAATACTTAATAGATCTTGATTCAGTCTTATGAAATGGTTGTCGTTTTAAAGCAAAGCCATTCCAGCAATTCCTCATGATTTTGCAAAAACACTTACCATATTTGATACACATACTACTTAAATCTTTCCCTGGTCTAAGGAACGTTTTAAAATGTTTATGCCAAAAGTGATGTACACATATGTGCAGTGAAGAGGACATTTCCTCCCCCCCCCAAAAAAAAGAAAACTACACTATCTAATGTGTGCGTATTACACATTGAAGACCAAGTGCTCAAGGCACAAGGTGGTTAACTAGGGTGTTAATGAAGTAGCAGTATCACAATAAGCGAACAAAAATAATTACAAACGGTGCTCAATAAGTAGGGTGGAGGCACAGGAACAATATGTAAACAACCAGCTGCTCCATCCATGGTGGGATGATTGAAATGGCAACTCATAACTTAATCAAATATTACTAATATCATTGGCTTGTTCATAAATGTGAGCTATTGAGTCACATATGACCTAACTCGTGGACTATCTGTACATGTTTACTTTAGGTAAGGAAAAGGCATGCACACGAAGGCCAAGAGAGTTGTGGAGAGGTCACTGGGTAAAACAGTTTAAAGTTCAGGGAACTAATAACTCATATCAGGTGATGAGTGTCTGCCTGCCTTAGGTAAGTTAATCTGTATGCATGCAATTGTAGACTGACACTGCTTCTACCAGCTGCCTCACCACCTCAGTTCCTCGATGGGAAGAGTCTGTATCTGTGATTAACTTCTTCAGGATGCGATTAAGGGAGTGTGTTGTGGGTTTGCCTGGTCTTGTCCTCCTCTCCTCCTCCTGTTGTTCTTTTTCTTCTCCTCTGTATTGTTGTTCAACTTGCTCCAAAATGGTGTTAACAGAAATGTCAACTGTGTCCTCAGCAATCTCTATCACTGCTGTCATGTCACCACATCCAGGCAGGGCTCAACCAGCAGTAGGAGCAGCCCGGTGAATCTTTTGGACACAATCCTCTCTTGCCTTACACAAATCAGGTGCTAGATGCCTCTATTAGTGGTTGATCGTGTTGATGAATACATCGGCTCAAGCAACTAGGAGATTGTTTACTACATGCCTAATGTTGTATAACCTCTAAAACCTGGCAACAGACAAAACTGCCTGGGAGACTGCTTCAGGTAGGGCTAGAGTAGCAGTGGTGGTGGGTAAAGGGGAGGGGGGGTAAGGTGGCAGTGACAGCCATGTTGTTTCCCTCACTCTCCTCTATTATGCCACCCTCCTCCTCCACCTCCTCCTCTCCGTCGAAGGGGAGTCACCTTGACGTGCATGGTGACGAGGCTTGAAGCGAGGTCGGGGGCACCACCTACCGTGGTGGCTTGCCTGCTCGATAGGGCTCGATGTCCGCTGATCTCGTGGACCAAGTACACCCCCTCATCACCAGTAGAGGAGGCCTACTGGTGACGTTGCTTGCACCCGCTCTTTTACCACCTAGAGCAGGGCTATTGTCTCCCCACGTGTTTGCCGTGCGTGGCGTCCCGTATACTCCCCGTGCCCTCTTATCTGGGAGTTGAGCCCACCGCGGGGCGGAGGTGTAGTTCCCCTCGGTGGGCAACACGCTCCTTTGGTGGGCGGGTTGGGGCAAGACGGATGGTTCGGTGTGGCCCCACTGAATCAATCGGCTGGTCATGCGTTGGCTAGGGTCAAGCGGCCACTGCCGGGTGGGCGATCGCAACAGTCCCGCGGCCGCCATTAAACGCCTGGCATTTTTTTTACAGCTGAGGAAACAGCTCAAGGGCAACAAAAATAAAGGTGTAAAAAAAAAGCCCGCTAATCGCTGTTCCCACAAAAACAAAAGTAATTAGTGGCCAAAAGAGAGGTCAATTTCGGGAGGAGAGGTGTCTTGATACACTCCTCTTGAAAGAGTACAAGTCAAAGGCAGGAGGAAATATAGACGAAGGAAGGGTGTTCCAGAGTTTACCAGTGTAAGGGATGAAAGAATGAAGATGCTGGTTCACTTTTGCATAAGGGGTTTGGACAGTATAGGGATGAGCATGAGTAGAAAGTCGAGTGCAGTGGGGCCGCGGGAGGAGGGAAAACATGCAGTTAGCAAGTTCAGAAGAGCAGTCAGCATGAAAATATCGATAAAAGATAGAAAAAAGAGGCAACATGGCGGCGGAATTTAAGAGGTAGAAGACTTTCAGTAAGAGGAGGAGAGCTGATGAGACGAAAAACCTTAAACTCCACTCTGTCCTAGAGAGTAGTGTGAGTGGAGCCCCCCCACACGTGAGATGCATACTCCATACGAGGAGGGGCAAGGCCCTTGTAAATGGATAGCAACTGTCCGGGGGAGAAGAACTGGCGGAGACGGTGCAGAACGCCTAGCCTCGAGGAAGCTCATTTAGTAAGAGAAGAGATTATTATTTTTTTTTTTTTACGTTGTTGCCTATTGCGCCGGTAGGCATCTTCCCGGTGGGGCGTGATGGTCGGCCCAAGGCTTCTTCCAGGTGGGGCCTCAGGTGGGGCCTGATGGTCGGCCCAGCCCGTTCTGGCGCAGGCGAGTGTTTATAGTGGCGCCATCTTGCATTGGCTCATGCTGCCCCCCGGAACTCGTTCTTGATTCGCTTGGACGGCTTCCTCTAGAGTCCGGGTTGATGGGTGGTCTTCAGGACAGCATGTGGGTAGTTTTAAGCCACTCGGCGGTGACTGAAAAATCCGAGGTGGTAGCGTGGGGATTCGAACCCGCGTCGTCCATCACGCGGTGAATGTGGGTCCAGTACGCTACCAGCTCAGCCACCGCCTACCCCATATGTGAGATGTGAGTTTCCAGTTGAGATTTTGAGTAAAGGATAGACCGAGGATGTTTAGTGTTGAAGAAGGTGATAGCTGAGTGTTGTCAAAGAATAGGGGATAGGTGTTTGGAAGATTGTGTCGAGTAGATGGATGGAGAAACTGTTTTTGAGGCGTTGAAGGATACCAGGTTCTTCTTGCCCCAATCGGAAATAATAGTAAGGTCTGAGACTAAGCGTTCTGCAGCCTTCAGCCTGGAATCCTTTAGTTCCTGTTGGGTGGGTCTTCCATTACAAGAAGCTGAGTAATGCAGAGTATAGTCATCGGCGTAAGAATGGGTAGGACAGTTCGTTTTGGAAAGAAGATCATCAATGAACAACAGAAAGAGGGTGGAAGATAGGACAGAACCCAAGACGGTCGGTTATACGTGTAGGGTGCTGAACCAACTGCTCTAGATCACTGAGGAGAGCAAAGTTGTAGGCCTGTTCACCAGGCTGGTCAGTGAAAGAGGATGATAGCCAAAGCTGGTGGTGAACATTGAAGTGAAGGGAGAGTGGGTCAAGATGTGCTCCACTTTAGAGTTTAAGTAGTTAAAGAATTTTACATAGTTAGTACATAGAATTAGGTGAGAGATAAACAGCACAGATGTATTTAGTAATAGAATGACAATAAAGTCTTAGCCAGATGGTGGAAAATTCTGAAAAGTCAAGGTCGTGGGCACGAGAGCAAGTGATGTCGTTGCCCACGTAGGGGCAACATCCAGCTTTGGATTGAAATTTAGGATAGATATAGTAGGAGGGAACAGAGTAGAGATTGCTGTCAGTAGCCTCAGAAACCTGTGTTTCGGTGAGGAAGAGAAGGTGAGGTTTAGAGGAGGAGAGATAGTGTTCCACAGAATGAAAATTAGAACGATGACCGCGAATGTTGCAGAAATTGATAAGAAAGAGGTTCGAGGAGTTATCAAGACACCTTTCAAGTCAGCAGCCAGAAGGGGATTCCTCCCTGGGGGAATTTGTAGTCCCCCCCCCAGGCGGGGACTCCGAGGCAGTGTTTTGGTACGCCATTTTGAATTTTGAATTTAAGGAAAAGGTGTGTGTGTTGTGTGATGTAGTGTGGTGCGGATAGAGAGAGAATCCGTCTTTCGAGAGCATGCTGAACTACTCTCTGGTGTTGATGAGACAAAAGGGAAACGGTTAGTGAGGACATGGGAAGGGTTTTTGGAGGGCTTCAGCACCCTCCTCACTTCCCATATATACCTCACCGGGAGAGACTTGCGCCGGTTTCGGTAGGTATCTTCCTACCTACTCCAGCCAAAGTGGCTGCGTATACTTCCCCATTACCCCTGGTACTGTTGGGTACGGTCTGGCCCCAACATCCAGCCTCCCCTTGTTGGGCTCCGTGGTGGGTGGGGGTTTGGGGAATGAAATAAATATTTTGTGTATGAGTAAAAATACACTGCCCCGGCGTGCCTCTCTTCCTGACGTCTGCCCGTCCCCGGAAACTCCCACACGGTCCTCTCTCATCGCCATCTTGAATCCTTTCAGGGGTCCTGGTGGTGCCTCTGGAAAGTCCCTACCCCCTAGCCTAGAGGGTCTGCCCAAGACAAGTCCATGAGACAAATGTCCACGAAATAGTTCACGTAAACCTGGGAACTCCCCAGTCTCCCAAATAGAAGTTATGCCTGGTATGTATGAGCCTGTTTCACTTGAAAAGTACATAGTAGTCAAGTCTGTGGATGGCTGCTCGATAAAGGACCTGGATATTTATGAAGTAGACCGTTCTCTGTTCAAGGCGTGTGGGCGTGATCCCAAGATCATGCCACAAGGGGACGGTAGCTTGTTGGTTGAAGTTTCGTCACCTGAAGAGAGCTCAAAGCTCCGCGCCCTTACCTCTGTTCCGGGTGCATCTCTGTCCTTTTCTCCCCATGCCACAATGAACCACAGAAGAGAGACGGGATTAAGTCTGGATTAAATAGTTTTGAGAACAAAGACTTTATGCACCATGGATTCAGGGCAAAAGATGTGTGTGTTGTAGTTAAAATTGAGCTTGCATAAGTAAAAACCTGTGTTAAACTTGCCACATATGTTCCCAACTTTACCTTACCATATGTGACTCGAGTAGCAAAGGCAGAGAAGCATTTTGTGAACTATAAGCAAGCTAATGAAATACTCTGATAATGAATGTAACGTGTGCCAGTGCATTTTGTAATTAGTTTGTGCTTTTTATTTATCTTCATATGCCTCACATGCTGGAATGTGGGTGGAATATGACCTAATGTATCCCTCAAAATTGTGTACATCTGCTATAGTTTCACATTTTTTTAACTGGGAATTTATTACATATACAATGAAAATACTGTCATGTTACGCCAACACATGATTCAATCTGCCCTAAGTTTGGGGTAAATAAATCCATTTCATAATATTTTTTTCATTCTTCAAGTCCCTGTGAGTTTGCTGTGCTATGTGAGCAGCTATTATGAGTTGCAATCATTTGCAATAAATTTCAATATCCTATACGGTTCTTCAATAGAAAAGGAAAATAAACATTCAACGCAACTAGCCCCGGTCTTCTTAATTATGACAAAGGATCACAATAGAAAATAACTGACACTTACTTTCTTGCTATTTTCAAAACAGCAATGAAGAGCTTCTCCCAGGTGTACATCTTGATGGCTCTAATTGAAGTAATTACTTCATGAATGAGGTGAATACGCTTGTCGCTGCAAATGCTGAATGCATGTCTAAACTTGGCAAGCATATGACCACTAAAACCTGTTAAAAGACATGCAGCTATTAGTTACACAACATAAAATCATCAAATGTATTCATGTGTATGTGTGTGTGTGTGTGTGTGTGTGTGTGTGTGTGTGTGTGTGTGTGTGTGTGTGTGTGTGTGTTCGTATTCATCTATTTTTATTTACCTCTTTGTAGTATACAGGGCCTGAGTTCAAGTGACAGCCCCATCTCCCAATCTATATTTCTCCAGCGTTTCCTTCATTTTATGGACACTGTCCGCTTCAACAATGTCTTTGCTTAGTCCATTCCATACATCCACACTACTGTATCGAAAATCTAAGTCTTTCAAACAGCCCCCATTTCTCAATTTCTTACTGATTCCTCTTAGTTGCCTCCTTCCTTCCATCTCTATCAAATCATTGATATGCAACACTTCCATTCCACTCGTATTCCTGTACAACACTATCAACACTATCCAGCAGAGTACACTTACCCTGAAATGGGAGAACCGTAACAAAAAGCAACAAGGCGACCAAACAGGAGGGTCCAATTTCAGACCACAGTATTCCAATTGCCACAATCAGCTGCCAATGTAAAAAAAAAAAATATATATATATATATATATATATATATATATATATATATATATATATATATATATATATATATATATATATATATATATATGTGCAAAATGTTACAAATACATATCTTTTGGCAGGTAAAATTTAAGAATTATGTTTATAAATTTACATATTTACCTGAAGGGGAGAGGCCCAGACGTAACAGAAAAATGGGGTTGCATTTTGAAAGCGAGAGACATCGTTGGAAAGTATGTTCACAAGCTGGCCAAGTGAAGTATGACTGCTTGATTCTGCTGACTGTATTCGCAAAACCTGGTGGACAAATGTGTACACAGTTTTTTGTGGTAAAACAAAAGAAGCGTGCAGTAGCATCTAAGAAAAAATAAATATATAATTTGTGAATTCTATATAAAAAATCAGCAAGCAGTCCTACTTTATACCATTGTTTCGAATGAAACTATATTTATGTGATTTTACTCAAATGTTTGTATCACTAAAGAAAATAAACTGTGGTGGAATCAATTGCCAATCATTCAATAAAATGAGTTTAATATTTTTGCACTCTTCCCAATTGGTTATGATGCACTTACATGTAAGAGATAGATGGGGGCTTGGGGGCTGAGATTATGCATGTCACATACGTCATAATTGGAGGCCAAAAGGGAGAAGGGTTAAGGGCTGAGAATAACTTATTTAGAAATTCTAAGGCCACTGATTAGGCCACAATAGAGCTGTTGGAGTCTAAAACCCGATCATTACCCTAAGTGCACTACGTGACTTGTACCATTTATATTTAACTGAATTGGTTAAGATTCGTTTTAGGTACCTCTTAGTTTTTGGTAGGAGGTGGTATGTGAGGGCAACTACCACCTTGGCGGCGAACGACCTGTACACGCTCACTGCTCATCCCCATCAAGCCGTTCGACGCCTCGTACGAACTACCACGAGGCGAACGACCTGCACACGCTCGCTGCTCGTCCGCATCAAGCCGTTCGACGCCTCGTACGAACTACCACGAGGCGAACGACCTGCACACGCTCGCTGCTCGTCCGCATCAAGCCGTTCGACGCCTCGTACGAACTACCACGAGGCGAACGACCTGCACACGCTCGCTGCTCGTCCACATCAAGCCGTTCGACGCCTCGGATGAACTACCACGAGGCGAACGACCTGCACACGCTCGCTGCTCGTCCACATCAAGCCGTTCGACGCCTCGTACGAACTACCACGAGGCGAACGACCTGCACACGCTCGCTGCTCGTCCACATCAAGCCGTTCGACGCCTCGGATGAACAAACCACCGAGGCGTCTTAACCCTCTGTGGGAGGCGACTTGGTGGGTGGCCAGCGCATTCCTTGTCCGACATAAGCAGAGCCTCGTCCTGACTACTTGCTTCCGTCCTGGCTCCATCTCTGCTTCTCACTCGAGTTTCTTCAGAACCGTGGGCTTGTTCTGGGTGCCCTTACCTCTCTCCACGCCCTTTCTCCTCCTGCGCCTCTCTCGTCCAGAATGTCTACACCACTTTAAGGATGAAGTTGTGTTGCCTCGTCACGTCCACTCCGAGGACGGGAAGCAAGGAGAAGAAAGTCGTGCGAAGGTTCATCGCTGAGTCCGGCGTGTTGAAGCTTTCCCGTTGGAGACTTCCGGTTTTGTGAAGCTGTTTGGGGTTTTCTTTTTATAAAGTAAATTGGTGTCTAGCCATTTCTTTTTGAATTCATACCTTTCGATTTCAGCACCCAACTTGGAACGTTGACTTGGTAACTTTTCATAATTCTGAGTAGAAATTGTATCGGCACACATCAGAACCTGTGTGTGTCCGCAATAATCTTTAATACTCAACCACCACCTCCTTTCGCTGCTCCTGCAGCCTCCAATTAACATTTTCCTTTTCTTACCATTGAGTTAATCCTCTGGTAAGTCATCAGATTTGGTCTTTGATTTTGGTATGACCTTCTCATAACACCAACACTTTGTCCACCACTTCCTTATGGTATTCTCCCTCCCCCCCAAAAAAAAACTTGGTAATTTTACAGTAATTTTATAAGAGCAAGTCTCGAAACAACGGCAAAACGGTTTATCCGGCACGAGCTTTCCCCCATTCGTGCTGGATCAACGAAGTACTACTTACGCTTCATGACAATTGCACCTGTAATCCCAGAGATTTACTGCTTAACAGCCCTGCTGCTGGATATCATTTTCTAAGCCCTTCTGTTTTTCTGCACATAATTGAAGACCCTCCTGAGTGAATATCTTTTCTTAATGATTAGAAACAAATACCATGCAAACTCATCTTTGATATAAACTAAATAAATGAAAATCTGTAATTGTCAATTTAATGTGAATGACACTGTCGGGTGAGATGTTTTAAGCATTGCTTCACAACTATAGGTAGACTCCAATGCTCACCATCTTCCAGAATGCTTTTCTCACCTGCCTATAGATATATGTATAACAGGGAAACTGATTTGTGACCCTTTGGGTTACATGTTCCAGTTGTCGGAAAACATTGCAGAGCAGTTAGTTTCAGAAGTAAACCAATGCAGTACCTAAAGTATGGTTCAAATGCCCCTAAAAAGCTAACCTTATTAACATGATTTAAGAGCTTATGTGTACAAAACATCTTACCTTTCTATATACGAGTGCACAAGATGCTATTTTCATTTTCATGGCCAACTGGTCTTCCATCCAGTTCTTCAAGTTCAATAGGGTTACTTTCATAAAGGAAATGGCCCCTATTCCACAAGCACAAAGCCAGCCAAATGTTTCACTGTAGCCCTCTTCTCCAGAAAAATACCGAATAAACCATAGAAGTAGATATGGCTGCATCATCCTGGAAAGAGCAATAAAAAAATATATACCATATAGGCAGACACGCTCATTACGCATCTTCACAATACACATAGCACTTTCTATGTGAAAACCAATAGGTATAACCCACAAACTCTAAGAATGCTACTATCCATATCAGACCCTATGACATGCCGTTTTTCGCAAATATCTTTCAAACGAAGACTCGGATCAACATGGGGCTTTGGCACAGATTGTTTCACACACACACCGCTAATTTTTGACGCTGTCATGCATTGCCAGATGGGGTTAATTATGACGTTTACTCTTGACTGTGATGGCAAAACCTGCGTGAGCCACTTACACATTCGAACAGGTGAGGTGTGACGTATTTGTGACGTGTATCCACCACCTACCTCCACCCCTCTTCCCCTACTCCCATCCCTCCCTTTCCCTCCCTCCTGCCCTCCTCCTCCCCCGCATTCCCTCTCTCCCCGGTCCTCTTTCTCTCGTTTACCTCCATTTCCCCCCCCCCCCCCCCCCTCTCCTCTCCTCTCCTCTCGCGATGTACACGAGATATGAATACATGCACACGTATGACTTGAATGAATGGCAGATAAATAGAAATTATATGCCGTCTGCATCAGCATCAACAGTGATGACGAGGATGACCTGTTTGTCGATGGTGATGAATATTAAAGTAGCATATGTGGTCAGTTATTTACATTATTAATCCACCCATCATATATACTCGCTATCTATTTTTGTGTGCTATGACTTTTTAACACAGCTATCTACATGAACACATATCGGATGGCAGTCTTTTCCTAACATCAGAACAAATTATTCATATATTTCTCCAATTTCTTTTCACGTTTTTACTCTGCAATGAAATCCTGCTTCAATTCCACCCTTATTCCTTTCCGCCTCTTACGCGATTTCCTAAAAAATGATCAAGCGTCAGCTACGTGCTTCATCCCATCATACGCTCAACGTAACCTGTGGGAAGGAGGGTCATATACTCGTACAACTTTCAATGGTTGTATAATTGCCAAACAAACCTCATACAGCACTTAAGCAACATTCAATTACGCTGGAACAGGAATCAGGGTCGTGTGCATAAAACACCCTACCATACTTAGCATATGCTTTCGAGTTATCCGCCATTATAGACAAGTCATATGTGTGCAACGCTTCACATCGCATGTACAGAGAGAGAGAGAGAGAGAGAGAGAGAGAGAGAGAGAGAGAGAGAGAGAGAGATTTGGTGGGGGGAGTGGAAAGTTAGGTATGGGGGATGAAAGAGGGCGGGGGAAGAGAGAGAGTGAGAAGGAGGAGGGCAGGAGGGAGGGAAAGGGAGGGATGGGAGTAGGGGAAGCCATGGGTGGAGGTAGGTGGTGGATACACGTCACAAATACGTCACGCCTCACCTGTTCGAATGTGTAAGTGGCTCACGCAGGTTTTGCCACCACAGTCAAGAGTAAACGCCATAATTAACCACATCTGGCAATGCACAATAGCGTCAAAAATTAGCGAAGTGTGTGAAACAATCTGTGCCAAAGGCCCATGCTGATCCGAGTCTTCGTTTGAAAGATATTTGCGAAAAACGGCATGTCATAGGGTCTGATATGGATAGTAGTTCAACAATTGTAAGAGGTGGAGGCAAGAAATGAAAGAAATCTCAAATTCCGCACTCATGCCGATACTCCAGTCAGTTAAACAAAACAAAAAACACAAAAACAGAAACAAGCAATGGAAATGTGGAATAAACACAATAGCATGGAAGGGCGCTGTGGAATGTACAGTCGGCTATAGAGTAGTGACACACTGTCCAGTAAGTTTCGTTCAGAAAGCGACATCTGGCAACCCCTCCACGCGACATGAAAAATATTATACCCTATCGAAATCGTACTGTTGTGGTGATTGGTGGTCACAGGTGCACTCTACATAATTTTAAGATAGATATTTATGAAAAGTGCCCGTCGCTAACGCTTAATAAATATTTTTTCTTTAGGCTCTGTCGCTACATTTTGACACGAGCTTTTAGTTTCGTTCAAATTTAGTCAAGAGCAATTCTAAGTTGTTTATCAAACTATGATACATTTAAAAATATACTGCACTTATTAGGGGAGATTGTTATGCCTTTTAACTAAAAACAAAAAATTCCTGACAGCCGAGATCTTGTTCTTTATAAAAAAAAATTTATACGTAATAATAGGCTATAAACGTTCACATGATGGCGTCGTCGACCGCGGGCTTTTCCGCGCTCGCATTCAACACACACACACACACGTATTTATACTTCGATATTACGTAATCTTCACGGAGAAATAATTGTAGATTTTTGATGATCTGAATTGTCTTTGAGGCTTTATTGTGACGGGAATTAAGGCTGCGAGTTAAACAGACCCTCAAGCCTATTTGCTGTTTGATGGTAAGGAGCATTAGTCACTGCCTGCCTCTGTGAAGGACAGCATTGCACGCGGTATTTTCAAAGTTTAATAAGAAAAAGTGTTTCAGACTGTTCGTGATGTTTTACCTCGCCATCATCATCATCATCATCATGTAGAAGACATTCATTATCGCATTTCTAAATTGAAGTCATGTAATCTGGTATATTTCTAACTACATTATATTATAATATAATATAATATTATACAATATTATAATTTCACGGTCACACACACACGGTACACACTGAAACGCGTTACTAACATCGCCAGTGAATGCGTCACCGTGGTATAGTTGCCAGATACCGCCACCAGGCTAAACATTCTGAAAACCGTGACACTACTCTCTATCATCGACTGTACATGGCGCACCTCATACTTATGGTTGTTTACAAACGGTGCCGCCGGCGCTGTCTCATTGCCACAACCACACCACGCAGATACTCCAGTCAAAACAAAACAAAAGGTAACGGAAACAAACGATGCAAATGTAAAGCAAACACAATAACATGTGGAAGGAAACTGTGGAGTGCACATGGCACATTCCATACTTTTTTGTTTAGTTTACAAGCTTTGTCACACACGCCGCCTCACTGCCACACCACACCACACCAACACTCCAGTAAGCCAGAAAAAAAGGAAACAGAAAAAAAGCGGTGAGAATGTAAAATAAACAATTCCTAGTATCCACACTCCTGTATGTAAAACTGTACTTCTTTATGTCTCAAACATGTCCCCTTTCTCAGTTTCTTGCACTCAGTTGCCTCCTTCCTTCAGTCTCGATTAAATCATTTCTATGCAACACGTCCATTCCACATGTATTTCTGTACAACGCTATCAGGTCTCCTGGCTCTCATCTCTCCGAGTGTTGGTAGGCTCAGTTCCTCCACTCTAGTCTCATAATTATAACAGATTTGATAAGTTCTGGCACCATTTTAGTTGCAATCCTCTGAATTCTTTAAAGTTTCCATGTATCCTTTTTCTTGTGTGATGACCAAACAACCGCTGCACAATCTAACCTTGGTCTAATCAATGTTATAATTTTCTTTATGTCTCCATCTAAGTAGTGAAATGCCATTCTAATATTTTGCAGCAAACTATATGTTTCTTCGAATATCTTATTTATGTGCTTCTCAGATGTCAGTGTATCTTGTATTATAATTCCTAATATTTTTCTTCATTCACTGTGTCGATGATTGTCCCTCCCATTCTATACACTCCACATAGTCTTTTATTACTTTTCCCATTTTCAATGTGACACTTCTTTTTGTTAAAACCCATTTCCCATTTTTTACTCCATTCATGTATCTCATTAAGGTCTTCCTGTAGAGTGTTACAATCATCAACATCTTTTTTTTTAAGCAGTTCGGAGTCATCTGCTGCAAACATACTCATGTAACTCATTACTTTTTTTTTCTGGAATATCATTAATATATTAATATATTAAGGCTGCGTTTCCACCAAGCGAATCGAATCGATTCAATTCATGAAGAATCAACACGATTCATGATTCGTCTTGGTTCGCCACACTAATTTCAATGTAATCGTTTCCACCAAGCGAATCGAGTCAATTCAAACCATGACGATTCATGGCGATTAAGAATCACTGATTTGGTCCCATTTTTTCATCAGTCACGGCGAGTCACCCAACGAGTTAGCACCATGATGGTGGACGTCCTGATTGGTTTAGTGCGAGAACGACGTGCAATATGATTATGATCCTATAGTGATCCTATGCACCGAGATCGGGATGCCATAGCTGCTCTGTGGATCCAGTTAACTCCATCAACATTTTGAATTGTTCTGTAGTCATCCTAAAGACTTCATAAAAAAAATCTCTGGATTATTAACCAAATCTGGGAACAGATGTACAAAGCTCCCAAATTCAGGTCTTTTAATATTGATTTAATAGAGAAGGTTAGAGGTTGTAGTGGAAGGGTTAGAGGTTGTAGTGGAAGGGTTGGAGGTTGTAGTGGAAGGGTTAGAGGTTGTAGTAATGGACCCAAACACTTTGCTGACGCCTAAGCCTACGCTGCCTCAGCCACAGCAACGCTGCTATATCAGCGACAGCGTATACGTCCATTCTCGTGAAAGCCAGGCTTGGTACTGCCTTTTGAATGTTGATTCAGACTCATCTGAATCAGTCAGTTGGAACGATGCTGATTCAACATGAATCGAGTCAAATGATTCTTCATGAATTGAATCGATTCGATTCGCTTGGTGGAAACGCAGCCTAAAAACATTACTGGCGCTAACACTTATCCATGTGATACTCCACTTGTGACCATTCTCCAATCTGATTATTCATTTTTCAACATGGTTCTCATTGCTCTGTTTGGCAGCTTTGGCTTTCATCCTCTTTCACTGTCAACAAGCTTACAACTTTGCTCTCCTCAATGACCTAGAGCAGTTGGCTCAGCACCCTACGCGTATTCCCGACCGTCTTGGAGACAGGCCCAACATACTAGACCTCTTCCTTACCTCTAACCCTTCTGCATACTCTCAAACTATTTTCTCGTTGGGCTCCTACGATCACAACCTTATTTCTGTATCCTTTCCTATCGCTCCTGTACACCCTCTGGACCCACCGAAGAGGCGATGCTTCTGGCATTTTACTTCAGCTCGGTGGGACGACCTCAGGATATACTTTTCCGATTTCCCATGGAATGATTACCTCTTTACCTAACTGTATTTACCTATTTGTAGTATACAGGGCCTGAGCTCAAGTTAGGATACAGTCCTGTATCCTAATCTATATTTGTCCGAATTTTCTTTCATTGAATAGATACTGACCGCTTCAACAATGTCAACAAACTTCCTGAAATCCTCCCTCAGACCTTGTACCTTTCTCTTTGAATCCTCAACTTATGTTTGGATTCAGACAAGGTAAATTTTGTGTCACAAATCTAATATGTTTTTATTCAAGAGTAATAGATATAGTACAGGAGAAAGACAGATGGGCAGACTGCATATTTCTGGACCGAAAAAAAAGGCATTCGATAAAGTTCCACTTAAAAGATTGCTGTGGAAACTAAAACATAGAGGTAGAACAGGGGAAAAAATGACAGCATGGATGAAAAATTACCTGACAAACAGGGAAAAGAGAACCATGTTAGAAGATAAAAAATCGAATAGGAGAAGGGTCAAGTGAAGTTCCGGAGGGATCAGTTTTACCACCAATAATGTTTTTAATATGCATAAATGACATGCCGGATGGGAACATGATGAAGAAAATAATAACTATTGGTTAGACCAAGGTTAGAGTATGCAGCAGTTGTTTGTTGATCGTACAAGAAAAATGACAAAAACTTGAAAGGAGCCAAAGAATTGCAATAATTAAGATGGTACCATAACTATCAAGTCTGTCATACGAAACTAGAATGGAGGAAACAGGCCTACCAACACTCGGAAGAGGAAGTGGAGACCTGATAGCAATGTACAGGAATACAAGTGGAATGGAAGTGTTGGATAGAAATGATTTAATCGAGATGGAAATGAGGAGGCAACTAAGAGGACACAGCAAGAAATTGAGAAAGGGGACTTGTTTGAAAGACAAAGTAGAGTTTTCCATACAGGAGTGTGGATACATGGAATGGACTAAGCAAAAACATTATTGAAGCAGGCAGTGTCCATAAAATGAAAGAAAAGTTGGACAAATATTGATTGGGAGACAGGACTGACCAAGCTTGAGCGCAGGCCCTGTATACTACGAATAGGTAAATACACAGACACACACATGTCCATAAATGGAAGGAAAAGCTGAACACATATAGATTGGGAGACATGACTGACCGAGCTTGAGCTCTGGCCCTGTATACTACATATAGGTAAATACACATACACACACATGTCCATAAAATGAAAGAAAAGTTGGACAAATATTGATTGGCTCAGGCCCTGTATACTACAAATAGGGAAATACAAATAGGTAAATACATACACACACACACACACACACACACACACACACACACACACACACACACATTTTTACTTCAACCCATTATAAATCTAGTTCCAGTTACATTACACAAATTATATAATTAAATCTACTATACTTACGTAAGAACGATTTCCACGAGGAATGTCAACAGATTAATCCAGATGATAAGAGGTTTGAAGCATCTGAGGAGTGCATTGCCAAATCTGGCCTTTTTTTGGTGTTTCTTGCTCTGTAGAAGTTCATTCTCCCACTCTCTGTCAAGAAAACAGCATAAATGATTTACAGGAGCCTTTAGGCTTTTAGAGCAAGCTTCTTGTGTGTGTTAAAAAAAGTAATTAACTAAGTTATGGCTGCATATTGACTTGTTAAAGGGGAGCGGGCGCTTGAAAAATATTGTGTTTTGGGATCACTCTTGTGGAACTGAGAATAATATCAGTGTACCCTAATTTCTTACATGTTTTCTCTCGAAGTTACATTTCCATACGGCCATTATAAACGCTTAACAAAATCATATATAGTGGAACCTCAGTTCACGAATTTAATTCGTTCCTGAAAGTCGTTCGTCACTCAAAATGTTCGTACACCAAAGCTCTTTTCCCCATGGGAATCAACGTAAAATGGATTACTCCGTTCCTTAACCCCAGATGATTGCTTACTTAAACTTTTACAACAGTACTTTGTGCACGTTCATTACGCAAATCCAATGGAAGTAATAAACCTAACACACGAAGAGATAAAAACAATACGAAACAGATAAAATAGACGAAAACCTGATTTAATTTTACCGTACATGTACGGAGGAAAATTGACGGAGCAATAGTTGGTGTCACATTGGCCGTTTTTCTCCACCTGTTGGGGCTACGGGCAACCGTTGATTCCATCCTTACGGATGGAATGAACGGTTGTGGGTACAAACAACCATGTGGCTGTATGTAAACGAACAAACGACGGCAGTGGTTGAGGAGTGAGGAGTAGTGGAAGGTAGCCCACCAAGAGACTCATGAAGAGGACTGACAGAGCTGCTTTGTTTACGATTTAATTAACAAGATAATTGAACACCCGTGCTGTGGGCCCACAGTTCAAAATATCTTTTTTTTCCCCTCCATTCTATGAAAATTATAGAACTATCGGCCTTCACAGCACAGTTCTCTGACGAGATTTGCGTAAAGTAGACACTCCTGTCCTCCAGTTTTTGGAGTTATGATCGTGCCCACAACCGCTTCTTCCTTCCATTTAACCGCAGCAACAAGTCCAAAACTTGGGTTACGGCAGCACAAGCCACAATATCCCTTACTTTTAAGCAGACGGTGCCATATTAATACAGGGCGACTGCGTTATTTACGTTGTTGATGCGGGTAAACGTTTCAACAACCTTGGCCGTGCGTGAAGCACACCTTGAAAAGTTGGGGTTGCCGGTTGCCCCTACTGATCGGAAGAGCAATTGATGATCGGAATGCAAAGATCGGATCATCTTTGTGAGAGGGTATCGGAATATGGAGATCGGAACTTCACAAGCACGGTAAAGGGTCCAAATATGCTTTTCATTTTTTTATATTTTTTGTGCTGCCTGTGTAGGCTGTCTTGAGAGGCCATTTGATGACCTCAGCCCGTTAGTGGCGCAGGCAAATTTTATTTATTGTGACTGCCGTGATATATGACGCTTGCTTGGCCCATGCTGCAACCTGGTGCTCATCTTGACTGAAGTCACTATAGTTAGGGTAAATTTCTGTTCGGCTTCTAAAATGAATGTTTGATGTGCTCTGCATGAGTATGACGAGGTGCAAGCTAGTATCTCTTTAAATAATATATGAATGAAAAGCCCTCAGGTGTCATATACGGCACTCAAGCCTTTCAGGGAATTTACCTTTCTCCACACTGCCTGTTGCCAGTCGAAGCTACATCCCTTTATGGTAATGAGAGAAAGAAAATTTTTTCATAAGAACATAAGAACATAAGAACGCAGGAGTCTGCAAGAGGCCGGTAGGCCTGTACGAGGCAGCTCCTTTGACCCTAAGCTCCCGTGTATCTAACCCCACCTAATATCGCTGTCCATGAATTTATCTAGTCTATTTTTGAATGTGACAATTGTATTGGCACTCACCACATGACTGCTAAGCCTATTCCACTCATCCACCACCCTGTTAGTAAACCAATTTTTGCCTATGTCCCTGTTGAATCTGAATTTATCCAGTTTAAACCCGTTACTTCGTGTCCTACCCGGTTCTCTTACCAACAAAACCTTATGAATGTCTCCCTTATTAAAGCCCTTCATCCATTTATAAACCTCGATCATGTCTCCACGCACCCTTCGCCTTTCTAGAGAATGCAAGTTTAACTGTTTGAGTCTTTCCTCGTATGGCAAGTTTCTCAACCCCTGAATCATCTTAGTCATCCTCCTCTGCACCGATTCTAACATTTTGATATCCATTCTATAGTAGGGTGACCAGAACTGAACCGCATAGTCAAGATGAGGTCTAACTAATGCTAAATATAGTTTGAGGAAGACTTCAGGGCTTCTGTTGCTTACGCTCCTTGAAATAAATCCCAGTACCCTATTAGCTCGATTTCTAGCTTGAATGCATTGTGCCTTGGACGGAGATCAGAGCTCACTAAGACCCTAAATCCCTCTCCTTTTGAGACCTACTTATGAGAGTGTCATTTAAGCAATAGTTATGTGAGGGTTGTTCCTACCTACACTCAGAATACTGCACTTCCCTACATTGAACTCCATCTGCCATTTATCCAGTCATATAATCTGTTGAGTTCACCTTGGAGAATACTAGCGTCTGATCCGACTCAATTACTCTACCGATCTTGGTATCATCTGCAAATTTACTAACATCACTACTAATTCCTGTGTCTAAGTCATTGATATAAATAATAAACAAAAGTGGACCTAATACCGAACCTTGTGGGACCCCACTCGTAACACATCCCCAGTCAGATCTTTTACCATTGATTTGCACTCTTTGCTTCCTATTGCTAAGCCACGCCTTGACCAGTTCAAAACTTTACCCTCTACTCCGTGAGCCTGTAATTTAAGCAACAGTCGTTGGTGAGGAACTTTGTCAAACGCTTTACTAAAATCAAGATAGATTACATCATAATTTTCATCTCTGTCAACCGCCTCAAATACTTTATTGTAGAAGGACAAGAGCTTGGTGAGGCATGACCTACCTTTTGTGAACCCATGCTGCGAGTCGTGAATTAAGCTATGTTTCTCTAAATGCTCCCGAATGTTCCTGGCTATTATGGACTCCTGCATCTTGCCTATAACCGATGTTAAGCTAATTGGGCGATAGTTTGAAGCAACTGACCTGTCCCCCTTTTTAAAAATCGGCGTCACATTAGCTACTTTCAATAGGCTCGGCACATAGCCAGTATTTACCGACATCATAAAGATGTCGGTTAGTGGAATCACTGATTATATCACCTAGCTCCTTTAATACCCTCGGAAATATC